>NW_005842061.1:2378599-2387335 GCF_000455745.1 Alligator sinensis | reverse complement strand
GGATCGTGGAGGACCCCAGGCGACAATTGGCCAGTTTCTCCAAGAGGCGATCATGGGACACCAGATCGAAGGCTTTTTTGAAGTCAAGATATATGACATCAATCTCTTCTCCCTTGTCCAGGTTATAGGTCACCTGGTCGTAGAAGGAAATGAGATTGGTCAAGCAAGACCTACCCTCAACAAACCCGTGCTGGCTATCCCTTAAGATGTTGACGTCGTCCAGTCCATTAAGGATGGCCTCTTTAATAAACTTTTCTAAGATCTTCCCCGGGATAGAAGTCAGGCTGATGGGCCTATAGTTAGCCGGATCCACTTTCCTCCCTTTCTTGAAGATAGGCATCACATTGGCCTTCTTCCAGTCTTCGGGCACTACACCAGAGTGCCAAGAGTTTTCAAAGATCCGTGCTAGAGGCTGGGCTATGATGCTCGCCAGCTCCTTGAGTACCCTGGGGTGAAGATTGAATTGAATAAGATGGAGCTCAAAGGGGTGCTGCAAGGTGCTAGTTTCTCCATGTGAAATAGGAAAATGGACTACCGTTAAGCCCTTGTAGAAGAGATAAGAGGAAATATATTGTTTCTATTATGTGGTTCACCTCCCGGCCCTGCCCAAGTTACTGTACTGTAAATTGCCAGCAGTGGGAAAGGTTGATGCAACTGCTGAATCCTCTCTCAAAACTCAGCTTCCTCTCCCTTTACTAGAGGGGCGAGACCCAGCTAGCATTGTAGCTAGCATTGCAGGAGGCAATGCTTGCCCTGTGGCTTTGCAAGGAAGTCAGGAAAGAGTAAAGGGGTAGCACCTTAAGTGAGCAGATGCTGCATAACATGTATTTACCAGAAGTCTTGAAAGCTGTGGTCCCTCCTTGTCCTTCTCTCCACCCTCACCTCTTTTTATGGAAAAAGAAATGAAATATAGTATATGGCAGGATAGGAGTTGAGGCACTGTACTTCAGAGCAGGGGTTGTCAACTGGGGTATGTGAGAAGGCCTTGGGCAGACAGGCAGGGATGGACTGCCACCATGCACTATCCTGTGCTGCTGTGCAGGTGCTACCCACCTGGCCAGCCACGGGGTAGGGGAAGCTTGCATGCAGTGGCGTCTGTCCTGTCTGTCTCAGTGGCTGGAGGTACACTGCTTCATGTCTGGTTGCTGGGGGATACAATGATTCAAAAAGGTTGAAAACCCCTGCTTCAGAGCATTAAGGATATGAAACTGTTATAAGTGTGCCCTTAAATCTTTTGTAGGGACTGACAGCTGTTCAGTGTTGTCAGTTAAACAGTTGAATTTAGGTTTGAGGGTGGGGTGGTTTGGGATTTGATTTGGGGTTTGTTATTTTTAAGTGAAACGGAACACTACCTTTCAGACTCCCATCAGGACTACTTAGTGTGTGTATGCATTCATGCATGTTTATGGTAATGTGTTTTATTAGGGAAGAACTTTGTGTGAGATGCTGAAGTTGGTTTGGCTCCTCTGCTGTGAGGCTCAGATACCTTGGTAGACTTCTTGGTGGTTATTGTAGGTTGGGGTTTTGTTTTTGTTTTTTTTTTTTGGTTGTTTTTTTTTTTTTTTTTTTTTTTTTTTTGAGGGGGTGGGAAGTTGTAGGAGGGAAAGATCCCTCAAGCCCAGCCACTCATGACACCAAGACATACTCAGTGGAATAGGTAGATCTTTTACTTTGTGTTTTTAATGAGCATTTAAATGTCAGTTGATACCAACACAATATGAAGCACAAATTAATCATCGGTCCGTTAAATAGACAGATTTAAAGCATATGGTGGGGAGGAAAAAGCAGTGAAATAGTTGTTGATGCTTATTCTATTTAATGATCTCGGGAGTGAAACTACGTTTAAGAAAGCTGAGGAATGTAAATTGCCACTGGAAGGAGCATCAAACACTTGTTCCCAAAACCTTCATGGAATAATTGATGTTTGCAACAAATGCACTGTGTTTTTCTTTCTAGAAAAATGGGGCAGTTGAGGGTGAAGTTAAGACTTGAAATGTTTGCCAAAGAAATGAGTCTGGTACAAACATGCTGGGGGGGATGGGGAAGGAGGAGGCTGATAGGGAGTAATGGCACAGTGCAGAAGTGGTATCCTATGAGAAGTCTAGAAAATGTTGCTGCTCCTCCTGAAAACTAAGGTGGCAACTGCTGTTTGCAGTAAGGAGAGAAGAATCTCCAAGATCCTTTCGTTAAATCTGGTTATATTGGCATTTCTTAGCATGTACTTCTCTGTGAACCTTCTGCTGCAGACCTCTTGATTTTTTTTTTTTTTTTTTTTTTTAATTTTTTTATTATGCTTATATTCTAGACCCACGCCTTTGAGAGAGCCATATATCAAAATTGGATTGGGTTTAAATGTTTGTAGGACCTCATGTGGTAGTAATGGATGAGCCCATATCTAGCTGTACTTTCATGTTGCCTAATTCAGCTTCTCTTCCTAGATGTTCCCAGTAGTCAGAACTCTCAATTATCATTGTAATAATTTGAGTAGCAATACTGGCTTGAAGAGCTGCCAACCTACCTGCTTCAGTGCTGTTTAAAATAATGACATTCTAGAGTTTTAAATACCCATATAATTTGTTTTGAGCACTTAATAAATATAATCTTTTGGCAGCTAACCTCTTCTAACATTATTTCTTGGTACTCTAGTCTACAGGATTGTACCAAGAAGAGGGAAAAGCTGGCCAGTTGGGTGACAGTTATTTTAAATGGAAACCTTGGCCTGCCAGGAGTAAAGTGCTATGTAAATTTCTGCGTACATTTCTGATGCCATACTGGAGCATTACTAATTTGAAGATAATATTGCTTTCCTCTGAACATCTTCATATCTTATTTAAATCATATTCTGTGAGTAGACAGTATAAGGCAAGACGAGTTGCATCCTGTAGGGAACAAACTGGTATGGAAAAGGCAGGGGATGGAGACATCCTCATGGGCATGACCAGGTAACTGATAATTGTCAAGGTGGTGTACTGCACTACAGGTAAAGCTTGGAAAACTTGAATAAACCTTTTTGGTCTTTGCAGGTGAACATATGCTTTAAACAGCAAGGGAAGAGGCTAGAACACCAAGGAATTAGAATTGAATTTGTAGGACAAATTGGTGAGTTTTTTACAATGGAGTATAGATGTGTAGATGTGACTTACAGAGCTTTTTAAATTCATGATTGTCAGTTGTATTACTCAGTCATCACAACTGCATCAGGTTAGTAAAACAAGTTCTAAAGGAAGATATGTCCTGGTTATTTTTAATATACTGTTTTTATGCTTGTTAGAAATTGGAATAAAGGGGTTGCTATTCAATTCTTGCCCTTCAAAGCCTATTTTTTAAAAAGATGAGTAAGAAATAAGAGCTCTTTCCAGACTTCTCTGACTGAGAAGAAAGTGTGGCTGGCACTTGATCAAACACTAAGTTCATTATTGCTTTACTGGGACTTTTGCAGTCATCATTTACACCAAGGCTGCCCAACCCAGAGGTGGGTTCAGGCAGTGGAAGCTAAAGAAGGGAGGGGGAGCCTGGAGATTGGCAGCAGTTGCAGGAGTATCATTTGGACTGAGGGCCACATGTTAACTTCTTGGAGCTGCATGTGGCTTGCAGGCCACATTGATGGTTCTGATTTGCACGCTCAAATTTAAGACCTGGAAAACAGGTATGTTTTTATACCACCAGTGGCACTAGTTTGGAGAAAAAGGTCTATGAATTAATGTATCCTGGTTATTCCTTATATGGCCTCTATTTAAAGCAGTAAAACAAAATGCTAAGCCAGTGCGTCTCAACCATTTTAGGTTCAAGGCAGCTCCCTGTAATTCTTGTGAATTGAGTGGCACCCCCTTTTAAAGAAGAAAAAAAAAAACAAACCCCAACTTATTGCAGTGCTTACCTCTGGGGGGTGGGTCAGGGGAATGGCCAGGTGAGGACTGAGCCTGTGCTTTGCTGCTTATGTCCTTGCACCTGGTTTATCTTGTTCCACCTTTCAGAGAATGTCACATTACCCCTGGTCAAGAATTGCTGTGCTAAGCATTTGCCTATCATGTAGGTAAAGAGAACCTTTAGTCTTTGGTTGCTTCTTTAGAAGGCTGCGGGGTATAGGAAATGATGGGTAATATGGCCTACAGTTCAACATTTCTGGAAATACTTTTGTGGCATTTTTAGCTCTCTAATGTATAATTACATACTGCTCCCTAATATAAGTGTCCAAAAACCTCTAGAAATGAAGATGATCCTATAATGTTTCTTGGTAATACAGCATTAGGAAAGCAGATGTCCGTCCTTCCTATCCCCCTCCACCTTCAGATTTAAACACTTGAGTAAAATGCTGTGAAGAATCAGCATCATGTGTTCAGGTTCAGATGATTTTTGGTAAGCAAAAGTATATACAATTTGTCTTTGGAGTTTAATATATTTGTCTTCCTTTATGAGTGTCAAAAACCATTCTTTATTGTGTTCCATGCTGAATACATATCATGAAAAACTAAAAAAAGACTAAATTCTGATTGGTCACTCATAATTAGTCATCATTACTAGTCCCTTTGCAGTGACTAACAAACTAGATTTTTCTGTAAGTAACTAAAATGAAATAGCTGTCAGAATAAGCAAGCAAAATTATTTTTTGCAAAGTCACTTTTATTAGGTTCACTTTGTAATATACAATGAAAAGTAACTTGTAATGGATTTATCACCTATATCGCTAATATGTTTTAATTTCAGCAAAACCAACTTAAAGTTGTGGGATCTTCTTGAAAGGGGGAACATGTTTAGCTTAATGAATTTACTTTAAATTCTCTGGCTAAAAACCTAAATTAAGCATAATAAAATACTTCGATTGTTGTTGATAGATAGTGGGTAATAACTGTTTACATTTCCACTTCCTAGACAACAGCTTTAAGTTTTCTTCTCTTTCAACTTGAAAAAATATATATCGAGAGAGCTATCAGGTTAAATCTAGCAACAAGATGAAATAGGAGGTGCTGTATTCAGTTGTGGTGAAAATGGAGATCTGCTTGAACTGAAATAAATGGTTAAGAGAATTTATCAGCGATCTACCTTTTAGACTGGTCTTTCTCTTGGTGACTTATGAGATTAGTTGGTAGTCATGGTCCTGTTCTAAATGGGGAGGTTTTTAAAATTTAAGAGGTATTTGCTTGTTTATTTATAAAATATACCTTCCTTTGACTTTTTCTTGCTTCTATACTTTAGAACTCTTCAATGACAAGAGCAATACACATGAATTTGTAAACCTAGTGAAAGAATTGGCCTTACCTGGAGAACTGACACAGAGCAGAAGTTATGACTTTGAGTTTATGCAAGTTGAGAAGCCATATGAATCCTACATTGGTGCCAATGTCAGATTGAGGTATGAATATATTTAAAAATAAATAAATAAAGCTCCTAACAAAACAGCAAATTTTAAATCTGATAGTACAGCTATTAAGATATGAAAGGTCAGTGTGGCCTGCTGTTCTGTTGAAAATTTCAGTGTGCCTTAACTATGGTGCAGTCTTGGCTCTCATGAAGTGTCTGTTGGGGAGGTGGGGAATCATTAATGCCAATTATTCTAGTTTGTAGTACTGGTAAATCCTTCTTGGCAAATAACTCGGTGGTGAGGAACTTGTAATCTTCAGGGGTTTCCTAAAAGCTTGGGGTTCTTCTGAATCGGACTTCTTCAAGGTGGAGTGTATATATAAAATAGTTTCAGTATGTGTTCAACAAAATGTAGTTATGTCAGGTGTCTACATGCTGTCGAATTTTAAAATACTGGCGTTGTGTTTAAAAGTAAAATTATTGTTTGTACTTGCTGGGTGTGCGGAAAAAGGAGGGATCCTGATCCTGACTCGTAGGAAGGGGTTGGGATTATGTTGTTTTCAGTTAATGAACTTCCGTTTGCCTGACTGGGGAGGGCAGGATCACATGGAGGGTAAACCAAGGATCATTCTTTATCAGATCTGTTGTAGAAAGGCTTTCTGCAAGAAGTGGCTTTTTTCTGGCTCTGTTTTTCTGCTTTCAATTCCATTCATACAAACTGGTCATCTCTGAAGGGCTGACCCCCTTTTTTTTTTTTCTTTTTCCTGTTTGGTAAACAGGCCATTGGTCCAATTTTAATAGGAAGTTAGCTTATGAAGATTTTTTTTCTTTTGCTGAATGCGTTGTTCTGATTTGTTTTCCGTTCTTATGCTCGTTAAGAAAATAGCACTTACTAGCACACTGCTTGTATTGATCTGAACACCAAAATTAAGACTTGGTGTCTGTGGAGACATTTTATAGAGAAGAATATAAGGAAACCTTTGTTTTATACTGTTCAGAATAATTGTGGATCTAGATTAAAATTTCTAGAAAAAAATTAGTGACGAGCAAGGATATTTTGGGGATTTTTTTTATACACCAGCTGCATAATTGGGAGAAATCGTAGGGCACAAGATATGCTTCCTTGGGTCTGGGAAAGAAGCAGATGCGGTTTGAGCCAAGTATCTGATAGAACCTGTGTAAAATGCCGTATGTCAATAAAGCAGGGGTTTAGGTTGTAGCCGTGTTGGTCTAAGGACATAGGAGACAAGGTTCCTTGGGTGAATTTGATATCTTTTATTTGACCAACACAAATGCCTGACGAAGGGTTTTTTGAACCTGAAAGCTTGCTTAATAACTATTCTCCAACCATTTGGGTTGGTCTAATAAAAGATATCAAATTCACCCGAGGAACCTTGTCTGCGTATGTCAATAAAAACAGTCTGTTTAAAGGAATGGAGCAGGGCAGTAAAATGGGAGTGAAAGGACATAAGCAGGAGTACCTGAAGAACAAGAAAAATGCAATAGAAAGGATAACCGGACTGGTGGAAGAGCAAGACTGTTCAAGTGCGAAGAGGGTCATTATCACGTGTGAAGTACAGGGAGATTAGCAGTGATTGCAGGTGGATTTTAATGGGTCAGAGTCAGTATCTTAGTCTTGTTTTTTTAGTGTCCAGTAAACTTATGAATTTTTATCCCAAGTTTGTCTTCTGAAGATATTTTGTAAACATCCCCTGTGCACAAGGATTGAGGCCAGAAATGAAGTGCTCTCCCATTTTTGTGTGTGATCCTTTTTCTGTGTTCATTCTGGTGCATAGGCTAGGTTTTTGGGTTTGGCTTTTTGTTTTTTTTGGTTTTTTTTGTCTGGTTTCACCCACGTCGTTTCTCTGAGGGCACTTAGTGCTCTGGATGAGTTTTATACCATGTTCTGGAGTAGATGTATGTGAGGATCCCTTCATTCACATAGTTCTGTTGAGAGAGGAGCAGCATTAAATATGGATGCAGTAGAGGTGAATTGCTAGGTTTTGCATGTATTAAGTCAGAGTTGGGTCTCATTAGGTGCCTGTTGCTCAGTGGGGAGCGTGCTTCTGATGATGAGTTTTGCAAGATTAAGGGGGTTGTCTGAAATCTGGTGGAGCAAGGGTTGGACTTGGAAATTTTTTCTCAAGGTCTGATCCTTTTCAAAAATAGACTGTAATTGTTTGATCCTTCTTACTGATTCAAGTGTGGGATGGTTACAACCAGGGTTGTCCGGTCAGTTGTTTGGGTTTTTGTTTGTTTGTTTTTTATAATAGTGTTGGGTATTTGGCTGACTCAAAGATATGGGCGTTCTTGCTGAGTAAAGGCAGCTTTCAGGTTGGCTGGGTGGACATTGCAAGTATTCTCACAGCAGATGGAATGGTATCTGGGGACCTAACTATGTTCCAGCTCTTTTTTGGTGTGTTCGGGATGATTGCTACTTTTGTGGATGGAAGTATGGTGGTCTGTGGGTTTTTGTGTTTTGTGTATGTGTATAGTACTGGGTGCCATTCTGACCTGCGGATTGTGCTATCTAGAAAATGTGCTATTTGTGGGCGCGTCCACATAAGCGTTCACGTGCCTGTTGCCCCAGCTCAAACCCCTTCGAGGCAGGGCAGCAGGCACATGCGGGAACAAAGAAATGTTCCCTGTGCTGCAAACTTGCAGCATGGGGAGAAAATTTGACCCCTGGATATCCAGGGGCTTAAAATAAGCGAAGTATAAAAAAGCGGGGCAGGGCATGGTCCATGACCCTGTTGGGGGGCCATAGCCCTGTGGGAAGGCTGCAAACTATGTATTCATGAATTTATGAAACCTGTATTTAGAGTTCACTTTATTATTATAAGAGACTTGCTTTAACACTAGATATGTCAATAAAACATTGTCCAACTGATTGCTATCGCTGTCTCTGTCTCTCCCTTTATAGTGGTCTTTTGTTTTACTTGTGGAGGAACATGGATTTGTGGGTATTTTCCAGAGTGACTTTGGGATTTTTTTATCAGGGATTTTTCAGTTTTCCAATAGGGAACACCAGAATTCCTGCTAGGGAGGCCAGTGGCAGGACCCTGCTCGTGCTTGTAGGGAGGCAGTTAGACGGGCCAAAGCTGCCATGGAGCTGAGGATGGCATCCCAAGTAAAAGACAACAAGAAATTGTTTTTTAGATATATTGGGAGTAAAAGGAAGGCCCAGGGAGGAATAGGACCCCTGCTAAATGGGCAGAAACAATTGGTGACAGACAGAGGGGACAAGGCTGAACTCCTCAACGAGTTCTTTGCCTCAGTGTTCCTAAGGGAGGGGCATGACAAGTCTCTCACTGGGGTTGTAGAGAGGCAGCAGCAAGGCGCCAGACTACCATGCGTAGACCCTGAGATGGTGCAGAGTCATTTGGAAGAACTGGATGCCTTTAAGTCGGCAGGCCCGGATGAGCTCCATCTGAGGGT
>NW_005842061.1:2369713-2377513 GCF_000455745.1 Alligator sinensis | reverse complement strand
CCGCCTATAAACTTGCCAAGGGGATCCAGCAGGCAATGGGAGATTCCCTGTTCCCCCGAACACTACCAGGAGTAACAAGGAACAACAGCCATAAGTTGACTGACAGTAGATTCAGGCTAGACACCAGGAGGCACTATTTCACAGCCAGGGCATCTAGGAGCTGGAACCAACTTCCAAGGGAAGTGTTGCTTGCCCCTACCCTGGGGGTCTTCAAAAGGAGGCTAGGCAGCCACCTAGATGGGGTCATTTGACACCAGCATCCATTCCCGCCCATGACAGGGGGTTGGACTAGATGATCTGCTTAGGTCCCTTCTAACCCTAAGAATTATGAAATTATGACCCTGCTTGCTCAGAGCTGGCACCTTGGGCCCATCTGGCTGTGACTGACCTCCTGGCCAAATGGGGCCAGGAGGACATGCTTTCACAGTTCAAAGCAGGCCACCACACCCGGAACATCTTCCGGGTGATAGCTGCCTAGATGGCTAGGCAGGGGGCCCAAATGGGTCTGGCAGGTGCACAGCGGGTCACAGCCAGTCAGCAGCCCCCACGGTCAGACTGCAGTGGCTAGAGGGTGCAGGAAACTCTCAGGGCTGCTGCAGCAGTCCAGCTGGCACAAGGGATAGTGTCCCCAGGTACCATTTGGCTGGGCCCCAGAAGCTCCTGAGAGCTAGTAGCCCTGAGCTACTTGCCAGGGTGGCTTTTTATACTGCTGGGGCCAGGACAGGGCAGCTTTTTATACTGCTGGGGACAGCGGGCTCTAGTTCCCCTGGCTGAAGATACGGGAGGAGCCAGGCAGGGTTATTTTGCCCCAAGTGGCACAATTTGTTCCACAGCAAAGTGCATGTCCGAGCACGTGCGCTGAGGCAAAAAGCCCCAGCTCAAATTTGCACCGCTTCTATTTGAGCTGTTGCAAGCGCACATGCTTGCATGTGTGGATGTGCCCTGTGAGGGTACTCTAGTGTAACTTTGATCAAAGGCTGGTAGCTGAACCTGTGTGGAAGTCAATAAGCAAGTCCAGGTGTTCTGCCCCAGGTCATGAAAATAACATCTATATAACACAGTTGTGGTGTGAGTTATTTCTAAAATTTCTCCTTCCCATTGTTGAAAATGAAGTTGTAGGTGAGGATGAATTGGCTGATTTTTTTTTGTGTAATTGTATACTCGGCTTCATAGCTGCAAATCTGAGTATAGTTTGTGTTCTTGTAGGTATTTCAGGAAAGCAGTTATGCGTTCCTGCTATGGGGTGGTTGGAGATATCCATGGTTGGTAGTATGGCCTTCTTGAGGAGAGGTGGTTTATGTTCCAGATCTTTTGATGAAGTCTGTCTCGCAGAAAAAAGTGGCTCTGAGTGACAAGCTTTCAGGATTTCTATAGATCCTGATTAGTTTTTTTCAGTAAGGATACTGCAGATGGATATGATGAGTGCCAGGATTTGGAAGCGTATAAAAAGTTCCTAGGATGGGAGAGTGGGGGAGATGAGCATGAACAAGTTTTTTTTTTTCTTTTGTTAGTTTGTTTAGGTCAGTATCATAGGTAAGTATGTCCTGTTTCACTTAATCCCTTTTGGAGTACGTGAGGTGAAGATGATGACTTCTAATTTTTTTATGAGGTTCTCCTGTATAGTTGTTGCATATTTGGAGCTGTTTTAGTTTGAGTTACAGATGGTAAGTCCCCTGGGGAGGCTGATCTGTTACTCTGTTACTTGCAAAAGTTTAGGAGGAAGGTGTAGCCTGGTTGCTTTTTGTTTGTATGTTTGGTTGGTTTTTTTTGTTTTTGTTTTCCCTCTTCAAGTGGTGAATTTTCCACTGCAAATATCAAAATTTTGTTATTTTCCATGTAGTGGTACTGTTGCACTGATGTAGCTGTGAAAGTCTAGGAAACAGAACAATAGAAAATTTAAGGTTGGAAGGGACCTTAGGAGATAATCTAGTCCAACCCCCTGCTCGCATTGGGACCATCCCCAACTAGATCATTCCAGCCAGGGTTTTGTCCAGCCAGACCTTAAAAACCTTCAAGGCTGGAGATTCCACCACCTCTCTAGGTAACCTGTTCCAGTGCTTCACCACCCTTCTATTGAGAGAGTTTCCTAATATCCAACCTAAAGTTCCCTTGCTGCAACTTGACACCATTGCTCCTTGTTCTGTCATCTGCCATCATGGAAAACTGTCTGGTTCCATCCTCTTTGGAACCATCCTTCAGGTACTTGAAGTCTGCTATCAAATCCCCCCCTCAGTCTTCTCTTCTGCAGACCAAATAAGCCCAGTTCCCTCCGCCTTTCCTCAGAAGTCATGTGTCCCAGCCCCTGAACCATTTTTGTTGCCCTCTGCCAAACTTGCCCAACTTGTCCACATCCTTTTGGGGGGGTGTGTGCGCAAAACTGGACACAGTACTCCAGATGTGGCCTTACCAGTGCTGAATAGAGGGGAAATGATCACTTCCCTTGATCTGCTGGCAACACTCCTAATAATGAAGCCCAGTATGCTGTGAGCCTTCTTGGTAACAAGGGCATGCACTGACTCATGTCCAGCTTACTGATATGACAGACTAGGAAAGAGACTAGGATATCTTTGGGGGAGATCTAGAAAGCAACATTTGTAGCCTTGTGAAATAGTGTTTGCAATTCTGTAGATTGGGTTTAATAAGAAATGGAGGTGTAATTACTAAAAGTAAAATCATCTGCTTATAAACTTATTTTTAATTTGTTAGATGTGGCTACCTTGGTCACTTCAGCCATAAATAATACATTTTGCATAACTTGAGTTTCTACTAACTGTACTTTTTAGGTACTTTCTTAAAGTGACAATAGTAAGAAGACTGTCAGACTTGGTAAAAGAGTATGACCTTATTGTTCACCAACTTGCTACATATCCAGATGTTAACAACTCTATTAAAATGGAAGTAGGCATTGAAGACTGCCTGCATATAGAATTTGAATACAACAAGTCAAAGTAAGTACAGTTTTAAAAAGCACAAGTAGAAATGCTGAAACTGCAGCTGGGATGAGGAAAGTGTAATGTAAATTAAGTCCATAACATCTGATTATAGTGTCAGTCATGTGTTCTGAGATAGATAAAAATTACTTAAATACAAATGCAAGATGAAGGCAAATAGCAACTACTGCAGAAACGTAATATAGGTGCAGTATTAGGGTGCTAATGTCCGTTCTCTTGCAAACTTGCTAGTAGTTTTGACTTAGCTTCTGAAATTGTAGTATCTGCTTAGATGACTGCAGTGCATTCTCAGCTGGAACTACAGTCATGGGAACGTTCTAGCCCAGTGTTTCCCAACCAGTGTGCTGTCATAAATGAACAGGTATGCTGCACAGTTTTGCTGTGGCAATGAGCTACAATAGGTATGAGGGTGGGGAATGCCTTAACAGGTGTGCTGTGGAAAATTTTGTATTAATGTAAGCATGCCTTAGGCTGGAAAAGGTTGGGAAACACTGTTCTAGCCTCATATGGGTAGTTCATAAATTAGCTTAGCAGAAAAATCAAAACTTCCTGTTTCAGAAATAAGCTATTTAAGCAGATGCATTATTTTAAGTTTTTAAGCATGTAAAATTGGCATTTGGTGAGCCTTTAACCTAATGTTTTCCTTGTTCTCTCTAAAGGTATCACTTGAAGGATGTGATTGTTGGAAAAATTTATTTCCTCTTAGTCAGGATAAAAATTCAGCACATGGAATTGCAGCTGATTAAAAAAGAAATCACTGGAATTGGTAAGACGAGTAAAAGTAAAGTGAACTGGTAACTTGTAGCATGCTACGTGTCCAGGGGTGGCCATGACATCCCCTGGTGGCTCCACAGCCATGCCCCGTTCCACCTCTTAGGGCAGGGGTGGGCAAAACATGGCCTGCGGGCCGCATCCAGTCCGCAAGGCCATTCTATCCGGCCTGCGGGGCCCCTATTAAATTTTCTAAATGTTTTATTTATCTGTCTTTGGTTCCTGTAAAAAAAAAAAAAAAAAAAAAAAAAATCCAGGGGAAGCCTGGTGGGCTTATGCAACAGCAGGAACATGCATTTGGTGTTCCATGCATGGTAGCCTATCTGCTTTTAAATAGCCCTTCCAGGCTTTTTAAAAAAAGACCTAAATCTAAAATATTCAGCAAAATGGGAAAGGTCAAACTTGAGGACAGCTTGGAGTTCAAGTATGTTTATCAGGTTTCACTCATTTAAAGAGGTAGGGATGCTGCTGCTTTTAACTGACATCCTGTCTTCAAATATCTGCAGTTTAAATAGGTGTTTACAAAAGTGAAAGGAACTGTTTTGTAATGTCAGGATTTTTAAAGGCCTTAGTCACTATATGTACTCCCACGATGGACTGCATAAATCTGTAATATGTAAAGCAAACAACTAGTTTCTGAAACTTAACTGCTTTAATGGTATGAAGATGAAAACAGGGTAAAAGTATTTTGGTGTTTTTTCTGTTTACTCTGCAAATTCTGAAGGCCCTACCCTATCTTGCTAAACTACTGGTGGTAGACTGGACTTTCCTTACAGAGATACTCTCGCTGTTCTTTTGAGGGATTACTCTTCTCTAATTTTCTTACAAAATTGCCTTCAAGTTGGTAAAATTAATTCTTAATTCTAAAGAGATGGCTGAATTATTGCAAAGCATAACTAGTGTCACCCTTTGGGGATCAGAAACCCTCTTGGATGCAGTGTGGTGAATTAAGTTAAGGAATGAAATGGTCTTCCTTTGTCAGAAGACAAAGATGAACAGAATTGTTTCACTTGATTGTGAAATGCTGTTGAGTTGGGATTGCCATGTTAGGACTCTTGTTTTGAAGACCTACATTTGGGGGAGGGAGGCAGCTATTAAGTAAATATTCAAATTTAAATTATCAAATGAACACAAGGTACACTTTATTTAATCAGGACCCAGTACCACAACAGAGACTGAAACCATTGCGAAGTATGAAATCATGGATGGTGCACCTGTTAAAGGTAAATAATTGTTTGGAAATATCTAAACAAATCTAAAATAGTATCTAAAATGCATGTGTATCTAAAGATGAGTTTGCTTTTGTAGGGACAGAGTTGGTTATCATGGAAAACTAAATTTCTAATTAGGTTATAGAAGTGATGTATTGTGTAACGTAATATCCAGAACTAGTAGTGGAATAGTTGTGGTGATCTATAGATTGGGGCTTCGTTAATTTCCTGGGATCAGAAATTCATTTCTCTTCTAATCCCAGCAAAATCTGTATCTGTGGATGCTTAGATTTTGGGTTCTCATTCAAACTTATCTCTACTACACTCAACTACCTATCTAGGTAGTTAAGAATTTCACCTTCTCTTACCTGACTGTATTGCTTCCATTTTTAAAATTCTGACAGTATTTCCATCTCTATTCTTCATATCTGCCCTTTGGAAGCAGACTTTCACTAGGCTTCTAAGCAATTGTCAGGGCATAAGCTTACAACTAAGTGCTCTAAGGTAGGGGTAGCCAACCCGTGGCACAAACAGCCTGTGTCTGAGATGCATGGGAGAATGGGGAGAAAGCAGGGAGAACAGCAGCAGATAGTGGAGGGAGCAGAGCAATCCAACAGATTCAGCAGGGGAAGGGGATTGGAGTAGCACTTAGGGAATACCAGGGCTTAATTTGTAGCACTCCTGCCAAAATGGTTAACCCCCTGCTGCTCTAAGGGATAGTAGTTAGCTGCTGAACTATAAATACTTGGTTGCTTCTAAACTAGGTGGGAAATATTTCTTTAGGTCTGGTATAAATGGGAAGTTTTATACTAGGCTAGCTAAAGTTGTTTCTTTACTTATTGGGTTTTTTTAAAGAACCTATTCTAGCTGAATTGGATCAACATTGTTAAACAGGCTACCGTAAGTCTGCTTAAACTCCTGTGCTGGAAACCCTCACCTTGGCTTAAAACTAGTCATAAATGTGTCCCTGCAGGAGTAGTCTTTAGTGCAAATTTGTGTTAACAAGTCCTTGGAAAATTTTTCCTTTCTGGGATATGGCAGCAAACACCTTGAGAGTTGGAGACCACAAAGACTTGGTGCATCCAATAAGTGAAGCAGATCTGGTGCAATTCTGATTCTTGAAAAAGGATATGCACTACTTTACATTCAAATTTGCTTCTAGAGAAGGTATTGGGGAAGACAGGGTAGGACTAGAGGGAGAGAAGGATCAGGGATTAAATCTGAGAACTGATGGAAGACAGGAAAGCAGTGGATAAATCAGGAGGGGAGGATTAGATGGCTTTTTTAGGGAGCCCCTTTCTCAGTGGTAGATTAAGCTGCCCTTTCTGTTAGGGATATTTAGAGGCAGAGCTGAAATTTTTGCAACAAAAACTTACTTCCATGACACACATTCATGTGTTTAAGACAGGGCTAAAGAACACTGACTGATCAGTGATGAATTATGTTGCTGACCCTGAGCTAGCAGCAGCAGTTTTTCAAATAGTTTTATAAGATTCAGACTTTCTGTCTGTGCCTTTTGATAGATACCATTGGCTAAAGAGCTCTTAAACTACTACTCAGCCTATAGCAGTGGTTCTTCTTGCAGATGACCTCTGCCTTTAGAATCTATAGAGTGTGTTTGGGTAATTGCCAGGTTCCCCACAACTGAGTCATATAGTCTGTGAACTGTAGTCACATAATTAGTTTCATTTTGGAGGAACTTAACTTCCTTTGTTTTCCCTCCCTCTCTCTTAAGGTGAATCAATTCCTATAAGGCTCTTCTTGGCAGGCTATGACCCAACTCCTACAATGAGGGATGTGAACAAAAAATTTTCTGTGAGATACTTTTTGAATTTAGTGCTTGTAGATGAAGAAGACAGACGATACTTCAAACAACAGGTACAGTGCTGTGCAAACTAGAACTTTGTTGCATGGTCACTTCTAGAACTGTGTGGACAAATTTAAATGTTCCTACTTGGAAGTGTAAACAAGTTGTCTTCGTGCTTTGAATGGAAAAAGCATGTCTCTTATTTCTGGCTTTCAGCATACCTAACACTGTGTACAAAACACTTTAGAAGAGGTATTATAAGTAGGGACCTGCTTAAATCATGGCAGAAGTTCATGGTGCAACAGCACTTCTAACTTTGCATTTGGCTGCATCCCTCCCCTCCCTGCCAGTGAGTGGCTGAGAGGCAAAAACTGACATGAATTGCTTTTTGGCCACCCGGTGGATGGGGGGGTGGAGGTGGGGCACGCAGTGAAAATTGCAATATAAAGGCACTGCTGTGTTGCAAACTTCCACCAGAACTTGGGTAGGTCCCTAGTCATAAGGGGTAATGGATGTTACTTCAGTGGAGAACAGTTTTGGTTCTGTAAAATACAGCAGATACCCCTTTTAGATTTAAAAAAACAAAAACCCAAAAAACTAAAGTTTCAGAAAAGACCATGAACATAAAAATTGCCTTCTGTGACTAAGGCAAGAATTTCTTAGGGTGATATCTTTCATTGGACTAACTATATAGTCAGGAGATAGCCAGACAAGCTTTCAAATGCAAAACTAACTCTATCCTAGTTATATAGTTGGTCGGATGAAAGAAATCCTTATCTCTTGAATAATTCCTGGATCATTACAACTACAGCGTCATTCTTACGTTACCACTTCTATGACTAAGGGATTTGTTGGTGCTTTTAGAGAAATTAACTTTGTATTTAATGAATGCTGAGTGAAGAAACACGGGCTGAGAGTGGTTCTAAGCATAAAATGACAAATATGAAACTGAGGAATATATTGAGGGAGTGAAGATGGGCCCTTTTGTGTGATTTCAAGAGGGAAGTAATGTAGAGAAACAGCATTTAAATCATGTAGACAAGGCCATAGGAAGTTTGAA
>NW_005842061.1:2368869-2369703 GCF_000455745.1 Alligator sinensis | reverse complement strand
AGGGAAACCAAAAGGGTTAGAGGGAAATAATGAAGTCCAGATTTTGGGAGGGAGGATACAGATGCTCTACTTTTTTTATTTGCTTAATGATGCAGACAGGGCAAGTGGGGGACTGGAGGAGCCAGGGTTAGGGGATGACTCTAATCGGGAGAAGTTGCAAAATATATGAACAGTCTTGAATGTTCTTAAACTATTTTGCCTTTGTGAGAGTCTCTACCTGAATTCCATAGAAAAAACAGCTTGCTGTATAGCTGAGGTGAAGATGGAAAGTAATTTGGAAACACTGCATCAGTAGAGGCTTATGATTTTGAATTGTGATCAGGGAGTAATACTTGAAACAAATATGGATATTAAATGAGTTTTTGCTTCCCTAAAATAGGAAATAATTCTGTGGAGAAAAGCACCTGAGAAACTGAGGAAACAACGAACTAACTTTCACCAGAGATTTGAATCTCCAGAATCGCAAGCATCTGCTGAGCAACCTGAAATGTGAACTGGTGTAAGGTGAAAAACATTTGTGACACTTCAGCGGGTTAAAGATGGTGGCAGCCTGTAGGAAAAGAAGGCCAAAATTCCCATTACAACTGTCTTCCTTCATCTTACAGTGCTGCATTTACCATAATACTAAAGCATTCTTCAGTTAAACTTTCAAGTATGTATATACCTTCAAAATAAAAGTGCTTTCTCAAACACTGGAACTTTCTTAAGCTACTATTTTATACTGCACACTTTATTATTTGATAATGTTATGCACTTGAATATGCATAAAGCTTAAGCTAGTAACTTCCATGCATGTAGACTGGTGTATTTAATTTTTGCTTGTCACTTACGAGG
>NW_005842061.1:2365190-2368838 GCF_000455745.1 Alligator sinensis | reverse complement strand
CTCTGTCTCAAAACTAACAGATAAGTACACTTGTTTCAGTTACACTAAAGTCAGGGTTTATGATGGACCTTTTTTGTTCAAAAAATATTTAAAGTGGTCTAGATCATATACATACTGCAAACATAATCTGTGGAGGCTTCTGAGATCATGCCACAGTTCTTGGAGGCTTTGAATCTCATATCTTTAACAGGAATATTAATATACACTGTCCCCAAGAGGAGCTTTTCAGGTGTTTGATTTCATTCTAGCACATTTTTCTTAAAATTGCCATGCTAGCAACTGTCTGCTCACAGATTCAGTGGTCAATGCTAATTAGTTAATGACAGGGTTGTTCTTTGTCTCCCTGTTGCTCTTTCACTCAGAGATGATAGATGGATGGAAGTGTTTTAAACATCCCTGTCACTTTAATCATTGAAACTGAAAAAGAGTGGGTGCTTCCACATAATGGAAAACTTTCTAGCTCTGAAAACAAACACAACCTGTCTACTCCCTCCTGTTCCAAGTTGAAAGACATCTTACAGTAGGTACATGAGTAGTGCTAGGTACACCCAGAACCACTGTTGTGTGCATGCCTGAAATTGAGAGCCTGATGGCAGTGGTGGGTATGCACCAAAAAATGGCTTTCTGATATATTTTGGTATTTGGTACATCTGGAACAGCAGCAAGTGGCAGGGCATGTTTTCATGGCAGTGCTGCTTAGCCCCATTTTTTTTCTTGGTGTCAGCATGCTCAGTGTAGTGGTCTCAAAGCTATAAAAAGTTACGTACAGAGCTTACCCGGTTCTTGGATGTGTACATCAAGCCTCACTTTCACTGTCTACTCCCTTGCTGTTCTGAGGGAGGAGGAAAAATAACAGGCTTTCAAATAACATTTTCATTTTAGTCCTTTTAGGTCTATTATGGGTGGGGGGGATGAGCTGTTTTCATGGAAAACTTGTTTTTGGTTTCTTTTTGTTTTTAGTTGAGCTCCAAAAAGTTAACTTGTCTAGCAAAACAGATCACTCTGAATCTTTTTTTTTTGGTGCATTTGAGTCTGAACAAACTGCTTGAACAAAATAGCCTCAATCTGTTCACAATTGAGCATGTAGTCTGTTATCAGACATGTGACTAGGGCACAAAATGAAGCCTGCTCTGTGGAAGACTGCGCTTGTAGTTCACTTAGCCTATAAACCAAGACTCTTTCTAAACTTCAGTGCAAGTGTCATTGGTAACCTTATTTTATGAGTAAGCAAAGTAATTGAATTACATTTCTGTAAGAACTGTTTTCCTACTTGGCACTTTGATAAAGCAGACAAAAGATTCTCTCTACTTTGTGCAAGGGTATTTCTCTTAAACGTGGATTTCTTTTGAATGAGAGCAAATTTAACTCCCTCATGTAAGTGCCTGTTTAGAAATGAAAAAGCCAAATATTTTCATGGTCACTTGCATGTTGTAATCTGGAAAATATTCCAAGAGATTTTGAAAACTGATTGTATTTAACCAGCCTCAGATTGTGCAACTGTGTATAATAACTGAGACACATACTGAGCCGCTATTTGAATTATTAAAATAGCTGTATTCTCACTAAAACATGTTGGATTGTCTTTGTTAATGGAGATGTATAGCGTATCTACTGAAGTCTACTACTTAAAGTGGGTTTGAATATAGTTTTATGAATGGAAAAACGGGGGTTTTGTTCAGGAAGACTTCATGGTACTGTATATGGCACTTTTTAAGTACGGTAATGGTATGCTGCTAGCCGTAAATTATTCTACATCAGTAAGAATCTACTTCCTCTGATAACCCTTGGGAACTAAGTTAGTGGTCTTAATTTTATTTTTTTAGTGTTTTCTGGCAGTCCCATCTGAATTGAAGACCTTTTGAAGAGTCAGGCTGCATGACAAATCTAGAGATTGAGAATAGTTTCTCAGCCTGGGGTTGTTTGCACTTTTTTAAAGCAGGGTGTACAAGCCTGTTACACTTCCATTACTGAGCTGGTTCACAACTAATTGTGACGTAAGGTTTTTGAGTCTGGTGTGGCCTTTTCTTCTAACAACAATTTAGTTCTATTTTACAATTGCACATGCATAAAACATTTTGTTCTCTGTTATACATGCACAAAACAATTACTGCACAAATATCAAAGATCTAAAACTGAACCAAATCTGAATTCAAAGCCTGGACAACCATAAACACTTCAATAAAGAAATGGTGACATCTTAATCAAGGTAGTTTTGTTCCATTTAACAACTGTGTTGCTTTCTTGAAATGGAGGCTCAGATAGGCCTGTTAGAATTGTGAATGAAGCTCCTTAGACCATTTCAAACTGGCTACAATGTTAACAATCTGAAGTATTAAATTGCAGAATATCTTGGCTGTTTTAGAATTGTGGATGCTGTTTGACAAAATTGTAATGGTACTGTATAGTTTATGGGAAACCAATAGTTACTAAATGGCTAATTTTCTTACCCCCCCCCCTTTTTTTTTTTAGGTTTTTTTTGGTATTAGGTTTAGGATTAATGAAAAACAATCCTGTTTGTACTTTAATGTGGCTGTCTATCACTAGGAACCATCAGTCTTGTAAATTTCTTTTTAATGTGCAAATTCTTCCCTGAATCATTTTGGGGGCTCAGTTTATATGTTTCTTAGGTTTTGCCTGGTGGCCTCCCTCTGACTTCTTAGACTAAAGCTATTCTTCCCCCCTCCACCCCACCCCCATGTCTTTTACTCAATGTTGTTGTTCTCTAAACTAGGGATTGTTTTTTTGTTTTTAATGATGGTAGCTGTCACTTTTGCAGACTTAGCAATAAATGAAAAATGGGAGTCCTGAATGCTTACTTTCCCTTACACTATGATGAATGGGAGTACTAAAGGGCAAGACAACAGCATCAGAGAAAGCTGTAGAGTCCAGGGGCTGTGAAAGCCGCACTGTAGGAAAGCAGTAGGTGCTCTTCGAGTAGGAAACAGCCTCGCTGGGGGCTTGGCCAGAGCACCTGCTATGGCGCTGACTGGGCAGACATTTATAACTTTTTTTTTTACCGGGTTTGCAAATAAAGGGTGTTTTCTACGTAATCAGTTTGACCTCCCGCACTGCCCTTGCTGGGGAGGGAGCTGGGAGTCGAGGGCAAGCGCGGAGCCGGCTCGCAGCGAGACGCCCTACCCCTGCTGGCGCAGGAGCTCGGGGCGGGCTGGGGAAAAGCCTGGGGCCGAGTTCGGAGGAACCAGCCAACCAGCGCGGCGGTGCTAGTCGGACCGGCAGTCAGACACTCTGGCAGTGCGGGGCAGTGCCAGCAGGGGGCGGCAGCTGCGACCAGCACGCATGCGCCGTCCGCCTGTTCCCCCTTCCCTGTCTGCCGGGTCCTGCGACGCTGCGGGTTGGCCGCGCTGCCTGCGTCAGGGTTCGTGCCCTAGAAGTGCGCCGGGCCAGCAGCGTGCAGGGGTGGCAGGCGCGGAGTGCTCTGCTTTCCTCAGGCTCCGCTATTACTTTCGCTCTTCGGATTCCCCTGTTCAGGCAGCTGGCGGGCAGCCCTGCTCGGGGCCTGGGCACTCCGTGATGACGCCACAGCAGCGCCCTCCGGCTGGGACCAGCGCGGTCCGGGAGCTATGTGATGATGCCATAGGTGCGCCCCGCGTGCTGCCCGGAGAGGCGCCCTGTGCAGCCCGGAACCAC
>NW_005842061.1:2357991-2365159 GCF_000455745.1 Alligator sinensis | reverse complement strand
GCCCGCGTGCCCAGCCGGGCCGCCGCCTCCTCCTCCTCCGGCAGGAACGACTCGTGGGCGCCCGACACGTCCCTGTTCGTGCCGCTGAAGCTCAACCCCGAGGGCTTCGGGGCCGGCGACGACGTGGGCGCAGAGCTCACGCGCTCGCTTGACAAGAGTAAGCGGCGCCGCGGGGGGATGGGGCGGGCACCCCCGCGCGGAGAAGGCGGGGATCAGGCGCGGAGCAGAGCTCGGGCTCTTGCGTGGGCTGGGTTTCACCTCGCGATTTGAAAGCAACGTGTGGTGTTCCCATGGCAGTCAGTTCTCGCCTGCTCTCTCCATGGTGCTTCCACTGGGAGCTGCTCCCCTCTGTTCCCAGGTGCTTGTTACCCGCAGACCAGCGATGCTCAAGCTTTTGACTTTGCTGCCCCAACCCCTGCCCTTGTCCTAACCTCATTTAGGATGAATCAGGGTCATGGCCCCAGTCTCATCTGTGCTGGATCAGGGCTGTCACTTGTCCTGGCCTTGGCCCTGCATGGGGCCTGCTATCCCAGCCCTGGACATGCTGCCCTGGGTATGCTACCCCAGGCTATTCCTGGCCCCAGCCCTGACTGACCCCAGGCTCACTGAATTGGGCCCATGGCCTCGGCCCCAACCCTACTCATGCCAGATCGGGCCTGCAACCCTAGCCCCAGCCCCCGCCCTGCACCTGAGGCCACATCATCTGGCTCATGGAGCTTGGAAATCCCAGAGACCCATGGACCAGATGATATAGCTCTGCAGGCCAGATCAGGCATGTGGGCTGGGGCTTGAGTACCCCTGCTTTAGGCTCATCTTTTGACATATGGTGTCCTAGACAAATATCTGATCTCTGTGAAGCTCCTAGCACAGTTTCTTCAGCTTTTGAGAATCTAAGCTCTTCTGGCTCGTGGTTTAGGCTTATATGGTTCCTTCATCCTCCCCCTTATGGTCATCTTATCCATCTCTGTTAGCAGGGCCCAGGTGCTGCTAACTCCTGATCAGCAGTTCAGCTTCCTGCTGTGTCTGCAAGCTGGATCCTGTAATCCATTTAACTGGGCTACTGCTATTCCATAAGGAGGAATAGGGTAAACTCTGTTTACCTCTTACCTGAAACAGTTATGCTAAGCTATAGAAAATGTTCTCTGACTTATGAGTATCAGTATCTTACAGAGAAGTGCCATGGCTTTTTTTAAGACAGTGGTTCTCAACCTCTTTTGTACCAGGACCCATTTGTAAACAACAATGGCCAGTCCTGACCCAGTGCCCCATATTTCTGACCTGCTGCCCCCCACCCCCAGACCCTAGCCCCCCAGGGTGGGGGGCGGGGGGGGCCCTCAAGCAGCCCCTTGCAGGCTGGCCCTCAGCCAGCCTGCAAGGAAAAAGCCACAGTTTCCCATGTTTTTCTCCTTTAAAGGAGAATTGTTTTTAAAGTTTGATCCATTTTTAAAGCTTATTCATGACCCTTTCATATTTTCTTGTGACCCACTTTTGGATTGCAACCCACAGGTTGAAAAACACTGCTCTAAGGCACTAGAATAGCATTTTTTAACTGAGGTGCTGCAGCATGGGCACCACCACTGCTGCTGCTGTTGCCAGGTGAAACGGCATCTGCAGAGCCAGATTAGAAATTGGATGCAGCAGGAGTGCCCCTTCTTGCTACAGCCCTTCCTTCTCTAATTTCCAAGGTGTTTTCTGGAAACAGAAGCATGTGGAGCATTTGCAGCTGTCCTACCCACCTCTGCTTCTGGGAAGAGCATGTGAGATTGGACTGGGAAAGGCTATGGCAAGAGTAGGCACTCTACTGCTTATTTTTGCTTTGCAGGTGGAGTTCCATCTGGCTGGGGTGGTGACAGCACCCTGATTGAAAGCCACTGCCCTTAGGACAGGAGAATTCACAGATATGCCAACAGAGCACATGATATTTTAATGCTTATATAAAAATAAAATAAGATTGGTGTTCATTACAGCAAGCCTTGTTCCCGCTCAGACAGTCTGCCACTTGAAAGTGGTCACAACTGCATACTTTCTGTAAATCCAAGAGATGAAAAATGTGTTACATAAATTAATTCAAACTGACATGGTTTGTCTTAACTTATTTAAGTATTTTACCTTTATTCCACTCTACTCCATTCATGTCAACAGGAGCCTCTCAAAGACAGAAAGTAGAATAGCGCTTTAATTTATTTTACACTCGAGGCTTCATTCCTAACTCAGTTAAAGTAATATAAACAGAGAAGTAATTCCACTGTGGTGAACTGAGAATTTCTTGCGTAAGTGACACAAAAATCAAACCTTTTGGATGGGGGGAAGGAGGAAGGTTGTTCTTTGTTTTTACTAACGTGAGGGTGGACAGGAGCCAGCAGTTGCACTGTGTGCATGGTGGCATGTAGGGTATGTTGGGAGATGTGGCTGTGTGTATGTGAGAGGGTTCTTGGTGTGGGTGGGTGTGTGTGGGGTTTGTGAGGTGAGAGGGTAGGGGGGATCTGGGGACCTTCCCCCACACGCCCGCCTCCTGGCACACAGTCCCTGCCACTGATGGTGGTGGCAGCAGCAGGCCCTCGGAGTGTTTGTGGCCCGCACAGACTCAGCTGTCTGCTGTTGCACAGCTCTAGTCAGTTCTGGGAGCTGCATGTGGCAGCAAGGAGCAGCTGGCCTGCCTGCATCATGCGGGGCTTACATGCTGCTGTGCCACTGGGGGGAAGCCCTGTATGATGGAGCTGGCTACTTTCCCTGTCCCCAAGTGAAGCTCATGGGACTCTGCTGCAGGGCCAGGGCTCCTTGCCGCTTCCGGCAGAATCCTGTGAGCTGCATGTGGTGGTAGGGAACAGGACCAGACCGCCGGCTCCATCAGATGGGGCTTCCCCACCAGTGACGCATGAGTGCTGGGACCTGCATGCGAGCCCATGTGATAGAGGTGGGTCGGCCTGGCTCTACTCCTTGCTGCCACGTGCAGCTCCTGGAACTGGCCAAAGATGCACGTCACTGAGTGGCTGCAGCTGCATCTGCATGGACCACGAACACCCCGAGGGCCTGCTGCCATTGTTGCTGGCAGCAGGGGCTGTGCGCCATAGGAGGGGGGCCATGTAGGGGGGTTACCCCCCCCCCTCTCACCCCACACCCTGCCCACCCATGCTTCTGCTGCCCTGCTGGGCTTGGGCCCAGGCTCCGCACTCCTGCCAGTCTCAGTCCCAGTCCCAGTTCCATGCTCCTGCTCAGCTGCAGTTTCCCTACCTTGTGCCCAGAGCGAGCTTTGCAGCAGTGCCATGAGGAGGAGCTGCTGGAGTCCCAGCAGTTGCATACTGGCCAGGGCCCTCACATGCAGGAGGGTGGGAGTGAAGTATCATACTGGCCAGGGCCCTCACATGCAGGAGGGGGGGAGTGAAGTCAGTGGGTGGGCTGGGCAGGGTATAATTAATTGGTGGGTGCCTACGGGCTGGGTGAATTTGCCTGGCAGGCCAGATGTGGCCTGTGGACCATATTTTGGGCCCCTGGCCTAGGGCAAGAGTAAATTGAGAGAGAGTAAGGGGAACTAGGACCAGAGCACTGAGAGACTGTGTTTTGGGGTGGAAGAGCCCTGAGAGACTTCATCTGGGGAAAAAGCACCAAAAGGAGCTACTCCAGCCTGTAGATTAGAAGCATCCTTTCAAAGATAATCATGTTAACATTAAGGTGTGGCAAGTGAGAGGCAGGAGGTTAGGGAGGCAGGATGGGTGGGGCCACTGGGGTGTGCTACAGCCAGCCTCAGATGTCAGGTCCTATTACAGGTGGGTTTTGGAGGAAGAATCTGGCTTGTTGTTTTGGGGTTTGCTTTTGGTTTTGTTTTTGTTTTTTTTACACCTTGATTTGGAAAGGGCAGCATGATTGCAATATATTTCAGTAACTCTGTTGCATTCTTGTGGGCAGTCATTTTCATATATGATAACCCCTGTAATTAATACATCACCAAGTCAAGTCCAAGTCTGAATTATACTAGCTTGCTCGTGTTTCACAGGGTAGCATTTCCCACTTGCCCACTGCAAGGTGTTTGGATTTTGTTCAGACAGGCATGCTTAAACTACCTACTTGAGAAACTAATGTATGCCATATGTGGATCATCTTTAAAGACTAGTAAGTTGTCTGGCCGTGGTTTGTCTCAGCTGTTGTCTTAGTTTTTGTCTATTTTAAAAATGAGCTGGTACCACAGTGCAGGGTTCTGTGTCTTTCAGTGGTTAGTATTACTATAGTTAAAGCTAGCTAGAAAACTATTAATTTCAATGCATTATATGCTTCTGAAGCTGAAGTGCGACAGAAACAGCACATAATCTTGAGCCTCTGCCTTCGCAGGAAGTAAAAGGAAATGTTTCCTCAGTTTGTTTAAGAAGTGATGTACAGCAGTTGCAGTTTCTGCCATCTTTCATTTAATTAGTCTAAATTAAAATAACCACCTTCAGCTCCTGTGCAGAAATGAAGTTTATTTTCTACATATGGGGACATTTTACCATCTTTAATTTTGCCTGTGGTTGAGGAAGGTTGTGCGCGCTCAAAAGCTTGCAGAAAAAGATTTTTTTTTTGAGATTTTTTTAGTTGGTCTATCTAATAAAAGGTATAATCTCTGAACCAAGAGTTCTAGAGTTTTGCATTTTTTTTTTTTTTGTCCCAGACCAACATGGCTACCAAATACATCCCTAGAAAGGCCTCATGGACTTTCAGGTATCGTCATTTTCTTTTGTTTTTGATGCTTCTATGTAATGCGCGTTTCCCCAGCAAGCTAAATAATTGGGAGCAGGGGAGGGAATCACTTTCCAGGAAGAGAATGTATGGCCTTTGTAAGTGAGAGACATGATTGCTTGGGAGAAGTCCTAAACTACTGTGCTGTAGCTGCCTTTATTTCAGTATGTTTGACAGCTTGAGTACCGATAAATCTGATCTCAGTTTCATTATTACATCTTCTAGCTTCCTTTGTATCCCTCTGGCAAAGAAATACTTGTGTACAGTGGAATTAAATAAAAGGTGATAGCAAATAGAGTGAGGTTAACTGGCTGAGTGTTTTGCAGTGCCAGTATTTTTCTTACTTATATCAAAGAAATTATATATAATGTATTAGTGTGTGTGCATATACATATTCAACATGCATTTTTGTGTGGGTGTTTTTTCATTTTGTTTGTTGTTCCAAATTTATATAATGTTTTTGGAAGAGGAGGATTAGAAACTGTTTGATCTCTGATAATTTGTGGGCAGAGAGTGGGGCATGGCAAATCAGCCTAATCCTTTCCTTTTCCACAAATAATGGTTATTCTAAAATTGCCTAAAGCAGGGGTTGCCCCCCTGCCCCCAAACTGCCTATGCTTATCTTCACTGCAGATGCTGGGTAACCCCTCTGCAGTGATGGTAGGCACAGAGAACAGCAGGGAGGGCTGTTGAGGAGGGTGCTACAGAGGGGACAGGTGGCTGGTCATAGCTCCATGCTGCCTGATCTTGTGTGCTGCCTTGGCCTGGTGCAGACTTTTTCAGTCCAGATCCAGCTACTTCCTGGGTCAAATCTGAGCTAAATTTTGTTGACCTGGTTTAACGGGCTGAAGTTATGTATCCCTAGGATTATGTGGAATGCAGTGCAGAAACCCACTTGTGTTCAGTGTTATGCATGCCTCTTACACTTTCCTTTTCTGTCTTTTCTCCCCCCTACTTTTGTGCCCTTTGTCTTCCTAATTTTCAGCTATTTCCTTTTTCACAACCAGTCTCTTTTCTACCTTAGGGAGACTACAGTTGTAGTAATTTGTCTCATCTTTGGCAGGCAATCAACCTTCTTCAAGCATAGTAAGTCTCTGGTGTTCTGAGACTCCAAGGAGTGAGAGAAGCTAAAAGCATGACAGGATGTCAATGAGAATGTAAATAGGCAGAAATTAGGAAAACAAAAGGTCAAGCAGGGAAGTGGGGGGTAAGCTAATTTCTTGTAGTCTCAGAACAGTAGAGACTCCCTGTGCCTGAAAAAGGGTGACTGCACCTGAAGGCTTGCCAAGAACTTTTTTCCAACTACTCAGTTGGTCTAATAAAAGATATAACATCTACTCAAAGAACGTTGCCTGCCTATGTTCTAAAAGATTCATCTTTTTTTTTTTTTATTACGAATGTTTTGAATAAGGAGGCTGTCTATTCTCTCCAGTGAGCATAACTCAGGCATGAATTCTTTGTTCATTTTAATGAGTGACTAGCCAAAGATTCTGTGCGACTTGCAGTGTCAGTCTAATGATTAAACCTCCATTGCATGAAGGCCTTTATAACAAACTTACTGCTTTCCTCTAAATCTACACAACCTGCAGATTCACACTTACATGCTTGTGATTTTTTTATCTTATAGTTCTGTAGGACGTGTAGGTTACGTCTGCTTTTAATCTGGGACCATCAAATAGATGGT
Organism: Alligator sinensis; assembly: GCF_000455745.1. Taxonomy (NCBI): domain Eukaryota; kingdom Metazoa; phylum Chordata; order Crocodylia; family Alligatoridae; genus Alligator; species Alligator sinensis. The sequence continues at coordinate 2,358,768 of NW_005842061.1, read as the reverse complement.
CAAATATAACCACGGTGGCTAAACTGTGGCTCGCAAACCGCATGCCACTTGCCAGCCTGGTACTTTCAGCTCTCCAGAAATTGGCTGAAGCGTTGCCCGCTTCTCCCCAAGGCAGGTCTGGAGGACAGCGCAGCCCAGCACCTCCCGCCACTCCAGCTTTGCCTGCAGAGATCATGTCCTAAGCCTGCCCACCTTCCTCCTTCTTTCCCTTCAGGACTGCTGGCTCAGGGCTGTCATGCCGCTTACCCTGGGGTGCGCTCCCCGTGGGGAAAGCCTGAGAGGGAGGAAGGCAAGGGGAGTGGTCACCTTCACTCCAGGTCTCTCAGTACCCCCTCCCGCTCCACTGATCTCCAGCTCTTGAACTTTGATGGAGGATCGGATATGGCTTCCAGGTTAAGTCTGGCCACCCCTGGAATAAAATGGAAGAGCAAGATTTTTTTTTTTTTTTTAATGCAAAACTGCATTTTGAAACTTTCTCCTGCTGGAGTAAATGCATATAGTAATACAAATACATATTTGATTAACAGTTTACCTGTAGCTAGAAATCCTGAATTTCTTTACCAGGCATACTAGAAGAAAAGCACTGTATTTTTGGTCCTCTCCCAGTTAGCTTTAGTAAAGAGAGTTGATGTATTTAGAGGGCATTAGATTATGTAGCAGAACTTAAATTCGGTTGGCTAAAGTAGTAAAGATTTAAGTTTTGAGAATAATCCTATTGAATGTGTATATTGTTGGCATCTTGTTCAGGAAAAAGGATATTGAGTGTATAGTGTTGTA
>NW_005842061.1:2342724-2357960 GCF_000455745.1 Alligator sinensis | reverse complement strand
GTAGGGAAATTGGAAATAATTAAACTGTATTTAAAGAATAATAAAGGGTGAGGTCAGCTATCTGCCTATAAAGCAGGTGAAATGTCAAAATGAAACGTGGTTTAGATCAGTGTTTCCCAAACTTTTCTATCCACGGCACACTTACATAAATAAACAAAATTGCTGCACACTGCCCGCGCCCCCTCCCCCTGCCCCCAACAGATAATATGGCTGCTGTTGCCACCCCATGCTGCCGCTGCAAGGCAGAGCGGGGGGGCGGGGTGCACTGGCTGCAGCCATGCCTGTCCTCCCCCCGCAAGAGTGCTATGAACAGAGCATTCATTTATTCATTTATTTGTGTGACTTTTCCAAAATCCCACAGCACACCTGTTTACATATGATGGCACACCAGTGTGCCATGGCACACCGGTTGGGAAACGCTGGTTTAGATAAGCAATTTCTGTACGCTTTATTTAGTTATTTCTTGGAACACTTAGTTTCAGCTTAGTCCTAGAGAGCTTTACAGGTTGGTCAGGAAATAAGTATAGTTGAGCCAGTAAGTAATAAATGATCATAATATGATTGAACATTTTTGAAGTAGGAATAATAACAAAAACTAGCACTATGGTGTGAGATTTTAAAAGGTAGGAATTTGGCTTTGTCATTTTTTTAAACATCAAGACTACGTGAAGGGTAAGGAAATGAGAATGACTTGATTCAGCCTAGAGCTTGCTTAAGCATATTATAATTGTCAAGGAATGCATATATATCCTAAAGAAAACAAAACAAAATCATGTTTATATGGCAAGACTAAAAAAGTTACTTGAGTAAAGCTGATGTCCTTCAGAGAGACGTACTTGTAAGAGCAAAAAAAAAAAGAACATGAACTATTTCAAGTAAAATCCAACATAGATATTAACTATTGAAGGGTTTGTGAAGAACAAATGGCCGCAGATTTAGAAACAAATAACAGGAAATGTTTTGAGTGTATTGGGGTCAGAAAACATCAAGTAGTCATCTGGACTAGTAGGGCATAAAAGGACCAAGCAAAGAAGATGATTCAGATTTATAAGAGAAGTTGCACAATTGTATCTTCATGCCTGCAAAAGGTAGTGAGAATAAAGTGCTTTCGGAGGCTGACATGTTAGAAATTGGAGAGTCTTGAACAAATTGATAAAATTAAGAGCAGCAGGTCTTGAGGTCTGAAGGAATTTAAGGAGTAGCTGAGTTGCAAGGAAAAAAAACAAACCAAAAAACTATCCTCTTATTGAAATGAGTTACTAGCCCAGAAGACTGGAGAACATCAAATGTACTTACCTTGAAAACTACTAGGAATTGCGAACTGTTGATCTTTGCATCCAATCCAGGAAAATGGTTGCCATTTGTTTATTTAAATGGAATTGAAACCATATAGATAAATATATGTGGGGTACTAACCTGCAGAACTTCTGAAATGCAATGTTAAAAAAGCTTTGACAGAAAAAATTCTTAATTCTTTTAAGCAGTTAAGAAGCGAGGGCTGAAGTATTGTTCTTGATTTAGAAACTGCCTAAGAATAAATAATCAAAAATAAACTATGTTAGAGTAGGCAAGATTGTAAGTATATTGCAAACCTTGTAAGGATGATTGATGGGTGCATGCTCTGGCTATTAGCCCATGTTGAAATGAGTGCCAGCACAGCTGTACACTGTTCTTGCTGTGCTAGGTAATTAATGCTAGCATGCACAGGACACATGCTGAAATCACACTTTGATTTGGCTGTTTGGCCATTCCCTTGACATGAAGGGAAATGGGAAACAGAATTGTATAGAAAGGAAGAGTGACCTTGAAACTGAGACCTGGCATTAAGTAGCAAATACCACAATGCTGACCACTAATTTTCTGATATGGTAAATGAGTTGTGAATGTGGATTCATGGTCATTGTAATGTTAGATAATAAGTGAAGCGTATGAGAGGCAAGGGTAGGTGATATCTTTTATTGGACCAACTGCATGGTTAGGAAAGGTTTAGGCAAGCTTTTGGGCACAAGATGTGCTTTCTTAGGTTGGGAGGGGTACCATGTGCCTGAAAGCTTACCTAAATTTCTCCTAACCATGCAGTTGTATCAGTACAAGATATCATTAGCAGAAATCCTTGCCTCTTGTCACCATCTGTAGAAAGTTTGAGTTCTTTTTAGGCTGCTGTCAGGGAGAAGCTTGGTGCTGCTGTTGTAATTCTTTGTAGTCTGCTGATACTTCCTTTGTTAAATTGTTACCTTAAAGCATCAGCTAAGTAAGGCAGAGGTGTCAAAGATAGGGATGGCTCATGGTGCTCCTGAAGAGTCCAGAAATTTTGAAGGGGTGGGGGGAAGGGTTAACAGGGCCACTATTTGCTCTGCTGCCAGAAGTGGGTTTGGCCTACAAAGCTCGTCAGTCTGCATTTTGCCAGGGGGACGAATGCAGTTTTACACCCCTGAGCCAAGACATTCCATTTTCAGTCATTGCTGACACCATGAGATACAAAATAAAACAGTTGAGAAAGCAGTTGATAATGAGTTGGCTTGGCAGAATTCGATTTATATTTTTTTTTACTAATTTTGATGGATAACATCAGTGTTTATTTTTAAGCATTTATTTCTATTTTTTATCTATTTTTAATGTTCAGGATTGTGCAAAATTATGGGTTTGGGGGGCAGGCAATTTTATTAACAACAGTACACTGTTGTTATAGTGCAGCTTAACAGCCCACCATGAGAAATACTACTGTAGGACTGCCACCAGCCAAGCAGCAAAGCTGCTATCGGTCCCAGCTCCACTGGCTCTTAGTTCCTTCATCTCCTTTGTCACTGCCTCTTCCTTTGTTGTCAGTCACCTAGGCTTTCTGGGAGTTGCAGTCCAAACTACAACCAGCATGGTTCTGTAGGACTGGTCCCCTTGTCATTGCATGCTCCATCAGCAATCATTTTTCTCACTTCCCCTTTCTATACATTTTGATTAACAACAATGGAAATATATTTTGAGAGTCTGAGCGTGAGGTGAAATCTATGTTTATCAATGTTGACTGACTTCAAAAATTGAATCCTGCTGAGCCTAATTATGAGGTTTCATCTCTGTGTGAGTCATAATGATGAAAAGTACAGATTCTAAAGTTGTGGATAACTGGTCAAGTTTCTGGTAGAATGGTGGCGCTGTATATTTCTGTTTGATGTTTGTTATAAGTGTTAATTTTGCTGTGATAACTTGGTCTGTGGGTTGAACTTTCATAATCCCTTTGGCAAGGCTAGGAAGTTGAAGTGGAAGAAGGAAACTGCTTACACATGTCCATACTTGTGTATGGACTTCCATTGTTTGAAAAATTTGCATTCAGGCACTGTGTGCTTCAAAAGTATTGTGGCAGGATGAGGAAAATAGACCTGTTTTGTTGCTTTCTCCATATGATCTGTTCTGTTTGGCATAAAGGCCACTTCCATTTTAGACTTTTTATTTACCATTTAGTAATACTCTATCTGCTCAAAATAATTGGACAAGAAAAGTGGAGGGACAACACGTGCCTGCTAGCTTCCTGGGCAACTATTGTTGTGTTAGAGACTACAGTTTTTTTGCACCTCATAGGTGAGCATCATGTGACAAATCATAACATGCCAGATGTTAAAATAGTTCATCCTTGGATAAAAATGGTGGATCAACCACAATAAAATTACTTGTTGAAACAGCAACTTCTTTGTGGCAAGGAAGTATCCCACAATAATTCTAAGGTGTGGCTGATTGGCTGTTATTTGTGAATATCATGTCACAAATTATAACAGCCGTAATGTCAGCCAGGAGACTTTGTTGGCAGGCATCTACTAGAGAACCTGGATTTCAGTAGAGATATATGTATCTTATATTAGAAAGCATCCTCTAACCTAATAACTATCCAGACTGAATGTTTATTTATTTATTTATTTTTTTGAGAGAGCTGTAATGGCTTCCCTGCAAACTGACTTGGGACTATTTTTTGGTGCTTTGTGATATAAAAAGGAGGCCTGAGAGATCTCTCTAATCATAAAAACAAAACCAAACCAGCTCTTAGCCTGAGAAGATGTGGGGGACACTAAATCTGATCTTGGTGGAGATCAGATCTTAGCTGTTCAGTAGCAGTGGGCAAAGTGGAACTTGCGCTAAGAAGCAGAGCTCCCGTGGAGCTGTACTGCTACAGGGGAGGGTAACCATCATGATAGTGTGCGTCTCCATGTACCATCCATTAACTGATTTGAACGTTGTCTTCTCTGTCGGTTTGGGGGGCTTTATCTACTGCAGGCTCTCTTTGCCATTCAGATCGACCCATCTTAAAGATTTATTTTCTCAGAAGTAATTTCACACAAACCTTGTAGAACTTGTAAATTCTGCCTCCTCCCAGCAGGAGGGGGATGCCCCTACCCTGATGTAAATAGCTTTTTTATTTCCTGAAACTTAAACCCCAAAAGCCCCCAAACAAAAATACCTGGAAATGAACTAACTCATTCTCTTTGATTGGACTTTTTACATTGTTACTGTTACAAATATTGATCAAAGAAGAAATAAGTGACTTGAATAAAGCCTCTGATAAAGTCTGCCAAAAGACTATTAGGGAAGTAAGTGGCCATGGTTAAGAGTTGTAAACCATCGTCTGTCAAATCAGGATCTAATACTAATTAATGGAAGTATGAGGAAACTTCCCTCAATTTTTTGACTGTTTACTATGTATTTTCTTGTGCCTTTCCTTTGAACTATTAGAGAAGGGCTAACTGAATTTGATCCAGTATGGTAATTCCTGTGACCTGTATTGACATGTTTGCCATTTCTGGCATGTGCCTTAAGTATCAGTTGCAACCAAATAAATGAAAATACATTTTATTGGACCAACTGAGTAGTTGGGAAAGATGATGGACAAGATTTCAGGCAGGCTATACTCTTCAGATCCAATAAAATGTACCACAAAAAACCCTCTTGCCCCTCATACATTTCCATCATACCTAGAACAACACTCAACCCTATTACAAAAATAATGTTTGAAATTGTTTATCTTACAAGAGCTTAATTCCTTGCATTTGATTATTGAGTTGAATAACATGCTGGAATCTTCTATTTGTTTTTTTTTTAAGCAAAGGTAAATCTGGCATTTTAGCTGAAGCAAGAAATGCTATTTTGTCTGTTACAGGTGAAGTTCTGAACAAATTAAATATGTTTTACAAAAGGAAAGAAATGCAGAGACTGGGAGCAGAGAATGGACTGGATGGTAAGAGAGAGTATATTTCTGGTATGCAGCATTTTTTCTTAAATAGAGGTAACTGGATGCTTCTTGTGAGTGGCATTTCCCCTCTCCTAGTAGAATAACTGACCTATGTGCTGCCATTTTGCTGTTGAATAGCTTGGATTTTGTTTTACTTCTTGGGATTTTGAAAAAAAATGATGTTAATTGAAAAAATGTATATTAGGCTTATTGGTAGCACTTATACTGAAGAAATGTTACTTAACGTCAACTCCTTTAAATCTTTTGTTGAGTATTTTAAATCTAACACTGAGCTTTTCTTCCCCCCATCCCCTCTTTACTCCTGCAGCTCATCTCTTTCACCAGGCATTTGTAAGCTTTAGGAAATACATCTTGGAGTCCCAGTCCTTGAGTGCTGATGTACATATTATTCTAAATGATATATGTTGTGGTGCAGGCAAGTATAAACAGTGCCTTTTTATTTGTATTTGTTATTTAATAAAAAAATATTTATTTTTCTTTTCTTTCTTTGCTCCCTCCTCTGTTTTTTATAATGGGGATAAAAATGGAGCACTTCCATCTGATGTGAGAAGGTGCTCCCTGTCCTTATATTCTCCAAAATGGGAGGAGTGAGAAGAGGGAGCTGGTCATTTAGTACCAATTAGCACCTATTGTTATTTGGGCCACCTTGTTGGTGTGTTATCCTGTATGGTGTCCCTTTCACCAAGTTTGTCCCAAGTGTCTATCTTCAGGTATATAGGCACTGGTTAAATTTTTTGAGGAAAAAAGCTGATGACAGTGGTGGTCAACTCTGTCTCATCCATTATGATGTGCAACTCCTTTGGTGGTCTTTAGGGATGGTTTCTGAGCATTCTGCTGTACTGTTGGGTTTAAAAGCTTGTGTGTGTGCTGCTCTTCCTCTTGTATTACTTTGCTTTTGTCAGTGCAAAAGTTAGAGAAGGTATACTCACTTCATTTACTGCTTTGCTCATGATGATTAATATAAAATGTCTGTGCTCATGAAGAGGAAATGTTAGTTGATGGCTGTAGAAATTTCATAGGAGCACAAATAGATTTTTTTTCTTTATTTTAAAAAGCATATTCTGCAGAAGCAGGTGATATTGCTTCATTAAGTGGTGATATTGTTCAAGTGTTAAATATGACAGTGGCTCTTTGCATTTGAAATATATTCTAAAGCTGCTGGCATACGTTATACTTAAATGATTAACCATTTAATTATGTCTTAAATTGTTCCCCAGCCATAGGTTAATACAATTAATGTTGTGATGAAACAAGGAATAAGCCACAAAGTGTTTACATAAAAAAAATGGGTAATAACTTTTGTGGCTGGTTTCTAGTATGCCATTAAGTGAACACGTGGCCAGGCTGGGCCCATGCCTGGGAGTCCTATCAGCTGATCAGGATGTGCCCCCATGGTTGGAGTACACTTGATGGGCCTCCTAGCCACAGGAGTTTGTTATTTGCTGGTGCAGGAGGAGCCCAAAATCATGATCCGAGGCTCCCCCTGCAACATCAAAAAGACATGATGGGATCTGATACTCAGTTCTACAGCCATGCCTTCTGCTATGCGTGTGTGGCATGGCAGCAAGCAGGATTGTGGGGATCATGCATCAGATCCCATCATGTCTTGCATGTCAGCCAGGTTGCTGGTTATAGCAGGTCAAATTATGAATCTAACTTATTTTCTAGCATTATTTTTAAATGTCTCATTATACTCAGTGGTAACTAATATCTTTGAAGAACTCCTCAAGGAACTAATTTTACTCTAACATGCTTCTATACAACTTTTAGAAGGTAATGTTAATGTGCAAAGTTGTGGGACTTTTTTTAAATTTTTTTTTTTGCTGATGAGAGAGAGAAGTTTCTTGGGCCCAGATTAAGTTTTGAGGATGAGAGGGGAAGGTGTCAGAGTTCTGACCTAGAACACAAAATGTCTGCATTTAAGTTTCTGCTCTGCCTGATGCAGAGCAATGAGTTGAACCTGGGTCTTCTCCATCACAAGTAAATGCTATCATCAACAGACTGCTCTTGATTGAAGGTCTCAGTTTCTCTAGCTAGTACTGTTCTAATTTTCTTTCTCTGAATTAATATTAATGTAAGAGACTGACTTTTTAGCTCAGTGTTTGGGGTACTCCCCTGGCATATTGGAAGTTTGGGGACCTAAGCCTGGTTTTCCTGGATAAGTGACCTGACCACAAGGCTATGTGCTATTCTTAGCATTTGGAAGGGGGGGATTTCTTGCTTTCATAATTACCCTTTAAAAAAAAAAAAGGATGTGGATTTGTTCCAGTGTAGGCAGGTGATTTAAGGATTAAAAAAAAAAAAAAAAGTTTTGCAGGGCAGAGAGAGCATTTCATACCAAATGCCTTTAAAAATCTGTCAGGTATCTAAAATGAAGACTTGAGTTACCAAAGTGGTTATATTGATGGATTTTTTTTAACATTATATTGTGTCTGCCTTATAGGTTTAAGTCCATGTTGTAATGTTACTTTGTCTTTTCCCAGCTGTGAGATGGAAAAATAATATTGGCCTCTTTGTAGAGTGCTTTGAAATGTATGGATGAAAAACACAATGCACGAGTTGGATAGTATTATTAATCTCTGTTCAATTAACCTATCTTTGGATGAGCAAGTGTGCAGATTCTTAACAGTGTTTGTCTTTCAGGTCATGTGGATGACCTCTTTCCATTTTTCTTGAACCATGCTAAACAGATCTTTCCTATGTTGGACTGTATGGATGATCTGCGCAAAATCAGTGACTTAAGATGGCCACCTAACTGGTTAGTGCTTTTTATATGTTGCAGAATTTCATATTGCTTCTATTAGTACCTGCAGTCTCCTTGCAGAAGACTCTTAGGAAGTTCACGTTTTCTAAGGAGGATGTGCTTAGTGCTGTGGTTAGTTATGAACACAAATACTGGGGCTAAGATTGTCAGTACCAGTACAAATTGGAGATAATATATGGCTAAGAGGTCACCAGGTTTTTGATTAATTGGTTTTGGTTTAGTTAATATCCAACTCTAAGGTAGATACTAATCTCATATCTGTGGTTATCCAGTCTTTGATAGTTAATGACTTTGGAAAAATGGGCAGAAGCTTGAAATCAAGAGTGATGGTGACATTTCTTAGAGAGTCCAGTGTGTGCAAGAACCATCTTCTGGGGAATGGCTATTTTTGTAGAAGTTTTGAACCTTTTGTTCATAAAATAATTTTTCTACCCTGGCTCTTGGGCAGCTTTCACAGTTTCCTTGTGCCGGAAATTTGACTTCCTTGGTGTGATGTCTGTTGCTATTCAGCACCGTGCCAGTGGTTTAAGAAGAAAATAAAAATGACTTCACCTGTGAAACTACTGCCACATCACCCTTTCCTTCTGTCTTTCCCTCTCAAGTGATATATATATTTTTAAATGGAAATTGCGTCTTCACAGACCCATCTTATTCAGTAAATAGTACCTCAGGACCTAAAAAGTAAACAAGAAAAGATGCAGTAGTAAGACAATAAAGGAATTATTTCTTGAGTATTAAGTGTGCATATTTTTATTTCGGTTTTCTCTTTAATTGTAAAATGATCAAGTGTGATACTAGTACTTGACAGATTGTTAAAACCTCTTTATATTTGTTCAGTATTAAAGGGTAGGAGGATATATCAATGTTAATAATTGGCATTTTAAAATGAGTTGATTGACAGTTTGGGTGAAAGATCAAATTAAATTTGTTGTTTATTAAACTATATATGTTTTGTATTTTAGGTATCCAGAAGCCAGGGCTATTCAAAGAAAGATAGTCTTCCATGCTGGCCCTACAAATAGTGGAAAAACATACCATGCTATCCAACAATATTTGTCAGCAAAATCAGGAATATATTGTGGTCCATTAAAACTGCTGGCCCATGAGATCTTCCGAAAGTGTAATGATGCTGTCAGTATGTTTAATAATATTTATGTGCATTTGTGGGACTGTCATGGTACTATGCAAACCATTTTATTTTAATAACTTTAATAATTTTAGAAAAAACTTTGGAAGAGTGTGTGACAGTGTAGTTTCTATTATGATGCTATTAGTTTGTGTTTATACCAGTGATGCACTTTCAGCATAGAAGGTATAGAATGGAACAGTATAGTGTCAAAGCATTGTTTCATTGCATTCATCCATGTAATGTAGTCTATTGCCCATTATTCCCACTTTGTAGTAGCTCAGGCCCTTGCTGATTTGTTTTTCGTGTAGCGACCCTGGTTGCCTGTGTGATCTTGTGTTAAGTAAGTCAAACCATGGGCTGTGACTTGAGGACAGTGTTAGGGTTCTTTTTGACATGCCCAGTCAGTGTTTGTCTCAACTTAATTCAGGTTCAGTTAAATAAAATAGAAATTGTCATTGGCAACCTACAAAAGCTTATTTAAAATAAGTTACCTTCGTTGGTCATCATTATTTAAAGCAGTCCGAGTATTAACTGAAGACGTGCTTTAGCTAGAAAATGATACGTAATAGTAAACCATGTCTTGACTCGTACTTACTTGGGCTTGACAGAAGGCAGGAAGAAGATGGAATATCCTCAGGTGCTTCTTAGATGCAGTTACAGGGAAGTATTTCTGTTAAAGATGATCTTCCAGACAGGACAATGATTTTTAGTTAGTGGCAACTTTTTTTCTTATACAGTATTAAGTTACTTTCTTTTCTGTTCAAATGCCCATGCTTCAGTGACTTTCTCTCTTCTTGTCTTAATTTTTACATGAATGTCAGTTGACATTCACTAAATTATCCCAAATTCTAGAAAATAAGATTTAAAAGGTAGTATCTTGATGTTACTTTGGATTCCTTGTGCAGGAATCTCATTTGATTTCATTAGTACTGTTGATTTGCCTCTAACATCTTTCACAGATTTTTTTTTTTTTTGCTAGCTTGTTTGCAGCTGCCTAATATTACAGCTGTTACAAAGCATTAATGTAAAATACTTCATATGTTTCTATATCAGCTAAAGGTTGCTATATCAGCTACTTACGAATTTTCAGTATTAATTATCTCAGTACAGCATTCTGATTACTCAGTGATTCTTTAACAATGGCACGCTTGTAATCATGCTGCTGGTTTCTAACATGTTAGATCTCTTAGGAAGTTCTAGCCCCAAGGATCCAACATCTCCTTTTAAATAAGTAATGAGAAACAGTATGATGTGTGGATATGTGTTTCTTGTTAGTGTATTTGTGGAACTAAAAATTTACTTTAGTCAAAAGTTCATGGCCACTGCGGGGTTTGCATCAGGGATGCTCAATAGGCCTGTGCAAATAGGGAAGCAGTCGATTTGTATTTGGATCTGGCTGATTCGGAGGACAGTGACTCAGTTCGGATCACTGTCCTGAATTGATTTGGCGCTGATTCAGAGAGATTCGGTGATTGGATTGGCCGGGGAGAGGCAGGCACAGTTGGGTGGCTTCAGGTTCTCCCCCAGCTCCTTTGACTGTGCCTGCCTCTCCCTGGGTGGGGGGAGCCACCGGAGAAGCCCCCATGGCTTCCCTACCTGGCCCCATCCCCAGCCTCCTGGCACTTAAAGTCCTCACTCACTGGCTGCAGGAATGGTGATTGGGGCCTCTGGGCATTCATGGCAAAGCCACCCCATGGAACAGTGGGGGGGCAGGAGGCAGCAGGGCAGAACCCCCGCTCCCAGTGCTGCCGCGCCTGCATCCTGTACCCCCTGCCCCCCTCCCCAATTTAATGTCCCTCCTGCTCTGGCTGAGCAGCTTGTCCCCAGCCCCACGCCCCTTCCCTCTCCCAACCCTGACAGACTTACCAGCTGGAGGCAGCTGTCAGCTGCCTGTTTACTCTACGGCTGAATCTCCGAATCGGCCAGATCTTTTCTGAAGCTTTTCTGAATCGATTCGAATGTTTGAAATTGAGTTGGAGCTTTTACTTAGTCTCCCGTTTCGATTCGGATTTGGAGATTTAGTCCCTGAATTGGGCCGAATCTCCTCCGAATTGAATCGGCTATCGAAGCTTCACACAGCCCTAGTGCTCAACCCCTGGCACAGGCCAGATCTGACCACCAGCACAATGTAATTCAGCCTGCGGGGCTCCCCACGTATCTGGAGGGAAGCCCTACATGCTGTGTTCCTGTGCTCTAGTTCAAGCTGTCAGGGCAGTGCAGGGCCCAATGCTAGCACGTGGCCTGATCTGGCCTGTGAACTATCCCTGCGCCATTTATCAGGCCTGTGGGTCCAAAAATGTTAGTGTCATTGGTATATATTATTACTGATGTTAAAACATATCTCATTCTGGGATTGGTGTAAGAAAACAAAGATGTAATGATACTTTTCAGGAATGGTGATCCAGGAGAAAAAGAGATAATCTTATTCCATAAATAAGCAATATTTCTTTGAATTTTTTCTTCAGTATAGAACTTAATTACTTACAAAATGTAAGTCAGAGCAGCCTAATATAAGGAATACTTGTATTTGGATAACTTCTGTTGTACAATATGTCCAAAACCATTTAATTAAGATCAGTACCTTTTTAAAAATAAAGGAAAAAACAAGAAGCGAAGAAAACAAATGACTTTTTATAAGTGCAGGACCATAGGGATTGCAATAATATTTGATCCAATGTAACAGTGTTTGCATTTCCCTTGTCCTTTCACACCTCCTGTAATTGACCAATACAGTACAGTACAACATAACGTCCCCTGCCCCAACTGCTCATACTCTATAACAGGGCTGGGCAATTATTTCAGCTGATGGGCCACTTAACGAGTTTTGGTGAGCTGTCGAGGGCTCCATATGTAAAATCTTTAAGAAGATATCATTTTAACAAATTATAGATTAAAAAAAATAATAAAAATGAAACATCTACTGTAATGTATTTTAATTTTATTTCAAGAAATAATTTTTGTCCCGACTTAAGTTTTTTTTGAGTAATGTCTATAGAGGTGATTTGCATAATAGCTCAAAATAATCTTATTCTTCTATGTTGTATGTGTGGTGGGGGCTGCCTGTGTACTAGGTCCTGGGAGCTGGCTGTAGGTTCGGAGTGGGGGAACTGGGGGCACGTGCAGCAGAGCACACCTGGGTAGTGCAGTGCAGGGTCTTCCTATCTGCCTTCCCTCCACTCCTCATATGTCCTATGGCTGCCCCTGTGGTACCCCTCTGTGATCCCACCCACGCCTGCCCCATGCCCACCATTGGCACTGTCCCAGCCAGTGTGCACAGCTTCCCAGCAGGGCTGTTTTCCACCTGCAGGTGGCTGCTCATTGTGCTAGGTGGCTGAGTGGGTGAAAGGTGGCTGGGAGCTGGATCCCTGTGTGCTGGGGCAGGAGCTGCCCATCTGCAACTTCCTCCCTGCCTGGCTCAACATTGTTCTTATTTTACACTGTGTATTTAAACATTTTTACTGTGTATTTAAAAATGTAACATACTTGGGCTTATTTCACAACCTTTCTTGTTTGGGATTATGTTACTTTTTTTAGGAAAGGAGTTTAACATTGACTCCCTTAATTTTCATAGAATGTGCCATGTGATTTAGTCACAGGAGAAGAACGTGTATGTGTTGATCCAGAAGGCAAACAAGCTGCCCACGTTGCTTGCACTATTGAGATGTGCAGTGTTAACATACCTTGTAGGTATTAATTTTTTTCATATACAGTACATAGCAATCTTTAATGTAGCAGTGCTTAAACCTCTAGGGAAAATTTAACTTCAGCAACTCGTTATCATCATGCATATTCTGTATTTATTAATTTTAACTTGGTGATTTCTTAACTATCTTTAATACTGTTTTATGAATGTTGAATGAGGAGCAGGTCATCTTAGTACTATCTTGGAATGTAGTGTGGATGAATGAAGAAGGATGGAGCACTGCTGGGGCTGGATGTTCCTTCAGATGTAGTGTTGCTATCTAGGTGCCTTCCTCTAGTGAATCATCATAATTTGATCGTTCTTTTTTTAAGGTGAAGTGGCTGTCATTGATGAAATTCAGATGATCAGAGATCCAGCTAGAGGATGGGCCTGGACCCGAGCACTTTTAGGTATGCCTGTCAGTGTTGAAAGTATGCCATTATTGCCATAAACTACCTAAAAGTATGTGGATTGCCGTATAAACATATGGTGCAACGTATATATTGTAGCACTGATTTTTCACAAATTTAATTTATAGAAAGGGCTCTTTACAGAAAGTTGCTTATCTAATGTCATTCATCACATTTACTTTTGTTTCTGTAAATATTACCTGAATTATAATTTTAAATGCATTTTATTACAATGTTAACACTATCTGCCTCCATTTACTTACCTGTTTAATTAGTAGAAAGCATCACTTTCATATATTTATAACACTTTTGCATAAAAAATGTTACATAATTATTTTAAATATTATGACTTTAGATGATTCTTCAGAATTTTAAGTTTTTAAACGTTGATAATTGCATGCAGCATTTCTATAATCAAACATTAAATGACTGACTTGTAGAAATTGGATTTTGTCAGCAAATTTATTTCTTGCAGGAAAATTATTTTTTAGATGAATTTTCTAATTTTTTCAACATTAAACTTTGATTTTTTTTTTTCAAAATCTGAAATATCACATTTCAGAATGTGGTCTTCCCACCTTTCCTTTCCACTTTGACTCTTCAAAATATCACCTCCTTTAAAAGTTCGAATGGATGAGAAAGGGATTTGGTGGTAGGGGTCTGCTACAGACCCCCACATCAAGGGGAAGAAATAGATACGGGGCTCCTGAGGCAACTCTCGGAGACCATAAAAGCTAGAGAGGCGGTAGTCATGGGGGACCTAAACTACCCGGACATCTGCTGGGAGTCACAGACAGCAAAGTCCCACCGCTCACGCAGGTTTTTAACCTGTGTACAGGACCTCCACCTGACACAGGAGGTACACGGTCCCACTAGGGGGAATGCCATACTGGATCTGGTATTGGCAATGGGGGATGACATGGTAGGGGACCTACAGATCGGTAGCCATCTGGGGGACAGTGATCACCTAATAATAGAATTCACCATAAGACGTCGAGTGGGTAAGGTAACTAGTAGGGTGAGAGTGCTAGACTTTAGGAAAGCTGATCTCAATGAACTCAGGCCATTAGTCAAGGACGCACTGCAAAGTAGGAGTTTTGAAGTGATGGGAGCCCAAGAAGGGTGGCTGTGCCTTAAGGAAACGATCCTTCGGGCACAAAGCAAGACGATCCCCGTGCGAGGTAAAAGAGGGAAAGGGGCCAGGAGGCTTCCCTGGCTGACCAGAGAAATCCAGGGCAGCCTAAGGGCCAAAAGGGGAGCACATAAAAAGTGGAAACAGGGAGAGATCACCAAAGACAAATATACCTCCTCTGCTCGTGCTTGTAGGGAGGCAGTTAGACGGGCCAAAGCTACCATGGAGCTGAGGATAGCAACCCAAGTAAAAGACAACAAGAAATTGTTTTTTAGATATATAGGGAGTAAAAGGAAGGCCCAGGGAGGAATAGGACCCCTACTAAATGGGCAGAAACAATTGGTGACGGACAGAGGGGACAAGGCTGAACTCCTCAACGAGTTCTTTGCCTCAGTGTGCCTAAGCAAAGGGCACGACAAGTCTCTCACTGGGGTTGTAGAGAGGCAGCAGCAAGGCGCCAGACTACCATACGTAGACCCTGAGATGGTGCAGAGTCATTTCGAAGAACTGGATGCCTTTAAGTCGGCAGGCCCGGATGAGCTCCATCCAAGGGTGCTGAAGGCACTGGCCGACATCATTGCAGAGCCACTGGCGGGAATATTTGAAAGCTCGTGGCGCACGGGCCAAGTCCTGGAGGACTGGAAAAGGGCCAACGTGGTCCCCATTTTCAAAAAGGGGAGGAAGGAAGACCCGGGCAACTATAGGCCAGTCAGTCTCACCTCCATCCTTGGCAAAGTCTTGGAAAAAATTATCAAGGCTCACATTTGTGAGAGCCCGGCAGGACAAATTATGCTGAGGGGAAACCAGCACAGGTTCGTAGCAGGCAGATCGTGCCAGACTAATCTAGTCTCTTTTTATGACCAGGTTACAAAACGCCTGGACACAGGAG
>NW_005842061.1:2329803-2341842 GCF_000455745.1 Alligator sinensis | reverse complement strand
GGAGTTTAGATAAGCATCTAGCTGGGGTCATCTAACCCCAGCTCTCTTTCCTGCCTATGCAAGGGGTCAGACTCGATGATCTATTGAGGTCCCTTGCGACCCTAATATCTATGAGAGAATTTCTAACTTCTCCATCCTTGAAAAAAATGATGAAAGGCTGATGACAAGAGGTAGTTTTACTTTTCTCTTTGCAAATGAAGCAATGAAACCTTGGGCATACATTCATGTTGTTAATAGCTGAGTTTTTGCAAAGTGAGAATGTCAGCAGAGACTTAATTTTTGGGAAATAAAATCATTTATTTAATTAGCAAGAATCCTGCCATTGAAGGCATTGCACTGTGGTAATTTTGGTACCTTGCTTCAGGTAAATTTGTGTTGCTGGTTACAGAGGAAAGCTAAAATCAGCAAGGGAAAAATTCTTTCATGTGTTCTTGGGTAGTATTTTTGTCTGTTTTTGTAATTATCTGTCAGTTATAGTTTCTGTTAATTTGTCTAAACACTTACCTTTTAACTCTTTACCTAACTTCATTTTTTTCAGGGATCCCTGCAACAGAAATTCACGTTTGTGGAGAAGATGCTGCTGTTAATTTCATAACAGAGCTCATGTATACAACAGGAGAGGAAGTGGAGGTAGATTTACTACTTTTTTTTTAAAGTTGGCATAAAATTGTGTACAAAACATTTTAGGATGTCTTTTTGTTAAAAGCCATTTACAACAGTGCAAGTGACTGCTGTAAACTTGATTTGAGAAAATACTGGTTGTATCCACTGTACCTGGCTAACATTTTGATAAACATAGCCTCCATTTAACTTCTAAATCAATGGGAGGCTTCCCAGAAGTGCTACAACACTAACGCTTTTGAGGGAAAAAAAGAATTATACCATTAATAAGGAAACAGTGCGTGTTTTAGTTCCCTTGATTTTCCAAGAGGGCGGGCTATATGTCTGCAGTGACTTCATACATTTCCCTTTTTGTAGAGTGGAATGCCCTCCTTTTGCTCATGTCACATTATTGTTATATATTTTCCCTTAAGAAACCAAAAAGTAGAAAGTGGATTTATCTCCAGGGAAAAATTATCGAAAAGAAATAGATGAATTCCATTTATCCACCTTCATGGAATCATTTGTCAGGCAAGAAAGAGTCTTCTCTAGTATTTTACAAATATAAATCCTGCTCTTGCAGGTAACCTTCCTGGGAGAATCCAGCAGAAATTTTGCCCAATCAGTGGCTTGTGAAATCTCTTGTTTTGCAAAATGATGGTAGCTATAATCTTTGAATAGTTCCTGTATTAGACATTTCCTTCTTCCTGGATATTAATGTTGTCGCAATTAACTAGTATGTCTTCAGTGTAACCCAATTCAGTGCTAGAAAATGGTTTGTAACTTCTGAACGCTGTAAACATTTTAAAGTATTCTCTTTGGAAATGCTCATGAGAGGTCCATTTTGGGTTGGATGGCAAAAGGAACATATGTCAGAAAGAATGGTTGTTATTGTCTTCCTGGTACTTGCCTTATAATGAGGCACTTCTAGAATCTTGTGGTTCTGATTACGGACTGAGTAAAATTTCCAGATGTTACAAATGTTGCAAAGAATTTGTCTTCCATTAACCACCACTGTTTAATCCTAGGTCAGAAACTACAAGAGACTTACGCCTGTAACTGTGCTGGATTATGCCCTAGAATCTTTAAATAACCTTCGTCCTGGTGACTGCATTGTTTGTTTTAGTAAGGCTGATATTTATTCTGTGAGTCGACAGATTGAAGCTCAAGGATTAGAATGTGCTGTCATATATGGCAGTCTCCCACCAGGTAAAATACTAACTTTATTTTCTTTTAAAAAGAGAAACTCCTGTTTGTTCCTGCTCCTATGAAAAACATTTAATAAAAAGACTTAAAATATTTCCATCTGTCTATCTAGATGCTGAGTTAGAACTAGTAACAAGTTGACTTCCGTTGTCCAGCATTATAATAATGGAATTGGACCTATGTTATTTGCACAAATCCAAAAATACATTATTTTATTTTGATTAGTTTGTGGAGGGACTGATTCACAGCTATAGGAAAATTTGAAAAAAATAATGTTGATTCTTCAACCGTTTCTTATTTTGTTAAATTACATGTAATGTGGGGATATAGTGATTTTTATATTTTATTTTGATGGGGAAATTCAGCTACTTAAAATGTACCCATTACTGATTCTGTTCTAGGGACAAAACTTGCCCAAGCCAAGAAATTCAATGACCCTGATGATCCCTGTAAAATTTTAGTTGCTACAGATGCAATTGGAATGGGGCTCAACTTGTAAGTACTATGAACAAATTAAGACTAATATGTTACATAGCTTTGTTTTTCCCAGTTGTGGATAAAGTGTTAAGTGCCCTTTATGTGCACAGATGTCTGAACAATGTGGTAATTAACTTGACTGGTTAGATCTAATAATAACATTTATCAAACTGATTTACCATATTTATCTCAATTCAAGGTGACTTCAAATTTAAGATAACCCCCATAATTAGATTCTAGACATGGAAAATCATAAATGTGTTTTTTAATTTTTATCTGTCCAGTACTATCTAGTTATTGGTGGGTCCTCTTCATTTCATCCCACTCACCACTGCCACAGCAAGGAAGGCAGTGGCTGGGGGCCAGGCAGCTTGCCCCAGGCCTTTTATCACCCCCTCCTCCCCACCACTTGCCACTTGTACCTGCCCCTCTATTTGTCCTGAACTGCAACAGCTGCTTGCCTGGCCCATAGTTGAATCTAAGTTGAGGGTTTTCCCCCATTTGTAATGGGGCAGGGGGGAGAACCTCCTGCCAGATCTGAGTAAATATAGTAGTTTTGATCATTTAGACCTGGTCTTGCAGGTTCTGATTGGGAATGGGATTTAGCTGAAGGTGGGGAATCGTTTCAGAAATCTGCTGTCAGTACCAAGTTTGAAATGTTGTAGGTTTTTTTATGATGTGGTAATTATTGGATTCTGAGACTGCCAGTGACTGAATGGACATGGAAATATAATTGCCCTTTGCCTTTCTGCTAGAACAGATTGATGGCAAAGTAAGTAATTCATTTCTGTTCCCATGCTGTGTCTATTCTGTGGCTAAATTGCACTTGTCATGAAGACTAAATTCACATTAAAATAACATCCATCATCCAAAGTCCTAACAACTTTTCACAAAGAAAGGACCCTGCCTGGATTTATTTTGTGTTTGTTTAAACTTTCAGGAGTATAAAAAGAATAATTTTCAACTCTCTAGTAAAGCCGAGTATCAGTGAAAAGGGAGAAAAAGAAATGCAGGCAATTACTACTTCTCAGGCTCTACAAATTTCAGGCAGAGCTGGAAGATTTAGTTCTGTGTTCAAGGAAGGAGAAGTAACTACAATGCATCAGGATGATCTTAGGCTTCTGAAAGAAATTTTGAATAGGCCTGTGGACCCTATACAGGTAAATGGCTTAATATTCTGATTTTAATGACGTACTTTGAAACTGCTTAGGTACATTCTTGTCCAGTATTGCACACTGTTAAATCTAAGTTAGAAAAGCAACTTGTGCAATGCTGTCTTGACTCTGAATGTGGGGGACACTTGCAGGTTCCATAGATTTGCATGTCTCTTTCATGCTGAGCCTGCTCTTCACAATTTCTGTCTGCTTGAACTTTGTCTTTCATCAAATTCATCACAGTAGTTTAGTGTGGCTAATTCTTGGGAATACTTTGATTACTTGCATTTTATCTTGCAAGAACTTGCTTTTCGGAGACACTAAATTTAAAGGTTTATTTTTATTTTTTTTATGAAGATTTAGTGAAAATTCTTTTTTTTTCCCCTCCCCTTTAGGCAGCTGGTCTACATCCTACTGCTGAGCAGATAGAATTGTTTGCGTACCATCTCCCTGATGCCACTCTGTCAAATCTCATTGTAAGGCTGATTTGATTTATTAAAAAAATAGCTGTCACCTTTAAAAACCCTTAAACGTTGAAATAGAATATAAACTTTACAATAGTGAGCAGAGAAATAGTTAGCATCTCTACCGTATGTTCTGTTTTACAACAATCTAGTGTAATTCAAAAGCCAAGTTGCTGCTTTGTGGGTTTTATCAATCAATTTATTTTTCTTTCTGCCCGTATAAACACTTTTCATGTCACTAAGGATAAGGAAGTCTCCAGGTACTCTGTATGTGTGTGTGTGTGTGCGCGCGCAAGAGCATTAGCTGCAGCAACCATTTTTTATGTTCCATTAAGGGGACATTTTTTGTTAGAAATGTGGATATAGCTGTTTGGCTAAAATATATATCAGTATATTTGTGGAAATTCCTTTAAAATAAAACTGTCTACCTAGATTTTGCTCTGTCTGGAAGCTGCTTCTTTTTTTTTCCTCTTATGATCTTTGTTCTTTGGTGAGACGATGTCTTTGCTTAAAAAATGGTCCTGTGTATTCTGTTGGAACCATTCGATCCTATCCCTATTTGATTTCAATTTAGCTCATATGAGAAGTGAATTAATTTATGTTCTTCAAAGTGCACGCCTAAATATTTTTTTAAATGCTAATGAAACCTTTAATTCTGTGTTTTAAAAACATCATTTAGATTAAATTCTTCAAAAAGGTGACCAGAATTTTAGAAAAACTCCGAAATATCTGAGAATTGTCAGGGTGTGACAAGGTTTTTATTAGTTGACAGTACTAAGTTATTTAAGTATAATTTCCAATCTTAGCTGCATTGTAATAGGGTCTATTGCACCCACACAAAGGCTTCTATAAAAATCTCATGCTAATAGAGGAAGAGCACAAACTTCTAAGCTTTTTTTCTACTTTCTAAGATGTTCCCTGCCCCACCCCCACAAAAGAATGTTTCAAACAATCTTAATCTCTTGTAGAATTTTAGTTACGTTGTGATTTCTTCCATTTTCCTGTAGTAGATCTCAAATCCTAAAGCAAAATTAGGAATAGTTAAATGATTGAATTAGATATTTTTTTTTTTTTTATTCCAAAGGATAATCTTGCAGGTTTATCATCATTCATCAACATGACCCAACAGATTATTAGTGTAGAAACAGCTAGCAATGTGTGAATGGGTTGTATGCTCCTATAATACTGTGTTAGCTATAACTTTTTCAAATGTTCTGTTTTTTAATGAACAATTAAGCCCTCTCTCCTGCTTCTGGTTGAGAGAGCAAATACACATAGTTAATATATAGGTTAAATTAGATATTTTTAAAACTGTCTTTTCAATACAATCAGACTTCAAAAGACCTTACCAACCATTGGCAAGACTATTTGAATACTGACGGCCTTCCTTTGTTATAACTTCAACTAATAATTGTATTTTACTTTTTTTTAAAAAATAGGATATTTTTGTGAGTCTCTCACAAGTGGATGGACTCTACTTTGTCTGTAATATTGATGACTTCAAATTTGTAGCAGATATGATTCAGCACATTCCTCTAAATTTAAGAGCAAGGTACGTGTTCTGCACAGCACCAATCAACAGGAAACAGCCTTTTGTCTGCACCTCACTTTTGAAGGTAAGTCTGTTAGATATACAGTGTTTATAATAGACTAGATCAATCTTAACAGAAGATTTTTTTTTCCTGATTGTTGCACAGATGGTATTTTAAATATGTTTTTAAAATGGTCACAGGGAAGTAGAAATACCTTCTAGGTGGAGCATTATAAAGAATATACAGTGGTATCTGTATAGTTAATATCAGTAATAAGTACTTTTTGCTCTGGGAGCCCAGTTCTTATTTTGAGATATATGAATTAAAATAAACAATATTATTTTCCATGCCCTTTACTTACATCACAGAATCTTGTAATTTTCACAGTGGATAATCCCTGAAGTAGTAATGGTCAGGGATAAGGTGCACAATCAGTTGCAGTATTACCTTTGCACAACCCTTGCTAGCAGTAGCTTGCCTACAGTCAGAGTGGCACTAGCATTTCATTTTTCTGAGCACCTATTTGTAAACTGGAAGAGTTACAGGCTTATACTTGAACATTGATGTGTTAAACTCAAGTAGTGCATAAAAAACCCGAACAAAAAAGCAGGTACTTACTGACCCAATACATTGCCAGTTCATTCAGGCATAAAATTAGATCGTAAGTCCATACATGATCAAATTTACTGTGCAATCTTGTAAAGCTTAGCTTGAGTAATCATACCTTATGCAGTAGCTTTGCAGAACCAAACAATTGCTTTGTGTTCCTCTTGTTAGCTTTTCAGATAGTGCCTCCTTTATTTTATCTTACTGTCTGTAGAAACATCTTTTTCTATAGTTAACCTTTAAGTTAAAATTTTAACTTTAAATTCTGTCTCATGTCAATGAATCAGTTTGTCTCTGGGTTGGGTGAAAATATAGACCTATGCTTTAAAAAAAAGGCTAATGACTTCCCACAAATTTGAAGGGCTTGCTTGAACCACCTAAAAGGGCTAGATCTTTGACAAATGATGAGCACTTCACCTAAAATCATTAAACACTTCTGAAAATTGAAGGCATAATTCTTACTTGACTGACTTGTATGTTTCAGAGTGGCTGAATTATTCTACAAATTCATTTTTAGTGGAGAATAGTGCCATTATTATATTGGGGAATGAGTATCCAGCATCACTTTCTCAACTCAGAAAGAGGCTCTGAAATAAGAAGCATTGTTCAGTAGAACATGAGCAGGCTGCTAACAGATTTAAGACAATGGACAAAGGTCTGTGTGGCTGACCATGCTAGGGAAGATCAACCCACAAAAGCTCTGTTCTGTTTTTCTGGATAGCTTGCACCTTTTTTTTTTTTTTTTTTTTTTTTTTAAGCTGTGTGCGTGGTCCACATACAAATTGTGTTAATGAGGTTCAGGAGGGGAGGGCTGGCTCCAGGGTTGAATAGTTAAATAAAAGAATGCGTGTCATCTGAAGAAAATTCTGTCCCGCATAAATCAGAGGATGCATTATCCAGAATATCACATGCAGACCAACTTTAGAAATATCACTTAAAGTACAACAGCTACATAATTATTGTACTGAGTTGCTTTGATAATTTCATTCCTTATTCTCCAGTAACTGTTGTCTGTTCTAAGTCCATATAACAGAGCCCGAGATCACAGAAGTGTATGCAGCCTTGTTAATCAAATTTTGTTTGGTGAAGTACTATAGACAAAATGTTAGCTTGTATTTGTGAGGGTTTATTTTCCATTGGTGTACAACCTAAAGGCTTGTTTGACATCTTATAGGTTTTTGTGTATATTTACAAAGTGGTAGTATTTTTAATTCATGCTAACAATACGATCTGTTCCATGGTTTTTTGAGAGAAAATTTGGTGTAAGAATTTAATACAGGGCTGTCCAAATTCTAAGTGCTCAGGGCCCCATGCCTCATGGGCTGCATAATGTGGGGGGGAGGGAGGGGGCAGCACTAGTGGGGGCCACAAGCCCTTCAGGTTGCATGTGCATGCACGTGGGTGCTCCTCACCCTTCTCAATCCCACCTTCAGGCCCCCCAGCTGCACCATGCATGCAGGCAGGCTGCCTTTGTACTGTGCGTGTGTTCAGGCAGATACTCTCTTATGCATTGTGGCACCGTGCCTCACACACAGCTCCCTGCAGACTTCACTGCAGCATAGTGCTGTATGGGTACTTTGGGCTGCCAGCACCCTCTGGAGCAGGGGCATGCAGCAGCAGCCAAGGGCGGGAGGGGGAGCCCTGAGACCTTGGATGCTGCTGCAGCCCAAACAGTAGGGGTAGTAATGTCCATGTGGGAGCTGCATGTTAACCTCTCAGGCTGTGTCCAATCCCATGGGCCACCAGTTAGACAGCTCTTGTTTAATAGATACCTCTGTTGTAAATGCATTTGGTTCTCATTTCCCTCATTAATATCAAACCCTCTTGAATTTGTTTCTTAAAGTTTGCAAGACAGTTTAGTAGAAATAAGCCTCTGACATCTGATTGGCTCTGCAAGCATACAAAGTGGCCATTCACCCCACCAAGGAATATCAGGGAACTTGTACACCTGGAATCTGTCCATGATGTCTTTGACCTGTATCTGTGGTTAAGGTACTGAAACTTAAAACTTTAAGATTTATTTTGGTTTTGTCCTAATTATGGCAGTTTGGAGACCCAGGGAAGTCCAAAGTCAGTTTGGACTGACTGTCAGTCAGTCCAAACTTAGCATTATTTGGGGTCACATGCCTTGTCCTCCTACGTAATCTTGGTGGAACTCCAGATGCAACTGCTTAGTCTGCAAACAATAGGTTCTACAGAATTCTATTTAATTGTAGAGTTGATGATACATAATATGATACAGTATCAAGAGGCTCATTGGTGGGAGCAGATTGAAAAATATTTTTCAATTTCAGCCTTTTGCTACACAACACTTAAATACTATATACCTGAGAGAAACTTGGTATCGACTTGTTCCAGTGATGTATAGTAATACTTATGGTAGTTAAGTTTTAAAAACTTGTATTTTTTGTGTTTTTTTCCCCTGTCCCTCCCTCTACCCTTTCAGTTTCCGATTTATGGACATGTTCCTGGATATTGACAAGGTAAAAAAGATCCAAAAAGAACTAGACAATGTTATACAGGATGGTGTGCGCAGCATTATAAGGCTTATCAGAGCTTCAGAAGCTCATATTTCTGATTCTCTGGCTGTACCAGATAACTCTCCTTGGAAAAAGGCTCAAGTTAACGACAGGATATTGAGCTTTGAAGATCTTCCGGTAGAAAACCAAGAACAGCTCCCAAGTGACAGGAAGGTCCCAGGACAGAGAAGAACGAGGGGATCAAAAGCTTTGGGTAACAGACCTGCTGAAGTACAGCCAAGTGTGGAAAACCATGGACAGGATTCTCTTGCAACCAGGCTAGTGCGTGGAGGACACCTTTCCAAAGAAGTGCTGAAGCAGTTGGAGAAAGAGTGGCAGATTAAGTACAGTAAGGAAAATGTCCCTGCTACAAAGGGAAATCATCAGAATGTTTCAAAGGGGAGTGTGACAGAGTAGTAGTAAAATCATGTCCTAAATCTATGTAACTCTTATTCACAAAATAAAAAGTACTTTAGTAACCTGTCTTGGCATTTGTTTGATTTTTTTTTTTTTTTTTTTTTTTTTTTTTACTAGTGCAGCTTCTCAGTAACTTTTTTTTTTTTTTTCTTATGATGGCTTTATGATATTTATGCCTCTGGCAGATATTACAGTTAAGACCACAAGTACCTTATAAATTGGGCCATAAGTAGTATTCCTGCCACACATTCAAGGAATTTAATATTGCGACAGTGGGAAACCGGCCACAAAAATATTCCACACACAACATGTAACCTTTTTATGGCTGGTTTCCATTACACCTTATACTAAAGATGTGGCAGGGGAACCAGAGCCAGCTGAAGGCTGCAGTGCAGAGTCTTGAGCAAGCCCTAGTGCTGAATGTCTGGAACTGGCTTCAGTGCTGCCCTGGGGTTGGGACTGATAATCAGCTGATTATGGGTCCTAGCCTCAGGACTGCATCAGTCTAGAACTGGCTCTGGTGCATTCTCAGGGCTGGTGCATTCTCATCAGCTGATTGTTGGTCCCAGCCATGGGACTGGTCAAATTCAGTCAGACTGTGTGTACTTGGCTTTCAACCTGCTGGTGCTGGAGTGGCCAGGATCTTATGCTTCCCTTACGCTGGCAAGTAGTAATGGCACCGCTGGGATTGATCCCTGATTGCAAAATTGTGCATCCTACCATGGATGCATGGTGTGGTGGATGGCATGATTGACGTTGTGGATCAGATCCAATTGTATTGTTAGTTAAACATGAGGCAGCAGTTTTAGAGATTGAGTCTCATAAACTGAATAGTTATTTTTATGAACTCTCATTTTGTTAGCTTGTTCCACACTTTCACACATTCATGACAGCGTAATAAAACTACTGTGTTCCAATATGAACGTTTGTTTTTAAAACATCTTTGCAAAATACACTTGCATCACAAATAGAGATCAAATGGTTCCCTAATAAAGAGGTAACTAATCAATCCACTCCTTTACCAAAGTGCAGAGTTCAAGAGATAAGTGCTATAAAGGGTAATGTACAACGTCAGTGGAAATTGGATTAGAATGGTGAAATTAATTTTGTGGCTTTCAACCTTTGCCTGCCTTTTAATCTGTAATAATCAGGTGGAAAGCTTTTCTTTGTTGATATCCTACATGTAGGGAGGATTAACAGTGTTTCTCTATTACAGAAATTCTGGAGTAAAGGTCATAGTTCTTCCAGCTCTGTCATCTTAATGCTACTTCTTTAACAATTCTGAGGAAAGGTAGTTTGCTATTATTCAGGCAAAGCTAAAAAGGTTGGACTGTTTTTCTTTCATTAAGAGGGGAAGAGACTTGTTGTTAGTTCTTTTCCCCCCAATGCGTTTGCTTTATTTTTGTGTAATTCCAGATCCGATACAAATTAGAGTTCAGTATCCAGTACAATATTGGATATCAGTGATCTTCGTATGTCCAGAACCCTGTTAAGAGATGCTTACCTAGATAGCATTTAATTGAAAAGTAGGTTACTTAAAAAAGGTCAAACTCGTTGAGGCTATTGTCTGTATAAACACAGTTTACTTTGTTTATGCAATTTTGCTGTTTTTTGAAAGGGAGAAGTTAATCGCTGTATAACACTCCCCTATCTTCCAGACATAGGTTAGTGTTCTCGTGCCCTATCTCTTATATTCATAAGTGGTCCATGATCCTGGTATTTTGGTCAAAATAATTAAGTTAATTTTGAGGTGATGTTACTATTGGTGTCGTGACAGAGGTCAAAGACCAAATGTATTTAGACACTGAAATTGTTCCTCTTGCCTGTAGAAATGGTCTTCCAGCACTGAGGCATGTTGGCATGTCTTTTGAGAGGCAAGCAATGCAGCTACTGCAGTTGTACATGTTTTGTGGGCATAAGATTTGAACACATTCATTCTGAAACTGCCATTTCTCATTAATTGCTGAAAAAGTGAAAGCAGGGTTTAACTTTTTAAAGAAATTTCTGACTTTATAACATGTCTGGACAGAAGCCTTTTGAAGGCTTGTGAATTTAAGCGAGTTTTCATTTAGCACAGGTTAGAGTACAATGGAATCCATAAGCTCCTGCACTGAAACAGTCATTGTTGATGTATACTTTCTTTTCATTTCCTATTTTGAATGCATTTTATATTCTACCCATGGTAATCATGTAAGTGGGCTACTCTTCACCAAATGTGAAATGCGTATAATTGTTTTCCAAGTCCACGTAATATCTTATTTTATTTACAGAGCCAAATTGCTCTTGAACTGATTATTGCACATGCTTCTGCTTCACTTTTTGTTCAATAAACAAACATATATATATATGCGGGTTCTGTGTGGTTGAGCCTCCATGAAATGATTGGGTTGAAGTTGAATACCTGTTGTGCAAGATGAAGAGTGAAAATTGGAGCCCACTAGGCAGAAAGCTTTGTGCTCCCATATGTGATGTTGTGGACAGTTCTGGACTTGGCTAATGTTAAGGGTGTGAGTCAGTATGCAGCATGAATCCATGCAACCATTAACAATATACTTGGTGACTTATGTCCATCCTGTACTTCTGGAGCCAGCAGCAGGTGAGTGGTGATTCACAGTAGGAGTATCATTGACCTTCCTCTTAATTTGGGCCTGAAGGGCTTCAGTCCTAGTCTCCTTCCTAGCTCCATTACAATTTCTGCTTGTCAATGACTTCACTTTGGCTTAACATACAATTTCAGGATTAAATCCTTTGACAGATATTCTAATCCAAATAATTGAAACCAGTCGGGCAACACTAAGTATTCTGTGATCATCATTTGGGAGTAGAACATGGAGACAGATGTTAGGAAGGGAAACTTAGACAATTGCACTTTTATCAATTTTACTTGCCCGTCTGCATGTACCTATTCTTAACTTTCAGGCTACAACCTTCAAGCCAGACTAACACCCTGTAAAACTAAGGCTCTTAATTAACAATGTGGGACATGGAAGGCTCACATTCCTAGTATACCCTGCTCCTACTATGTTTTGACAACTACTTTGTCCTTAATAAGTAGTTTTGCTTA
>NW_005842061.1:2299444-2329772 GCF_000455745.1 Alligator sinensis | reverse complement strand
AAGAGTTAGGTGGGGTGCTTAGTGGGTATAAACCAGATTCTTGTATTTTGAGCAAAAGACCTTTCGGTAAGAAAGTTAAGTAACTATGAGCATTCTTTTTGTATTTTGCTGAGATTAGCACTTCAGCTTAATTCATTGCTTGTTCCCATAGTGATGCCATAGTAACTGTTGTAAGAGCGCTGACGTTTACTCAGGCATTTCTAGGCTGACTTTCTTTCATAAAAGTTTTCTTTTCTTCTGAGCTAATGGTGTTGCTGCCATTAGTTCTAATTAATGTCGCTGACAAATTGGCTTCAACATGGTTTGATCAAAACTGATATGGTGCAAAGGTATGCTAGCCTCACATTTTTACATGCTCCTTGCAGATAAACCCCAGGAAGGTAATTCTCAGTGGTCTGTCATGATTTTGTGTATGGGGCTTGTTCTGTGTGTTCCTGTGTTGTGAAAGCTCAGCACTCATTTCAGCTGGTGCTTTAAATGGGAAAATGCTGGCTCCCTGACAAAAATGTAAATTGTCAGCTGAAAGAGCCACTTCAGCAGCTCTGTCCATGAAGGCACTTTTCTCCAAACCAGTGTGCTTTTTCCCTTCCTAAAGAGGTTGGTTCTGTACAATCTTCATCCCTTTTAAACACTGACCGATAGTGCATCTCCTGCTTGGAAAGGGGCTCCAGCTTTTTAGTATACTCAGTTTCTTTGAAAATATAAATCTGTATTTCACCAGATCTCATAACCTGATGCTGCTTATTTCTAAAAAGAATCTTAGGCAATATCAAGGTTCACAAATTCTTACTAATGCGTCTCTTGTATGACAACATGTATTTCATCTATGTGTGTCATCCCCTTCAGTGAATTAGATCTGTGAAGCAAAGCAGTTGATATTAGGGAAATAAACTGTTTTCTGTTATTGTCCAGCTCTGACATTCAGCTAAGGCTCTGGAATCTTGAAGCTGAGAGTAGACTGTTTCCATGGGAGCTGAGTTGATTAGCTAAACTACCAAAGCTCACTTTGTCTACTTTAAGAAGTGGATATGAGCAGGGCATTATGTTGAACTAGTTTCTACAAATTAAAGAAATTAAGGAATTGGAAGAGAATGCAATTTCTGGTAAGACAACATCAGGGGAAACCCTACTTTTGTCTCCTAAATCTAAACAACTTTCTTTTCCATTAGATTTAGCAAATTAAGGAGATTAAATTTATTTCACTAATTTTGAGCTCACTGTCCTAAGGTGCTTTGGAGATATGCTCTGGGTGAGAAAGGGACGAATTTTTTTATACCACAGATTATCAAAGTAAGGATGCCAAATGATTAGCTGAAAAACATCAAGTGAAATTTGATTTGAAAATTCAAGAGAACTTTGGTGCCCAGGAGCAGTTTTGAGGAAATGAATTTTTGGAGAATTATTTGTTAGCAAATCAAAATGTTTGGAGTGTATTACTAACCAACTCAGCCCATGCTCTGGATCAAGAGAGGCAGACCCCTGCGTTTGTGGAGTGCTGTGATGGTAGGCCCGGGGCTTTAGACTGCAAGTTGTTCAGGACAAGAACAATATCCTCAGTCCTTGCCCAGGTTATAGTACCCTTACTTAGTACTTGGCATAATAGCTACAAGAATCCTATATATGCAATATTTTAAGGGTACCAAGCGATTGAGAAAGGCCTAGGTTTTCATGGTGTACTCAATTTGAAATAATTTCCCTATTGTGGGGTGACGTCTCCCTGGGAGAGAATGGGGGAAGATGTCTCGGTGAAGGCATTGAAGTGCTGCAGTGACACCAAAGGATGGACCCTTTGCCACATTTGGGGGTAAAGGAAGTGTGTATTGGGTATCCTCCAAGCACTGGGCCTCCTTCCAGCACAAGCCTTGCCCCAAGGATCTTCTTGGGAGCAGCAGATGGCAAATGGTATACTCCTTGAAAGAGGTGATGTAACAGCTCTGTCTATTATTATTCAGATTAAAATTCCGACCTATCCATAAAAGCTCAGAGTAGATTGTCCCCAATCGGTTTCTTAGAGGTGAAAGATGCAACTACACTATATGTTATCATTACCAGTATTTTGACAGATCGAGCACCACTTTTGTATCCTCTCTAGGGTATTGCCTAAGCATTGGAAATGTAAAACCACTGTACAAACCAGCTCACAGCTTTGCTGAGCCCTGTTTGGAATACTTCCATCCCCTCCCCTGTAATGGGACTGCAAAGGGAGCATTAGAGGAGAGCCATAAAATGACACTTGGTAATTTTGAAGGCTTGTTTGACAAAGCAAAGGTCAGGAGAAGGGGTTGTAATTGCCTTGTGTTTGGGTTAAATGTCTCTATTGGGAAAACCAGGTACAGGTAATTGAAGGTAATTTTGACCTTGATTGCCATTTGCACTTGCATCACTTGATTGATTGCCATTTGCACTTGCATCACTTTTCAGTGCAGACTGGCATGAAAAGGCCCTAGTGTGTATGAAAATCAAGCCACCACTGTTTTGACAAAAAGATTTCATAGAAATGGGAGTATTTCACTGTTTTGGCTTCCCCACCACCCTTCCCTCCTTCCTACCAATCTGAAGTAAGAATGCTCTAATTACCTAAGTGACTGAAGTAAGTAACATGTCACTTGATTAGCAAAACTCATCATCTACTTGGTAACTCAGTTAGCTCTTTGAGACCTTTTACTGGTGGCATCTATTTAAATTCCCGAAGAAAGAATGAAAACTGAACCTACTGTATTAGGCACAGTGAACTCTTGATCAAAGATTAATAGAGCTTAAAAAGTGATGCTTTCTATTTAACTGGCCAGCCATGGTTGTGACTCAAATAACATGGTAAACTGGGTAAGGAGTTGATCCACTTGTTTTTGTGCATTTGACCTAGAAATTATCAAAAGCTGTATAAGGTCAAATACCTCTGATGAAGTTAAAAGGTGAGTGTTGTCCTCTCTATCAGTGTTGTCCTCTGCTAGTTACAATGGAATTTGTAACCCAGAATACGTCTGAGTCTAATAGTGAAACTGCTAAATAGGGGTTAATTTTTCTCCTCGGCTCTGCAACTCTAAGGATGTAGGTTGGTCTTAAAATTTGTTTCCAGCATAGACCAAAGGAAAATAGTCTGTTCAAGGCTGCTCTGCATTGGGAATTGTGGAAATCATAGCCTGGGGGAAAGCCTCATTGTGCTAGGGTAAGGGTAAGGATTGAGGGAGAAGTGTCCTGTGTGTAATAGATTCATAGTCGATTGGACTTGAGCTTGTTGAAGAATTTGTCTGAAAACCCGGGATGCTAAGCAAAGGAAACAACCGTCCGCAGTTCCAAAGGCTCTGTGTAATCTTCTAAAGTTGTGTTTGTCATATACTCTTTTCCATGAAGTGTGTCAAATGCTGGCTATATTGGTACGAGTTAAGCAAAGAACGTTATGTAGTGACTGGATTGTTAAATGGTAAAAATTCCTAAGTGAGCCAGTAAATCATTTCTTTTTTTCTTTTTCTTTTTTTTTTTTTTTTTTTTTGCCCTGCCATCTTGGCAGCTAGCCAGATGCTCCCTTTTAGACAATAAAGTGTGTATCAGGGAAAGGGGAGGGATTGGAGGGGTGTAGATAGAGATACTGAAGCTTAATCATTGAACTAGACTAACTGAATGGATTTAGTCCTGGATTTGATTTCCTGGGAACTCTTTTTAACATCTCACTTTGGGGGAAATTGCTTGGTTGAAGTTTGATTTAGCTCTCACTTCCTGAATAAAATCTGCTACTTTAGAATTAATTATTCACTGCAGACTGAGCACTGGGACTACTGAGACATCAATACGCTTCAAGAAGATGTTTGCTGTACATTTAGTTGCCTTTTATTTTACAAAACTAAAAGAAGATCAGATTAAGAAGGTAAGATCTAATTTTGTTTGGCAAGACTCGCATCCTGGGTTATAAAAGAACAGAGAATGTTTTACTGTGTTCAAGCAAAATACAGGTTTTTGAAGATATGTCCTGGGCAAAATGGCAGAAGTGTTTAGGTCCCAAAACAGACCTGAAAGCTATATAGAAACAGAACTGATAACCTTAAAGTAATAGATAATGAAAACCAGCTCTCTACCAATTGCTATGTAAATAATTTTCAATAAGGGGGATGGAAATAGTAATGTGTTTTTTTTGTTTGTTTGTTTGTTTGTTTTTTAAACATAACTAATGGTCAAGAAGTAAATTGCTTACCAGAATTCCACTGTGGCTGAATCTAAAGCATGAGGCAGCCTTTTGTTTGGTTATGTTTTTATCAATTTGATTTAGAAGCAAAGGTGGAAATTTTCAAAGGTGAAGGGAGTTGGATTAAAAGCCCATTTAAATCAATGGAAATCATTCTGTAATATTTAGTGGGTTGTGGATCAGACCTGTCAGAATCTGGATATGCCATCCATTATTGGTAAAGGCAGATGTATGCCTGAATCTTCTATTTAGAAAATCTCAACCCAGGTGGTTAATATTATACAAGTATGTGAGATTTAGTTAGTAATAATCAGCTGAGTCCAAGACAACAATTTAAAGCATTTTGTGTGGGAACAGGCTAACTACTAGTGCCCTCTCTTGGGGACACAGCAGATAGCAAAGCCCTTTTTTTTAGGGGGAAGGCACTAGGATAAGCTTGAAGATGCTTCCATCTAAAACCCCAATTAAGTATTTCCCCCCTCAAATTATTTCTCTACATCTTTGACAAATCCCTTAGAATTCCTTCCTCTCTCCCTGTCCCACACTTAATTCTATTTCTATGACCAAGGGGAAATCCACAGGACTCCGTTTTGAAGCCCAAGAACAGCTTTTAACATACCTGAAGCAATCCAGGAGCACAAGTAAGCAGCTGGGTGAAGGCCCAAGAGGAAATGATTCAAGATCTCCATAGGTGATGCAAGCTCCACCATGGGGCTAGTCCCACACTTAGGCAAGATGGGATTCTTCCTCTTCCTTGCACTCTTAAATTTTGGTGGCAAGATTTTAACAATGAATCCCTGAATTTCCTCCTCTGGTTACCATTGTAATTTATAGACAAGACAAAGACCCTAAACACTGTTGTATTTGCCTGATGGGAGGGAAGCTGATCAAGTAGAATTTGACTTCTTGTAGAGACTTTTTCCAGCTGTTTACAAATGTTCTTGTCTTTTAAAATTAAATGATTTGATAGTTTAACCCTATTCCAATCTTTGATCAGATTAGATTGTAGGATGGTCTGCTGGATTTTTCTGGCGTCTGTGTTTTAAAGAGGCTACTTATCTTGGGGGCAGTAATTTAGAAAGTTGGTAATTGTCAGCTAAACAAGGCAATTGTCCAAACAGCCTGAGAAAACAGAACTGCAATCATGGTTCCCTCTAAGCTGTGCACAATAAAAAACATTGCCGCACAATAACTGCACTGTGGGAATTGTTCCCACAGCTGGAGGAACTGGGCCTCCCCCAGGGCTGCAGAGGAGCTTTGCTGCCAGCTGTGGCTGGGGACAGTTGCCCCTGGTGCTGAGGACCTTACTGGAGAGGAACAGGGCTGCGGCTTCCCAGAAACTTTGGGCACCGCCCCTTGCACTCAGTACACTTAATGCTCAGCTGAGCGGGGCCTGCTCCGCTCCTCACCGCGCTGGCATCCCCATGGGGAGGGACAGTACAGCCCCAGCCGGAGCAGCCCCCAAGGCAAGGTGGGGGCTGGGGCTGCGGCAGAGCCAGGCACAGCGTGGGATCCTCTGGCTCCGGGGAACTGCTCCGTTCCCCAGCCCCTTCGGGTGAGCTTCGCCCTGAGCCCTGTTGGCTTCACCCTCACACAAAGGGGATTTGGCTGTTCTTTCCATTAACAAACAGCTGAGAAGTACTGTGCAGGCCAAGGAAGTCTCGGAGGGCATGGGATTGCAGGGCAGGACTGAGGCTCAGGATTTAAAGGAAGGATTGAACTTTAAGATGAAGAGGAATCTCATCGTTAGGGGAAGAACTGGAGCCACTGAGCAGAAAAGACTTGGTTCAGGGCAAGGGGAAGGTTCTCAGCTTTGGTGCGGAAACAGGAGGGAGGGAAGACTGGTGGGTTTGAGATGCTCACCAGCAATGTTCCCTCTAAGGTGTAGCAATCAAGGTTCCCTCTTAAGAGGCAGGACTGAAGTGGCACACTCACGGATCGCTACACCTTAGAGGGAACATTGACTGCAATACATGTGTTTAAACCTCA
The DNA here is from genome assembly GCF_000455745.1 of Alligator sinensis. Taxonomy (NCBI): domain Eukaryota; kingdom Metazoa; phylum Chordata; order Crocodylia; family Alligatoridae; genus Alligator; species Alligator sinensis. Next base: position 2,323,606 of record NW_005842061.1, on the reverse strand, counting down.
AAATCATCATAATCTGATTTTCCCCCACCCTCCTAAAGTGAACAAATGGTTAAGGTGTGAATTCTGCAAAAGGGGAGGCATAGACTCTTTTTTAATCGCTTTTTCCAGATACTTCTGCCATCAGTCTATTTGGAGAAGTGTGTGTTGGCGGTAGGGGGGGGGTCTCTAGAAGGGGAAAGAGGCTTCCTCTTCAGTAAACTTTCCTTGGCATGACCAAGGATTCAAGTACTAAAGGGGATGGACACTGACATGTGTACGCACACCACTGCCATGAGAGACCACTTTCGAAAACATCAGAGAACACCAAGTATCTGTACATGCTGGGATGAGAACAAATACTTAACTTTTGTTCCATACCTGTAACTTAAGCTTCAGGTCATCTGCCTTTTATGTGCAATGATGTTTTCTATCTCAATGTACTCCAATATAACTTTTTCAACGGTTTCTAATTTAATAATGATGAACCATGATGTTTTCCCCATGGTCCTGGCTGTGTTATTGTCTGTGTTTTCTTATATGTGCTTTGGATCATTTCTGCCCATTGGTTTTAAATGGGACTGCGGATGATTAATTAAGAGCCAGAAATGCACTACATGAATATAGATAGGTGGTTGATAATAGAACTGGCCAACATATTCATCTCCTGTTCCATTTAAATGAATGAACGAACCCCCATATTATCACCACCAGGACTTCTGTTTCCTTAGCTGCTTACCTCCTTTGAAACTTTAATAGTGTTTGTGGCCATACAGTGTTCTCAACAAGTAAAGTAAGAGAGTGCACATTAAAGTACAAAACTCTATATGCGGGGGTGGGTGGGACCCCTTTAAACCTTAGCCATGCACTCCCATTGCCTCAATGCTCACTATTTCAAGAGTTGCTCAGTCCTTCCTGGGATGGGTTCTTGTTCAAGCGGTATGGTTAAGATGCCACAGGGAAATTCTTTATGGTACAAAACCCCTGTACTGTCACTAGTTGCTTAGGACAGTGGAATTGATGTTTTTAATTCAGTAGGATAACAAAGAAAGGACTTTTAAAGGTCAAAAAAGGAAAGAGGGAAGGCTCAACTCACTTTTTGGCTAATTCTACAAGAGTGCCTCCAAGTCCAGCCAACTGCAGTTTGAGTACCACCGCAACCCTAAAAGCAGCTCCTCCTGCAGCGAGCTGAGTATAAACTGTGGGGAAGGGGAGGAAGTTGGATTGTCTGCAGCTTGGCTAAGCTGTTTCAGGGTTTAATGGCAAGACTCTTGTTTAGACTGTCAGGTGCTCAGTCTGCCATCTGCCCTGATATAAAAATGTGGGGCTTATCACCTTTGAACATAACCTGTGAAAGGTTGGTAGAATTAGAAGAAACAATGGAAAAAGGGAATCTGTATAAATAGATGATCGGTTCTTCCTTTGCCATGTTAAAGCCACATCCCTAGCTGTATGCATGTCAGTGGAAGAATTGTTCTTTTATGTAATTAATTTTAGGCTTTTGTCTATTCATTGCACTGGTTACTTACAATTGTCTTTTAAACCAATGTTGTTAAACCAATTTGATTTAAGAGCAACTTATTTTAGGTTTTGCTAAAATTGATTCCTAATCACTTTAGTAAATTCAAGCCTGTGGTAAGTCCATATCACTTTCTACATCCCCTTTAATTAAATAATTTTAGGTCATAATGCTAGGTAAACTGGTTCAAGATTTTCATATGGATTCTCCTCTCACTGTTCCCTCCTCTACCTTCCCACCCATCCACCCATGCTATCTGTCCCAGGGGAGTAGGCAGGAAGGGGTTAATCTGCCTGCCAGGCAGTGGCACCACAGCAGCTGCTGTTCCTTGGGTCAGAACAGCAGCTGCCCGGCAAAGGGAGTGGCTGGGTAGGCAGATTAACCCTTCCCCAGAGAATGTAGTTGAGGGAAGGGGACACTGGGGGAGGCCCAGAGGGCAGGTGGAAGCCCAGAATAGGAGGGGGAGGGATTCTTACATTTCACTCCTCCAGGCCCCTGCTGGCCTGAAGTGTAGCTGCTTCAAATTCATTAACAACCTGGGAGCTGCAAAAACCTGATAGGTGAAGTTTAACAAGGCCCTCTGTTTACCTTGCTTTCAGTAGTTGAATGAGTTGTAGAGCTGTGCGAGGCTTCGGACTGTGCTTTGGATCCAGAGAAGCTTCGGACGCTTTGGCATGTCTGGATCGAAGCACTGGCTTCGTTAGGCTTTCTGAAGTAGTTTGGAGCTTCCAAAACGCTTCGGAGCTGCTTCGGAGATCCAGCCATAGGGTATAATGGGGAATCAATAAAATATCTATAACTTTGTTGTTTTTTGTCTGATATGGATGAAACTTGCAGGGGTGGTAGCCTCTGCTGAGAGCGTGACGCCTGCCAAGTTTCAAGAAGATCGGTGCAGGAGTTTGGGGGAAACTGCACCCCAAATTCTTGAAAGCAAAACTTGTGTCATGTCTATGTGTTACAACACAGCGGGCTGAAAACTGCAGGGATGGTAGCTCCTGCTGAGGCCACAAAGCCTGCCAAGTTTCAAGGAGATAAGTTCAGGGGTTTGGGGGAAACTGCACCTCAAGCTGCGGTCAAGCAAAACTCGTGACATAGGTGACACTGTGTGTGTTAAGGCGCTGCAGGGATGGTGGTCCCTGCTGTGGCCATGAAGCCTGCCAGCTGTCAAGGAGATAGGTGCAGGGCTTCTGGGTTCTGAGACCCTGCACCTCAGGCTGCTGACAGGCAAAACAACTCGTGACATGGGTGCTTGTGCAACTGTGTCTGTCTTGGGGTGGGAGGGGGAACTACTGCAGGCCTGGCTGCTAAGCTACTGTATTACCAGTTACCAATCAATCATGATTCACTCAGGGACCAGCTCAATACACAGTAGCTAGCTAATGTAGCCAGTTAAGCAAGGATTAACACCTAAAAAACCACAGACTAAGGAGAGGAAAGAATCAATACAGACAATCAACTGCCCCAAGACAGAGGCAGTCAGTCGCACAAGCACCCATGGCACGAGTTTTGCCTGTCAGCAGCTTGAGGTGCAGTTTCCCCCAAAACCCTGCACCTATTACCTTGAAACTTGGCAGGCTTTGTGGCCTCAGCAGGTGCCACCAACCCTGCAGTTTTCACCCCCCTGTGGTGTAACACATAGATGTGACATGAGTTTTGCTTTCAAGAATTTGGGGTACAGTTCCCCCCAAACCCCTGCACTGATCTTCTTGAAATGTGGCAGGATTCATGCTCTTAGCAGAGGCTACCACCCCTGCAAGTTTCATCCAAATCAGACAAAAAACAACAACGTTATAGATATTTCATTGATTTCCCCGTTATACCCTATGGCTGGGTCTCTGAGGCGGCTTCGAAGCTGTTTCAGCTGGATCAAAGTGGGAACCCGATCTGGAGCTCCGGATTGAATCCCTGGAATCCGAAGTGGACAGATCCAAAGCTGGATTAAACAGCTGCCTACTTGCACAGGCCTAATGGGTTGACCTTCAGAATAACATAACAAGGTGTGGATGACTGTCATTAAACAAACCAACAGCTTCTTCCTCCTCCAAGAAAAAAACAAAACAAAAGAAAAGTTGCAAAGGTCATTGCAACTTAAATAATGTTCTTTTTATGTTGCTTTTGCTTTGTAACAATTAAAAGTGTTCAAGGAAAGTAAATAGATCAGCATGAGATTTCATTTTTATATGTCAAACTCTCAATTTATATATATACTGTGTCTGTGCATCTGCATGAGGTAGGAGGGAGGCAATTCCATTTTTATTAATGAAAGAGTTTGCTTTGATATATATGGGGGGGAGGGAGCTGTTTGGTTTGAAGTGTGTGTGTATACATCAAAGCAAACTCTTTCCTTAATGAAAATGGAATGAAATAATATATAAAAGTATACACATGCGCACACACACACAAGCAAATTATCTTATTTTCACATTTCCTTTTTCCTTATAACATTTATAATTGTAACTATAGAATATATCGGTAATTAAACATAAAAAGGGCTATCTACATTTGATGTTCTTTAATTGTAAACATTGCCATAAATAATGTAGAAATATTTTAAGTTGATTAAAGCAGTATGTCCTGAGTACACAGCATAGTGGCCGTCATATGTCACGGAAGTAATATTTACCAAAGGAATTAAGTCTTGGATCACTATGTTTATATACAAAGGTACCAAAGCTTTCAGAAGCTGGATGAATTAGCCTGTGCAGAGTTCTGAGCTAGCATGACCATACTACTTCTGGAGTTAGCTTGGGTTTCCATCTATATGCTGCACTGCATGGTGCCTGAAGTTGTATCCTTAGGTAGGAGATGGGCACTAAGCTCCTTGGATGGTAGTAGTTGCTGGCACACACTTGGTGCCTCAGGAACTTTAAATTTAATCAGGATGTTTCCCAGGAAGTTTAGTGTTCTAGGACAGCTGAGTGGGAGTGTTTAGGATTACAGTTTTGAATGTAGGACTTGGGTGTCCACCATGTGAGCTGTCCCTTCTGTCTGTATTTACCTTGGTGCCTGCACTGCATCTAGATGCATGCTGCTGATTTGTTCTTTGAGTTTATCTGTTTTAGGAATGTGTGTTGTCTCTTTTCCTGGGTTCAGCTCTAGCTCTGGTTAAGAGAGACATAGAACAAGGTGTAGAAGGGCTGGAAGTCAGGACCAGGGAGTTGTGGGAATGTTGCTGGATGACTTCCAGTGTTGAAGGTTGGCAGTACCCCTATGAACTCCAGAGAGGGCTGGGTAAGGAGGCTGCTCAGTCTTGAACCCTGCAGATTCAGTGGAGCTGCTGGACTTGGGCTGGAAGGTAGCTAGGTTGAAGCATCAAGGTTTTCAGAGTAGATGGTCAATGGATTTGGACTTGAAGGCAGCCATAAGGTCAAACCAAACTGCCAGTGTAGTTTCATTCTGAGAGTCCTCATTGAGGCTGTATTCCTGTTTAGTTCTTTGTGACCTGAACACACAGAAAGATTTATAAGTGTGTATGCATGCACAGAGGGAGAGAGAGAGAGAATTTTGACCAAGACTCCCACAGAAATGTTGTGTGGAACAAAAAGCCAGAACCATTTGGATGGATAAATAGCTAATATTTTTTTAGATAATATTTTGCTAATATTGGGATAAACATCTTTAAAATAGGCCGTGTGGCATGTTGTTTGTCCTTTGTATTTGAAGATGGCCGTGACATCACTGGTTGGTTTGGTTTCTGTGAGCACGAGTGGCTGATCAGACCAATTTGTGCTTTAAACTGTCTGTGGCGCGCACAGCAAGAGATGCCACTTTGGGTTGCTTGAGCAATGGCAGACATACTGTTGTTGTGAGACTTACACTGTTTGTGCTTCTGCTCTGCCTTAGCAGTTCTCCTCTGCTCATAGGCTGTAGCTCCTGTATGGATGAGGCTTCACTGGATGGAACCATCATGAGCGAGATCTTCCTGAGACTTGGGGCCAATGTTGAAATGTTTCAAGGATGACTTGAGGGAGTCCTTGAAATGTTTTTTTGGGCTCCCTGAGAGTGCTTTCCATCCTTTCGCTCACCATAGATTGTCTTTGACAGTCGCTCATCTGACATCTTGGTGACATGGCCTGCCCATATCATCTGTGATTTCATCAACAGAGTGTGGATGCCTGGAACGCCTGCCCGTGTGAGAACCTCAGTGTCTGGGACTGTCTTGCCATCTTATCCTCATCAGTTTCCTCAGACAGCCCATGTGAAAGTGGCTAAGCTTCATAGCATGGTGTCTGTACACTGTCCGGGTTTCACATGCATACATCAGGACTGGCAACACGATGGCTTTGTAGACCTTCAGTTTTGTTTGTTGGCTGATGCTTCTATGCTCCCACAGATTTGCACATAGTCTGCCAAAGACCATGCTTTGGCAATTCTGTCATCGGTTTCATCATCAATGTGAACTGCACATGATAGTGTACTGCCTAGGTGAACTTGTCCACTGCCTGGAGGGTTTGGCCATTCTCTGTGATGGTAGGTTCTATGTAAGACTTTCGGTACAGGCTGGTGCATCACTTCTGTCTTAGTGTTAATTGTGAGACCAAAGCTGTCACAAGCTGAAGAGAAGTGACCCATACTCTGGTGCATGTCAGACTTGGGTTTGGCATTCAGGGAACAGTCATCAGGAAACCAGAATATCACAAACAGTCACTACTTGTAACTTCATCTTCACCTGTAGTCTCATCATCAAATTGAAGAACTTGCCCTCAGTCCAGTATCTGTTGTCAATCCCAGTGTCACAGTCATGAAAGGCATCTGTAAGCAAGGCAGTGAACATCATACTGAAGAGGGTGGGGGCCAACACACAGCCCTCGTTGACTCCATGGGTGATGGCGAGTGGTTCAGATAACTTGCCATTGTCCACAAGTTGAGTGAATCATGGAATTGCCAAACCAATGCGATTAATTTCTCTGGGCAACTGAATTTTGCTAAGATCTTCTGAAGGCTCGCCCAGCTGACTGTATCAAATGCTTTTGTCAGGTCAGTGAAAGTCATGTACAGGTTGGAGTTCTGTTCCTGGCATTTCTCCTGTTCACAGAAAGGAGATGCCCCAGTTGTTGTCGCAGGATTGCCTATTGCTATCGCCCACTTGTACAAGTGGAAAGGATGCATCCTTGTACTCCTGGGGTATAGTTCCGTGAGTCCACATTGGGCGGAAGAGTTCAGTCAGTTTCAGAGCTGTGTGAGAAACTCCAGCCTTGTAGATCTCTGCTGGTGTAGCATCTGTTTAAGGTGCTTTACCATTTGACAACAGGTTAATTGCTTTCACAGTCTTAGCACTGGAGGATCAGCAAGAGATGTTAATGTCTACCTGAGATGGTCAATCAATTACCTCCTCACTAATAGATAGGGACCTACCAAATTTATGGGCCTCGGCAGCCAATTACACGGCTGTAACATGGCCAGGGTCCTTGATTTCACGGCTGTATCATGGCTAGGGCTGCCATTTTGAAGGTGAAGCAAAGCAGCCTCTCCTATACTTCTGGCTGAGGGCTGCTGCAAGTCCCACCTCTCCCAGGCATTGATTGAAAGCCTTAGTTCAGGGGCGGGCAAAATACAGCCTGTGGGCTGGATCCAGCCTGCCAAGTAACTGGATTGGCCTGCAGCTGCACTCCTATGGCATGCTTTCCTATGGCATGCAGCTTCTAACGGGGCTGTTCCTGATGTGGTTGCAGCCGGGTGCTGCTCTGCGCCCCCTGCTTCCAGTTCAAGGACCTGGAGCTGGACCCCACCCCCTGTGCCTGCTGGAAGTGGCATGATGTGGTGCAGCAGGAGTGAGACAAGTTGCTGCTGCTGGAGGCAGGGGGTGCAGAGCAGCACCCAGCTGGCTGCAGCCACACCAGGAACAGCCCTCTGGAAGCTGCTCCTGCCCTTGCTGCAATGTGCAATACCTGCACCATGCCGTTCCAGGTGGATGGGTGAGCAGCTTTAGCTAGGTGGCTCCTACCACAGTGCCAGGGCTCCAATTTCAGCTCCTGGCTGCTTTCCCAGGAGCTGGAGCCAGAGCCCTGTGTCCCGGGGCAGGAGCAGAAGCAGCTTCCAGCTGGCTGCTCCCAGTGCAGCTGCAGCCAGCCGGGAGCAGCTCCGGCTCTCCATATGTAAACATCAGCACTGCGCTGCGCCACTCCCAGCAGGCATGCAGGGGTCTGGTTTCAGATCCTGGAACTGGAGGCAGGGGGCACAGAGCACTGGCAGGAGAATGGAGCAGACTGCTCCAGCACAAGTGAGAGGGGCTTGGTCCCATGCAGAGCACTGTGGGGGCAACGTGCACTGCACAACCCAGGGAGCTTTGCTGCACGTGCCCCCTGCCATCCTCTCCTCCCCTCCCCTCAACCATAGCAGATACAGACACATACGTCCCCTGCCTCCCTATACCCCAGAAGGTAGGGGCACTCTCTCCCTCCCTCTCTCCCCTTCAGGAGAATTGGACTTTTGGTGGACTTTTCCCTGTTCCCCCTTCCCTCCCTCCCACTTCTGGAGACCGAGAGATGGAAACTTTTCCTGCCTCTCTTTCCCCGCCCTGCCCTCCCCTTTTCAGGAGATGGGCAGTCTGCCTTTTTTTCTCTTTGCTCCCTTCCCCCTCCTGACCCTAGCTACTATGAGCCTGTGGTCAGTCCAGCATTCTGCACTTCTCATGGCCTTTGTCACTTTGACATCCTGTCCATCTCTTCTCCTGATGATGACATAAGCAATGAGATGCCAGTGCTTGGAGCGCTGATGCATCCAAGACTTCTTGCTGTGGTTTGGCAGGTGACAAGGAGGTCATGTTCAGCACATTTTCTCAGCAGGAGGAGCCTATTGTTGCATTTCCCAAGGCCATTTTTTTTCCAATGATGCTTGGCCATACCTGGTGATCTGCACCAACTCTAGCATTTAAGTCATCTGGGATGATGAGCTTGTCTGCCTTCAGCAGTTCTGTGATAACTGATAAGAGATTCCAGGTCTTAAAATTTATTCTTAATCACATCTGGGTTGGTCATGGTGGGTGCATAGGAACTGATGATAGTTGCACATCTTTGCCCAGACAGTGGGAATGTCATCAGTATGAGCCTGTTATTCACTTCCTTTGGGAGATTTATAAGCGTGCTGACTAGCTGTGTTTTGATGACAAACTCAACACCAGCTTCATGTTGCTCTTCTTTACTACAGCCACTCCAAAAGAAGGTATAGGTGGCTCCTTGTTCAGTGAGTTGTCCTTCTTCACCTAGGCGAGTTTCACTCAGGGTTCCTATCTGAATGTTGAATCTGGCCAGTTCTCTACTAACTATAGCTGTTCTTCTTTTGCTCTTATCTGCTGTTGTAGAGTCCATTAGCGTGCACACCTTCGAAGCACCAATGGTGAGTGGTGTCACCTTTGTTTTTATTGTCTTTTTGTGTGATTTTTTTTTTTTTTTTTTTTTTAATTACCAATATAGTGGGATCCCCATCAGTCATGGTATGCTAACTAGGGTCAAGGTGAAGCACACAATGTTGAGGGCACCTTTTCTAGCCCCTTCTTCAAGCTAGGGAGGTAAGCAGTGTGGGGGCTGCCATATTGCACTGCTTCAGTACAATGAAAAGTGACCCTATGTCCTGAGCTGCCTGTGTGCAGATCTGCAGCTCCAGCTCCCAGTGTATTCACACCTGCTTCTTGCCCATTGCCACAGGACTTGAGTGTGTCTAGGGGGGGGATATGTCATAACTTGCATGTGAGTTAGATTTAAGTGAGGAAAAGTTGGGCAGAGTCATTCTCACTCTCTTGTCCAGGCCTGTCTGAATTCAGTGGCACAAGAGTGTTGAGATGTGTAGACACTGTGGATGGCGCTGCACCTGAACTGATGCCCTACACTGTCCTCATAGCTCTTGCCATCTGCCTTCACAGCCAGGGAGATAAGCATATTATCTCAGCTGCCTGATACACCAGAGAGGACTTGCCAGAGGGAGTCAGGTATAGCTGTCCACTCTGGTCAACTGTCTGGCCCTCCCACCGCTGAAAGTGGCCAGCCTCCGGGGGCATGCAGCATTCAGGAGGACAAGGAGATAGAAAAAATAAGCCTTTTTCCTAGACCCTGTTTCCACTTAACTTCTTGGGAATGCCATTATAGACTTGTTTTCTTCCCCACCTCTTGGGGGAGCAGGATCAAACAAGCAGTGTTAGTACTCATCTAACATGTAGCCACTGTGATTATCTTTATACATTTAAGTAATTCTCCTGTGTCTATGGGTTGGGCACATATATCATTACTTCCTTTTTATAGATATAACATGAGACTGAACAGTGAAGTGGGTCATTCAGTTAGTGGCAGAGCTGAAAGAGATCCTTATAGTTAGCTCTGTACTGATATTATTTCACTAAACTCCTTAACATATGTATTTGTATAGCAAAGCAATTTTCTGTGTAATTCAAAATTAATGACAGGGAGGGGCAGAAAAATCCTGCCTTAGTGAATCCTTGTAAGGATGAAGGAAGCATCCGGTATATACTTTCAGTGTAAAATGCTTAGGGTGGATTTTGTTGTTGTTGTATGTCTATACAGTGCCTTATACAAAGGTGCCCTAATCCCTGACTAAAGGCACCTTGTTGTTATCTTGGAGATAGTAAATAGTGATGTCCTGAATGTCCTGTTTCAGGTCGACAGGTACCTTTATCACATGCGTCTTTCTGATGATGTACTACTTGACTTGATGACTCGCTTCCAGACAGAGATGGTGAAGGGCCTTGGAAGAGACACAAACCCGACAGCTGCAGTAAAAATGCTGCCAACATTTGTACGATCAATACCTGATGGCTCAGGTGAGTGAACCTTGTGCATGCATCAAGGCAACTGTGATTTGGAATAAAAGGCTCCAGGAGGTCTGAAACACTTGGCAGCTCAAAACTGTTTCAAGCTTAGAATATCTTGGCAACTACAGATCAGTACTACATAGCTCTGATGCTGTGCCAGGTCCATTTTAGCATTCCATTTGTTTCAAGAGAATGTTAATGCTGCAGTTGACCATAATAGGGGGAGACCAGCAGCTTGGGGATGACTCAGCTCTACATAGTGCTTACATAATAGCTGTGTTGCAAATAAAAGTCAGTTGTGGATTATGAACAAAAAGTTATTTCTAAGTATCCCTTATATATTTCAGATAAAATGTTCTTTCAGAGGAGATGACTATGTACAATGTCTTTTGTGCCTATGTATGGACGTTGCTTTTATCAGAAACGTGGCTGGCTGGCCACAAAAACCTTTATTATTGAACATGAAAATATCAGTTTAGTCTTAGCCATGGTGCTAGGCAATGCTCAAAGCAACTCTGATGAGGCGCCCCACTACAGTCCAGTAGAAAAAATGCCATTTGACGACTATATAACATTTTGATTTTGAAGGTAGATATGGCTTCACACAGGCAAACACATTTCTTATTGAGCTGGATAAATACATGGAAGCCAGACACCAGAATCATTGGCTACAATAAGTTCTACTAAAAAGAGTGCCAAGTGGGGTGTGGAGGCTGGAGATAATCAAATTGAAGGATTGTGGGCTTTGTTTGAGACCCTAAGTATTGTGTTGTCCTCAAATTCTAATTACTTCCTTCTGACTCTCCCAGTCCATAATTTCTTGAGTTAACTTCCTCAGTTTGGTTTCCATTAGTGAACTCCCTCTCCCCCTCTCTCTCCCAGAATGTGTAATCTGTCAGGCAGCTGTTCATTGCGTATAGTGAAGTCACTCATTTTGAGTAGCAGTAATAACCAAACCAACTAGAAATATGTGTGTACTACCAAATCAACCAACTAGAAATATTCTATGCTTCAGATCCCTCCTGGGAAATGCAGGGAGCAGTTGAACTGGCTGAACAAAAGGTAGCTGAAACTGAACCCACCCAGAGCAGCTCATCCAGTTTGAAAGGACCCAGTCGCGGCAGGTTTTGGGGTAGCAAACTTTGGACTTGTGATAGTCATATGGCAGATGAAGATCAGCCCCTTCCAGGTAGAAAAGAAGAACTTTCTTTCTTAGAGCTCCCATCACTGGAATGTAGCATGGGTTTGGATTCACTAAACTTTCTTGGGCTTTCCTAAGTCTGAGCTTTTAAGTACTCCAACTCCTATTTAAGGCAGGGTTGGGCAAAATGGTGGATCCAGACAGTGGCTGGAGTCCCATTTCCCAGCAGCTCTTGCCCACATTGCTGTGGCTGGTTTCCATGGAGACCCCAGCAACAATGGGGCAATGACAGCATGGGGCCAGGGTTTCTGTGGAGACTCACCCCAGCAGTGCAGGCAGGGCACACAGCTGGGTGAAGAGCTGCTCTGGGACCAGTGCTGGGATCTTGTGGTGGTGACTGTGTGGTCCGGAGCTAGGGTAGAGCCGCAATCTGTTGCCTACAAGCCTCAGCCCAGGACATGTGGGCAGTGGATCACAGTTCTGCCCCAGCTTTGGACTATGCTGTCACCACTGCAAGATCCTGGCCCTGGTGCAGCTCCTTGCCTGCCGTTTGCCCTGCCAACCTGGCTGGGGTCATCTGACCTCGGTCCTCTTTCTTGCCAGGGGCATCGGGTCGGACACGATGATCCATTGTGGTCCCTTCCGACTCTATAATCTATGAATCTATATATAGTCAAGTCAGAGGCCTGATCTGGCCCGTGGACTGGACTTTGCCCACCCCTGATTTAAGGGCTGTATTGGCAAGCCAGAGGTTAGTTTTGAAAACTTTTAGCCTTTTGTTTCATCTATACCTTTTCTACAAGTGCTTGTAACATTTGGGTGACTAAAATCCGGCATGGCATTAGTTTCGACATCTCTGTTAGACTCCTGTTTAAGTTATGGTTGGTTGATATGTGCTTTATCTAGCAAGGATATTAAAGATCTTTCCTGTACATGCATACTTTTCAGGCAGCCAAGCCCAGATGTGGGGCTCTGTCTGGCACAGGTGCAGACTGGGGATGCAGAAACTTTGTGCAGGAAACTTAAAATGCTGTGGGCAGCTTTTCTTGGCATGGATATTTTTTTTTTCTTTAAGAACTTGTTGATGCCATATAGGCCCCCTCTGCACATTATAGGTATTGTGTAATTACCTGGAGACCAGCTATACATACGAAGTAGCTATCACCAATAAAAGGGTCCAACCAGCTGTGAAGTTAGACTGTGAAAACATGTACAAATTTTATAGCCTGTTGCTAGTGAGCTTTAATTTGCATCTCTAGCAGGGTCTCCCCTGCTGCTGGGAGTCCCATCACCTAATGGGGCCTCCAACTGCAGGAGTGCATTATGCCCAGTGGAAAACCCTCCCAAGCCCTAGAGATTGCAGTAGCTGTGATCTTTAGGGCTCCAGGGTGCAGGAAACCCCTGGGGCCAGGGGATCACCACAGGATGACCTCCCTGTCCCAGGGGTGTGGGGAACCCCCCGGGCCAGAGGATTGCAGGTTTCACCCCCCGCCCCCCTCCCCCGGCCAGGGAGAATGGTGCTGAGGGGATTCTCCAGTTCCATGGTTGAGTGGGGTGCCCCTGTAGCCAGAGGCAACCTGAGCAGGGTACAGGGCCTGTGGCAAATCAGCCTATGCGGGGCCTCGGCCCTGAATGTAAGAAAGCCAGCAGTGGATTTGGTGGCGGGGAGGGGGTGCTGAGTGGCTGGAGGCAGTGGATTTGGCAGCAGGGGAGGTGCTGAGCAGTTGGATACGAAGCCGGGGGCAGCGCAGCGTTGCCGTGGGTGCTCTGTCCAGCTCCGTGGGGCCCCCCAAAGCACAGGGCCCAAGGTGGTCACCCTGATTCACTCCCCCCTAGGGACAGCCCTGCCTGTGGCTGTGAGCCTTAACTGCAGTGCGTAGGTCTCCCAGCCACAGGAGCCTGCATCTTGCTGATGCAGGGGAGCCTGGGATTGGGTTCCCCCTGCACCGGCAATAAGGCATGATGGGATCTAATGCAGGACTGTGTAAACTCTCTTCTGAATGGCTAATTTTTTTGTGGTCTCACTTGACTATCCATTGATTGATTTATTTTCAGACAAAACTTTCAACAGATTTTAGTGCAGTATAGGAATGTGATTAAATTATCAAGCTGTTAATTATAATTAGCTCTTGGAATATTTGAAGTAGGTTTTATTTAACAAAGCATCGTTCATGTTGCATCATTTGATTATTAATTTTCTGACTAATGCCATAGTTTACTGAATAAACCAGTTTATCTCCTTTCTCTTCTTCATGATACTAGCTTAGAGAATTATGGAGGTATTTCCTGTTTGCTTATTGGGGCCAGATTCAATGCAAGTCGATCTGGCATTTGTATCATGGAGCTTAGATCATGCAAGGCTACATAAACACCCCACACTTCTGATTTTTTGGAGAGCACTGTCGTGTGTGAGGAAGAGGGAATAAGCAGATTTTGCAGCATGGAGGTAAAACTGCATTTCTGTTATGAAGCTATATCAGAGGTATGGGAGTAAAAGCTTAAAGTGGAGCTGGTTAATTAACAAAAATGTAATTTTTGTAAAATGTTCAGGAAAATGTCAAGACATCCAATTAAAGTTGGTTTAATTTGTAAAATTTGATGATTTTTCAATTATCTCCAACTCTGAGGTGGTTTCCAAGGTAAGACTAATTTGATTCCTCCAAAATAACTATAATAGCACTAGTAATTACAATAATTCCCTTTTTTCCTTGACAATTCATGTTCATTTTTTTGGCATGGGGGCCTTTTGGGTTGCACTTGGCAATGATTAGGCAGGCAACTTTCTTCAATATTATGGTCTAAATCAGTGTTACTCAAACATTTTTGGCCCCACAGGCCAAATCAGTGGTGTAGGACTCATCTGTGGGCTGGATTGGATCCTGGAAGCAGGCACTAGCTCCTTCCTGCTCAGTGCGCCACGATTGGAACCTAGTGACCTGGTACTCCCTCTTTCACCCTCTGCATGAATGATGCATGCCCCTGGCAGCTGGGGGGGCACAGTGGCGGCGGGAGTGCAGTGGCGGTAAGCGGGAGCTCCCATAGACACTGCCAGCACTGTGGGTGGCGGGGAGGTGGTGTTGGTGAGCGCTTACCAGGGATTGGCAACCGCTTGCAGATGCCGTCGGCAGTGGCCAGTGGGGATTGCTGACCACTCACAGGTGCTGCCACTGGTGTCGGCGTTGGGGGGTGGTGGTGAGTGGCAACTGCCTGCAGGTGCCATCAACAGTATCGGGGGTGCACTGCCACACTCAGGGGGTGCACATGCACCACCTATGCATCACCCCAATGCTCTGTGCACTGGGATTGGGTCCTGGGGGGCCAGCACTTCATAGATTTCATAGACATTAGGACTGGAAGGGACCTCAGGAGATCATTGAGTCCAGCCCCCTGTCCCAATGGCAGGAAGTCAGCTTAGGGTCAAAGGATCCAAGCGAGATAAGCGTCCAAATACTTCTTAAAGGAGTCCAGAGTAGGTCCTTGCACCACCTTTGGAGGGAGTCTATTTCAGGCCTTGGGGGCTCGGACAGTAAAGAAATCCTTCCTTATGTCCAGCCTAAAACGGTCTTGGAGCAGTTTGTGAACATTGGACCTTGTCATCCCTTGGGGTGCTTTGGTGAACAGGTGTTCCCCCAGATCCTGATGCAAACCCCTGATGTACTCATAGGCTGCCACCAGGTCACCCCTGAGCCTGCGCTTTTCCAGGCTGAACAGTCCCATGGCGCTCAGCCTTTCTTCATAAGGCTTAGTTTCTTACCCTCTGATCATGTGTGTGGAACTCGTCTGGACTCTCTCAAGCTTCTCCACATCCTTCTTGAATTGTGGAGCCCAGAACTGGATGCAGTACTCCAGCTGCGGCTTCACCAAGGCCAAGTACAGCGGGAGGTGACATCCTCAGATTTACTTGAGAAGCATCTATGGATGCAAGCCAGAGTTTTGTTTGCTTTACCAGCTGTGACATCACATTGGTGGCTCATGTTCATCTTGTGGTCAATAATGACCCCTAAGTCTCTTTCGGCCATGGTGCTAGCGAGTGTAGCACTGCTGAGCCTATTAGTGTGCTGCAGGTTTTTTCCCCAAGGTGGAGTACCCTACATTTATCGGTGTTGAATGTCATCAGGTTTGTATCTGCCCTCTTTTTTGAGCCTGTCCAAGTCAGCCTGGATCACCAGCCTATCCTCAGGTGTGGATGCTCTACCCCAAATTTTGGTGTCATAGACAAACTTGGCCATTCCACTTCTGACACGAGTATCCACATGGTTGATAAAGATGTTAAAGAGAACAGGTCCAAGGATGGAGCATCAGGGGACACCACTGGTCACGGAGCGCCATAATGATTCACTTCCGTCGACCACCACCCTCTGAGTCTGGTTTCAGAGCCAAATCCCCAGCCATTGACTGTGATGTAGCCAAGGCTGCAGTTGGCCAGCTTTTCCAAGAGGAGATCGTGGGACACCAGATCAAAAGCTTTTTTCAAGTCCAGATATATGATGTCAGTCTCTTCTCCCTTGTCCAGGCGATATGTCACCTGGTCATAGAAGGAGATGAGATTGGTCAGGAAAGACCTACCTGCAACAAACCCGTGCTGGCTGTCTGTCAGGATGTTGCCCTCAACCAGCTTATCAAGAATGGTCTCTTTGATAATTTTTTCCAGAACCTTTCCAGGGATTGAGGTTGGTCAGGCTGATTGGCCTGTAGTTCCCTGGATCTACCTTCCTCCCTCTCTTGAAGATGGGTACCACATTGGCCTTCTTCCGTCTTCAGGTACTTCACCTGAGTGCCAGGAGTTTTCGAATATCTTTGCCAGTGGCTGGGCTATGACTCCTGCCAGCTCCTTAAGTACTTTGGGGTGCAATCTGTCAGGACCCGCTGACTTGAAGGTGTCCAGCCTCTCAAGGTGTTCCTTTACAAGGTCTACACTGATGCTGAGTATAAATTCACACTCACCCTGGCTGTCCCTCATCATGCTAGGTATTGTGGTCCCTTTGGGTTGATGAAAAACAGATGCAAAGTACCCCCTTGGGGCCTTGACAACAAGCCTCCTGAGCTTATCAAAGTCAGCTTTCCTAAAGTCGAGGACCTCTGCATTGCTGACTGACTTGCCAGCTTTGCGATGGATAGTAAAAGTGATCAGCTCATGGACACTGTCTCCCAGCTTTCCTTCATTTTTTTTCTTTTTAGGTTGGCTAGCGGGCTTGTATTGGTGGTTGTCCACCCATCCCCCGGTGGGCTTAGTTTAAAGCCCGGTCAAGCAGGTCAGCCATTCTGGCTAAGAAGAGCTTCCTCCCCAGTGAAGTGAGGTCTCCCCAGCAGACTGCTGCCTCTCTCGCCAAAGAACAGATTGTGATCGTGGAAGCCGAAGCCTTCATGATAACATCAGCGCTGCAGTCTTCAGTTGACTACCTCAGTCCATCTCTCCCTCCTCAGCTCATGACCCAAAACCGGGAGGATCAAGGAAAATACTACTTATGCCCCTAAGCCCCGCTCCCAGAGCCTTGTAGCCATTCATGACCTGGCTGGGATTGCTCCAAGCCATGTCATTCGTGCCCACATGGATAAGGAGCATAGGGCAGTGGTTGGAGGGCCAGATAAGCTTTGGGATACTCTCTGCTACATCCTGGATATTACCGTCCTCAGCTCCTCTCAGCTGCCTCCCTGCAGCTGGGCTAAGTCCCTCCCGCCACCGGCCCCTGCTTACCTCTGGGTAGGCCAGGGCTCGTCAGGGGGTCCTTGGGATCTTCTTGGGGGTCCCGGGGCTCACACAGGCACAACGGGCTTCCACCCGCACATCTCTTGCCAGAGCCAGGGACCAAGCACGGCTTCTGCTGGTGCCAGGCCCTTTTTAAACTGCGTGCATGAGCAGAAGGGCCCGTTGGTGCTGCGCTGCTCTCAGTGGGCTAGGGGGTCCCTCCCCCCACCGAAGGAGGGGACAGGTGAGTGTCGTCGTTCCCCCCCCCCCACTTTCCTGACTCTCGCGCCAGGTGGCTCCAGGACTTCCTTCCTCTCTTCTCCCCTTGTGCTGTGATTGGGGCCTGGTGCTGCCCCCACCTGGCCCTGCACACTGGGATCCAGTCTGCAGGGCTCAGGGCTATCCATGGGTCCAGAGATTGGGCATCAGGAAAGGAGTGCAACCACACCCCTACTGTTAGTACCACTGTCTCCAAATAGTGCTAAGGGATCATTAAATCACAATTAACCCTTAAATGGAATGTGAAATATGAACACAGACAACTCAGTGTCCTAAAATCAAAGTCTAACTTTATTAGTACAACAAGTATTATTTTAGCAGTTTCTATATTCAGAGAGGGAGAAACATTCAGTACAATAATCTCACCCAATCCCAGATGTTACTATCTCAACAGAAAGATGGCCAATCAGTTCCTGGAAACAAAGGGTACATTATGGGCTGGGACAGTCCAGACGGGTGTTGAAGGCTGGCTTTATGATGATGATGATGACTAACTTTCTTGCTGCCCCCTTTTATGCTTTTCTTCACCTTCACTCATTTGATGACTCTACTTTTGAATTGGTCTCTCTGCTCAGCATACTGTCCCTCTTTTGTCCTGTCAGCACATTCCTTTGTTCAACAGACCCATCGCAAACACACCTTAATTTGGCCTTTTTCTGGTGTTTTGCTTTGGGCATTGTCCATTGGTATCCCTTTATCACCTTTCATTAACGCATCCAATCCTGTCATCCCTCTGATTCAGCTGGTTAGTGCCAAGTTCAGTTAATTTGAGCTGGTACCAATGCCATTAATGTGTTATGTTAGAAAAACTTCTCACAGTGATAAAAAAGAAAAGATATAATATAATGAGCACTATAGGTTCTACAAAAACAACTCAAGGCCAGCTAATAAAAAAAAAAGTTAATAAGGCTATATAAAACTTAAGCAATGATTAAACAAGGGTAAATAAACAATACTATAATTCACCACTCTATAAGCAGGTCCAACTTTGAAGTATAAAATATGACAGGCTACCCTTACACCTACCACCACATTTTGGGACCTACGGGGATCCCCATGGACCAGATGACATGCCACTGCAGATTGCATCTAGCCTGCAGATTGGAAACTGAGCACCCCTGGCTTTAGTAGTTTCCTTCTGGTCAGGTGAGTCTGCTCTCCATTTAGCTGAATTGGCGTCTTATATTGCTATTCAGAAAAGCAGAGCTAAGGGGGAGAAAGGAGAATAAACCAAAGCAAGGGAAATGACATATACTTAAAAATCAAATGCAAAATGTTATGCAAGCAGTTGCTCCTCTGGTCATCTTTGGGAATATACCAGATTGTCTTGAATTCCAGGAGAAACATCAAGGGAACTATTGTTGCAGTTAAAAATCAAATTTTTAACTTTGTGCTTTAAGAATTGACACAACACTCAGTTGATGAATAGCAGAGAGGCTTGCTTTAATAACTACCAACAAGTTACAAAACTAAATAACAGAAAAAGACTCTTTCCTAATATAAAACAAGCTATTAGTCCTTAGTACTATCTTAGCTGCGCAGATATCTTTAATATAAAACGAGATGTTAATCCTTGTATTATTTTAGCTGCAAAGAGAACTTTATCCAGTGCAGGCAGGAAGCAGTTCTTGTACAGCCTCACAGGGCAGATCTTTTACTTGTGGCTGGGTGGTACAGGATTGGTTCTTGATCTTCCCTGGAATGCACACACCTTGCTGGCAGTTCTGTCTTGCTTTTTATACTGTTTTAATTGTATAGCTTCAAAGCATTCCTTCTTGATAGTTGGTTAATCAAAGTCGGAACAAAGCAGGCTAGGACAGAATTAACATATTACAGTTGTACCCTGTTTGTGTGTTTCTGAACTTTCCAAACTGATTTTGGAATCAAATGGGATGGGTATTAATTGAATGAGGTACCTTAGGAAGCTGATCCAGAATACTATTTTCCAGTAGTTACTTTAACAATGGAGCCTAATAAATAGCTACATCAAATGGCTTATGGAGATGGTGAAGATCAGAGACCACTGGATATAATAGGTGTGTGTTTCAGGAAAATATACTGGTATAGCATAATAAACATTTAAAAATTAACTGTCTATTTTGAGAAATTAATAAATGCAAATGTGAGACAGTGAGAATCAGACAATAGGTGTAAGGTAGGATAGATGCAGTCACATAAACTGATTTAGCATAATAACATTTAAAACTTCAGACAGATATTGGATATTTGCTGGAAACAGGTCTTAATTAAAGCGGAAATGTGTTGACCAGGATACTGGGTTTTTGGTTGTAGCCGTGTTGGTCTAAGGATATAAGCAGACAAAGTTCTTTGGGTAGATGTGATATCTTTCATTAGACCAACTGAGTAGGTGGAAAAACGTTCTTAGCAAGTTTTCGGGTGCAGTCATCCTTGTGCAGTCGCCCTTCATCAGGCATAGGGAGTCTGCTGTCCTGAGACTTCAAGGAATGAAGAGAAGCTAAAAGCATGGAGGGATGTTGGTGAAAATATAAATAGGTAAAGATAAGTAAGATGCAAGGAAAAGGAGGGAGGGGGAAGAGAGCAGGGGGAAAAAAAGTCAGACAGAGACAGCAGAGATAAAATACAAGGTGGAAAAGAGGCAGTCTGTGAAAAAGGGAATAGCTGGAGATCAGGAAAGCCAGAATGGGAGAAGCTAAAAATGTGACAGGATGTCAGTGAAAATAGAAAAGGGTAGCAGTAGGAAAACAAAAGGTAAAGCAAGGGAGGCAGGGGGAAGAAAACGGGACAAAAAGGCCAAAGGGAAACATTACAAAGGTAATAATACAAGGTAAAAAAGAGGCTAGCAATAAAAAGGAAATGGTAGGGAACCAGGAAGAAAAAGGGCAGAGAAGTGTGAGAGGGGAGGAGAGAGAGGGTGGGGGGTGGGAAAAAGGAATGTAAGAGGTCAGCTCAGGCAGGTACCATGTGAATCAGATGTCAGGCAGATGTTAACTAGGATATATTTACAGTCATGTTTTCAGTGAACCTTGGCTTTTCTAGTCTTTTACCGGCTTTGCTTTGAAGTAGGTATTTTAGTTCTTTTGTTTCCTTTAGTGACACTTAGCTCAATTGATATATAGATGTACTTTGTAGGTTTCTCCCCAGGCCACTTGACTTTCTGGCTTACTCCCTGAGTCATTACGCACATGTAATGAGTGCATCAGGTCTCTGCCAGTACTTTTAACCATCACTCATTTTTTTAGCTCAGGTGTGGTAGGAGGTTGATAATAATAACTGTTATTATGACTGTTATTATTTTATGGCAGGGGTCTCGTATTTGGTACTGCAAGCATTGTACTTTCTTTTATGCCAAATGGGTTGCAGGCCATTAGCAGAGTTTGATTTTCTTTGTGACAGGCTTGTTACCACAGTTCAGTCTTGCCCCAGCCACTGTCTTGCATTTTTGTGCAAGAGGCACTGTTCCAAGTTTTCATAGCTTTTATAGTCAGCAGTGATCATCTCACCAATATACTCCACACTTAAGACACTGATTTAGGAAGGTAATGAAGTGCGTGCTGAAGTTAAAGCGTGAGAGTCACTCCATTGACCTTCATAGGACTACAACGATTTCTCAGTGCATTCTAGACTATGCATTAGGGCTGTGCTAAGCTTCGGTAGCTGATTCGATTCAGAGGAAATTGCCCGATTTGGCGGCTGAATCTCTGAATCCAAATTGAATCCGGAGACTCATTAAAAGGTCTGAATCAAATCAGAAGCCTCCAAATCAATTTGGAGAGATTCAGCACCGATTCGGAGATTTGGCCATAGACTAAACAGGCAGCAGTCCTCGACCATACTGGACACAGCTGCCTACAGCTGGTAAATCTGTTATGGTGGGTGAAGTGGGGAAAGAAGGAGCATGGGGGGCACAGATCAACACCCCCACAGCGAGGGATGGGTTGGGGCTGGGACGAGCTGCCCAGTCAGGGCGGGGGAGCGTGGGATTCGGGGATGGGGGCTTCTGCCACTGTGTGCCACCATGCACTGCTGGTCCAGGAGGGCATGGGAGCAGGCATGTGCCCCTGGATCTGCGCAGGGCAGGCTGGGCTGGGCTGTGCTCCAGATGGGCGGTGGAGGGTGTGGCGGGCCAGTAGGGGGCACTCCTGCGTGCAGCCGCCCACCTCCCTGTGCCCGACCACCTTCCAGGCTCCGAGTGCCTCCTGTCCGGCCGACCCCTTCCCTGGAGCACACCCACTAGCCTGGGGTTCCCGCTGCCACCATCCAAGGCTCTGGACTCAGTTCTGGCTCTGCGCACCTTGGAGAACACAGGCCTGGTCGTCCAATGGGTACTAGACCCAATACAAGCACTTGGGGCACTTTCCCAAGTCAGGGGCTTATTAGGAAAGTCTCCCTTAGTCTGCAGACCTAAGGGGCCTCCTCGGCATAATTTAGACCCACCCCTCAATAAGTCTCCCACACCGGTCACAAAGGAGAACTTTATTGATTCAGGGGGTAGGGTGGAAACAGGGTAAAAGGTAGAGCAGTATCATAGGAATCTCAGAGGAATCTCAGAGGAATCCCCTAGAGCAAACCAGTATGGCTGAGGTAGCCGTTTAAACACGCATCTGAGTTACTGTAGGCTAAATATCTAGTCTGATCTCAAGTAGCTTACTCACACGCATCATCCAGAGGTGGCTGGAGTTTCCCTCTAGAGGCAGGTCGCTCTTGGAGCATGCGGTGATGAGGAGAGAGCCAGTTTCAAGATTCACCTGGATGACCGCATGGCTAATGGCTGCCCTTCTTCCTGGTCCAGGCCTTTTTAAACCCTCACTGACCTCAGCAGCCCGGTCCAATCGAAGCTGCCAATACTGGCCACAAGCCAACCAATCTACCAAGCATCCCTGGCTACCTGGGCCCGTGCGCAGGGCCGGGCCTTTTTCCCCCCTGCCCAGGTGACCAGAGCCTTTGTCATGCAGACAAGGTGGGAGATCCCCTCCCTGAGGGATTCAACACCAGCCTCTCACGCTGGCTGAGACAGATCTCTGGAGAGGGGCACAGACGGTGGCATTTCTGTCACAGAGGGCACTGGGCATGGGGGCTCTGGCCTGCTGCTGTTTGTCCAGCCGGGGTGGGGGGGCACAGGATGTGGGTACAGCAGCTCTGGGAGTGGGGGCTATGCCCTGCTGCCACTTGCCCAGCCAGAGTGGGAGTAGAGGGGCATGATGCAGGCATGGCTCACTCCGGGCAGAAGATGCTGGGAGTGCAGGCAATGCCCTCCTGCTGCTCACCCAGCTGAGGCAGGGAGTCATGGAACAGTGCCACTGCACTGCCTGAGACGAGCGGTGCGCAGTGGTGGAAGCCTCTCCAGCCTCCTTGCACCTCTTGGACAAGACGAGACTTTGCCCCACCACGCCCAGCTGGGCAAGCAGTGGCAGGCCATGGGGGTGGACGCGTGCAGCCATATCGGGGAGCAGCTGATGGCAGGGGCTATGGGGAATTTTAGGGTGGCTGCAGCCCCCCTAGCATAGCCCCTGCTCCATTGCGCTCTGGGGGGTGGGCGGAGTCAGGGTTGTGCTCTGGGCTGCGCCTGGGGCTAGCCCCCAGGAGTGCAGACCTGGCTCTGCCCACCCTGTGGAGCACAGCCCAACAGTGGGCGGCTGGGGCTAGCCTCTTGGAACCCAGCCCAGCCTGCCCTGCGCAGATCCGGGGGCACAAGCCCACTCCCATGTCCTCATGGACTGGCAGTGGACAGTGCTGGGAGCCGCCCTCCCTGTGTCCTGTGCTCCCCTGCTCCAGCTGGGCAGCTTGTCCCAGCCCCAATCCCTCCCTCACTGTGGGGCGTTGATCTGCACGTCCCTCCACCCACCACAACAGACTTACCATCTGGAGGCAGCTGTGTCCAGCATGGTTGAGGACTGCTGCCTGTTTAGTCTATGGCCAAAGGTCTGAATCGGTGCTAAATCTTCAAATCCAATTTGGCCGAATCAAATCGGGACAGAGACACAAATCACAAAATTGAATCACTGTCCCTTCGAACAAGGGACCAAATCTGAATAGAATACTTGCCACTTTGCACAGGCCTACCGGCATTATTTTCATTACTGCACCTACTAAGAAATTAACTTAGTGGTCACTGTCGCCCTGGGCGACAGTGACCACTGCCTGCTGGAATTCACCATTCAGCGCAAGGTGGCAAAAGCAAGCAGTCAGGCTGTGGCCCTAGATTTTAGGAGGGCGAACTTCAACGAGCTAAGGAGGATAGTTGGAGAAGCGCTGAAGTCTCAGAGGGGAGGAGAGCCGGGTGTTCAAGGGGAGTGGTCGCTCCTTAAGGAGACAATCCTCCAAGCCCAAAAGAAGGTAATCCCGACGAGGATCAAAGGGGGCAGGAGAGCATACAAGCCTCCATGGCTCACCAAAAACATCCGGGAATGTCTCCTTGCTAAAAAGGAGGCTTACTCCCAATGGAAAGGAGGGGTCATCCCCAAGGAGGACTATTCGGCAGTTGCTCGGGGGTGTAGGGGGGGGTAGTTAGGAAGGCCAAGAGAGATGGAACTGGGACTAGCTTCCCGGATTAAGGACAACAAGAAGTCCTTTTTTAAATACATAGGGAGTAAAAAGAAGGCCCCGGGTAATGTGGGGCCCTTGCAGGACGTGACAGGGAATCTGGTTGTCACACCAGATGACAAAGCCAACATATTTAATGATTTCTTTGCCTCTGTCTTCCTCAGTAAGGACCAGAACTGCCACCTCCCTGCTAGGCCCCCATCGGGCCCCAAGGGAGGCACACCTGAGCCCAGGGTAAGTGAGGATCTAGTTAGGAAGCTGCTGGAGGGGCTGGACGT
>NW_005842061.1:2297498-2298180 GCF_000455745.1 Alligator sinensis | reverse complement strand
TTAGATGACCATCTTGCTGGGGTCGTTTGACCCCAGTACTCTTTCCTGCCATGGCAGGGGGTTGGACTAGATGATCTGCCCAGGTCCCTTCCGACCCTAGAAACTATGAAACTATTCCTATTTTTGTATTTAGTGGTAAGAATTCTGTTGTAAATTATTAGTATCCTGAACACTTACCTTAAACATGTCTTTAGGTCATACTTCACATTGCTGTATACTGGTGCAGTAGAACATAATCTTTGTTGTTTATATTGCAGAAAAGGGGGATTTTCTTGCCCTAGATCTTGGTGGATCCAAGTTTCGAGTCTTAAAGGTGAAAGTGTCTGAAGATGGGAAGCAGAATGTTCAAATGGAGAGCCAGTTCTACCCAACCCCAAAGGAGATCATACATGGGAATGCGACAGAAGTATGCAACCCACTTTGCTCTCTGGAAATGTTTACTATGTAGAATATAATTGTTTTAAATTACTTTTATTTTCTTTGTTTGTGCAGCTGTTTGATTATGTAGCTGACTGTCTGGAAGACTTCATGGAAAACAAAAACATAAAACATAAGAAATTACCAATTGGGTTTACATTTTCTTTTCCCTGCAAACAAGCTAAGTTAGATGAGGTAAGATTTAAAAATAAAAAAAAAAAAAAAAAAAAAAAAAAAAAAATATAAATTAAGGGTGGGAAAATTG
>NW_005842061.1:2261485-2296810 GCF_000455745.1 Alligator sinensis | reverse complement strand
TGACGAGGTCAAATGGTCACAAACTACTTCAAGATCGTTTCAGGCTGGACAAAAGGAAGAACTTCTTTACTGTCCGAGCCCCCAAGGTCTGGAACAGCCTGCCACCGGAGGTGGTTCAATCGCCTTCATTGAACACCTTGAAGATGAAACTGGATGCTTATCTTGCTGGGATCCTATGACCCCAGCTGACTTCCTGCCCTTTGGGCGGGGGGCTGGACTTGATGATCTTCCAAGGTCCCTTCCAGCCCTGATGTCTATGAAATCTATGAAATTGGAATATCACTTCCTGGTACTAGTAGAATTCAGGGAAAATTTTTAGCAGGATTGTTAAGCAGAGTGGGTAAAGGTAACATTTATGCTGCTTCCTGAGGACAGGTAATTCAACATGGCAGTTCAGCTAAGTTCTACATCACTCTTAAACCTCTACAAAGTGTTAGGCACCTATGAGAAAGGGAGAGATGGGAATCATCATTGTGTTAGATAAGACTGCAAGGATTTGCACTGCTGTGCACTGCTGGTCTGGGAGCTGCTCTTGTAGTGACTTGTCTGGCAACTCTCACTGCTGCTCCTGCTGCTGGTCCAGGAAGGCGTGGGGTGGGGGGCATGTGCCCCCCCCCCCCCGCCCCCAATCCTCCTTGTAGCAATACTTAATCTCCTGCCCCGGCCCTGTTTGGTTATCTGTTTTGACTGGGAAGGAAATGAAAGTCCCGGCACACTGGACGCAGGGGAAGGAGTGGCGGCTGGAATTTCCGGCCGGAACAGGTAACTAAACATCCAGCCCACAGGGCGGGTGGGCAGGTTACACAACAAATGTACCCTGTGTCCCCCTTCCAGCCTCCCTCCCACCTCGTCCCTGTCTCCGTCGGTCTGCCACTGGCAAGTGGGGGTGGGGAGGCATGTGCCTCTGGATCAGGGCAGAGCAGGAGCTGCAGTGAGTTGTTTTTTGGGGGGCACATCCCCCCCCCCCATACCCTACCACCGTTTGCCCAGCTGGGGCGAAGCCACTGCTTGTCTGGGTGGCGTGGGGAGGCTGGGCTGGCTCCCACCACCACATGCTGCTTGTCTGGAGGCAGCGCAGCAGCTCAGTCTTGCACTGTCTCTGTGCCGGCTGGGCGAGTGGTGGGGGCTGCACAGCACCTTCCGCCCAGAGCGCAGCCTGGTGCAGCCCCAGCCCTGCCTACCCTGCACAGATCCTGGGACACACCCACCCGCCCCATGCCCCCTGGACCGGTGGCGGGAGAAGTGGCGAGAGTTGCCAGACAAGCCGCCATATGAGCAACTCCCGGACTGGTGGCGTGCAGCATCGCTTGCCCCAGCCTGGGTCCCAGTCCCAACCCCAACTCCTCCCTTGCTGTGGGGGCCTTGATCTACCCCCTCACACCCCTTCTCTCCCCCTTCCCTCCCACCACAACAGAGTTACCAGCTGGACGCAGCTGTCCATCGTTGTAAAGGTGAAACCGGCATGGGAACCTCGAAACAGCGTGTCACTTTACAAATGTCGTAAATGCTGTTTGTTGTATAAGTTGAGGACTGCCTGTAGCAGCTTGTATTGGCCTTTGGTCCTGCAAACACTGTATGTGTATGTTTAACTGAGTATGTGAGTAGTTCCACTCAGGTCAATACAGCTACTCATGATTAAAGCTAGTTAATAAGAACTTAGCACATGCATAAGTATTTACAGGGTAAGGACCTTATTTTTGGACCTTATTGAGTATATTTTCATGATGGCTGAAATTTTCTGCCCCTGTGTTTATTACTTCTGCTCAAACTCTCACCCACTGCATAGTGGTAGTGAAGTTCTTCAAAAACCAACAATACCACAAAGTCTATTTTCAGTGCCACTGTAGAATTTTATGCTAAAAAATCCAGATGCCTCATTTTTTTTTTTTTAACCTAGCCTACATGTTTTTAAAGGGTGTGCTGCTTTCTTGGACAAAACACTTCAAGGCACGAGGAGTTCAGGAGACGGATGTGGTCAGTTCTCTGCGCAACGCCCTCAGGAAACATAAGGCAAGCTTTAGAGTGAAGAGATCTTAAGGATATCTTGACAGAATCTTTCCCCTGTTTTTGGAGGATATACAATACTGCATATAATATTTTTATATGTTTTAATATATTTTTACACTTCTTTAAATGATATTTTGTTTCTAGTGCTGGACTTTGGAGTGCTTCCAGCAGAAGTTATTAGTCACAGAATGATTTATTATATTTTAAAATTTGGGATGAAATATAATGAAAGCTATTCTTAAATTAAGCAGACAAGGTTCTTTGGGTAAATCTGATATCTTTTATTAGACCAACTCAAATTGAAAAATTCTTCTTTGCATTCTTAAATTAATATGCTTTTATTGATATTCAGTAGTTCCATTTAAAAAATCCCAAGCATTTTAATATTCTTCATCCCTAGTAACATCAGCTTAAAAATGTGAAAGTATCTGTCCATATATTGACATCCTTATAGAAAAACTATATTTTCCTGTTTCTAACATGGCAAAACTCTGCTTTTTGTTAATTTCTCAATGCATCCCTGCTATACTAAGGTTTGCAAGAGCAGTGCATAGGCCTAGAAGGGACCTCCTGGGTTATCAAGTCTGGCCTCTTACTATAAAGGACAACTCTGTCATGTAACCCTTTCAGAATATGGTAATAAGTTTATGAAATGGATCTGCACAGCTTTGACAGAAATGTTTTCTGGGCCTGATTCTGGTATATTTATGTTGAATAGCTTTTTACACCTGCAAATTCTCCAGATTTCAATGGGGATACTTGTGGGATAAGGTGCTCCTTATTGTAGCTATGGCTTTCAGAATATGCTTCTTAAAATCTTGCCTACAGATATTTTGTGCTATCATAAAAAGTTACACTTTTGTGGGTTTTTAAAAATTTCTTGGTGAAGGAATGATGAATTTGGGGGGGGGGGGGGGGGAGGGCTCAAAACATTCAAACTTCTAGCCCTGATTCAGTAAAGCACTGATATCATAAAGATCAACCTCATTAAGTAAACACTTAAATCCTATTGAAGTAAATTAATGTAAAGTACTATGCTGAAAAGTAGTATAAATTTATGAAACAAATTATCTGAAAGGAACTTGCACAGCTAAGTTTAAAATTGAACATATGTGAAAGTGCTTCACTGAACCTGGGCCCTCTAAAAGTTAATGTTGTTTGAACAGTTGCTTAATTATGAATCTGTTTTCAAACATGGTTTCTATAAAGCATCTATTTTTACTCCATTAGGATGTTCATGCAGATGTTTTGGCACTGGTAAATGACACGGTGGGAACTATGATGACCTGTGGATATGATGATCAGCGCTGTGAAGTTGGTGTCATAATTGGTAATATTTTTTAAAGTTACAAGGTTTTGCTTTAAATTGCAACAGTGTATTTAGTTTGGGCTCATCTTGGGTGGAAAGAAGCTCATTTCAGACTTCATAAATCAAAAAGATAAGTGAGAAAATGAAAAAAGTACCATATTTTCAAGCACTGGTGCCTTGTTTTTGGGGAGCAAAGTGGAACTTGAATGTCTAAGTGACACTAATTGCATCTGCAAAAATTGCAAATGCAAAAATAGTGGTTTGTTTAAGGCTAGATTGATAATTTTAGTCCCAAATCAATTAAATGACTGTTGACTTTGTTTATCTGATTTACACTTAAAAAAAATAAAGCTACTTGTCAAGTGTTATTTCACTTAGGATCTTTACAGACTTTGCTGCATGAATGTGTGTCTTATTTGTGGTTGGTTCCTGCCTGTCCTTTCCTTGTTTGTCCTGTTTTCCCTTCTTTCTCTATTGATTTTTTTAAAAATTAATTCACTACATACTAAAATTTCATTTGGATATGTTTTGAGGGTGTTGGTTATAACTGTGTTGGTCTAAGGACATAGACGAGCCTATAAACTTCACTTCATAAATCTACTTTGATACAAAAAAAATCATGAACTAAATACAGACATTGGATTAACCCCAGGTAAACTCTCTACATTTTAGCAGCTACATTCTACTACTAAGTCAACATTCCCTTTTCCCACATCACCCACCTGTCTCTCACCTATTGTCTCCCATCCCCTCTGATCCTCGCTGCCAATCATTTGCATTTTCACAGACTTGCATTTTTCATATTGGTTTCTATTCCATCCAGAAGAGCACACAAACACCAGCAGATTCTTGCCATACCTGAAAAAGGGTGTTTGCCTGAAGCTTGCAAACAACAATTTTTCCAGCTATTTAGTTGGTCTAATAAAAGATACCACATTTACCCAAAGAACCTTGTCTGCCATTTGGATATGCATATATTTAGCTCTGTTAAAAATAAATAAATAAAGGACACAACCATCTATTATTATAGATTTACATTTGGATACCAAAGGTAAGTATTTCAAAAGCAGTCACAGGGGGTTAAGTTCATTGCTATAAATATCAATGGAAAGTTTATCATTGCAGTAATTTCTTCAAGAGCAAACTTAAGTGAAATGCAGCTTTCATTTCTACAAACTTGATATTTATATGTTTTAATTATTGTAACTGAAGTAAATTCTTATTTATTTCCAACATTTCATACTTCAGGAAATAACCAAATGAAAGAGGCAGTGTATTTTTGAAACTGTATTTAGAAGGTAATATTATGAAGCTGAATTGTACATAGATCCTTAAAATAGCTTTAATATTCCAGATCAGAAATACCAGATAACTGTCTATTGAGTGCAAGATGCTTCTATTTATTTTTGCCGAACTTTCATGAAAGGCACACAGGGCCTGGTCCTTAGTAGTTACTGAGCACCTGCAGTTCTCTGTATAAGAAATATATTGAATAGCCTTCCTTATTAGCTATTTGGAAAAGTGGCATTGTATATAATTTCTACAGTGAGGGAGCAATGGGTGCATAATTGTAAAGCATCTTCCACCTTGATTTATACTCAGAGTTATCAGATGGAGATGATGGCTGGATCCAGTTGTACAGGCACATGTGGTTTGTGATACTGCAGATTTGCTGCTTGAGGCCAGTGCTTGCTTCTGGGAAATTCTGGTAGCAAAAGCATCATGCCAAAAAGTGGTGCGGTGCATGCTTCAGGAGCATGTGCCAGTAGGCACAGAGGCTCGGTCCTCCTGGGAGATGCTCTGGCTGCTGGCCAGAGTGTCTCCCCTCTTCTAGCTCTCTGGTTCCTCCAGCATGTGGGGAGCTGGGAGGAGTGGCAAAATAGCAGTTTCCCTAAAGTGGGGCATTTTGCCCTACAGCAAAGCCCATGTGCAGTGGCATGGGCAGCAGCAAAAAGCAGAGGCACAAATTTGTGCCGCTGCTATTTTTGCTGCAGTAAACGTGCACCCCTGCACATGCATGCTCATTTGGATGCACCCAATATGTTGAAATCCAATTCTTTTAAATATTCTGGCCAACAAAATAAACTCTTGTATCAATGATATAGAAGATCCATGTTGTTTATCCAGAAAAAGCAAACATTCTTTTATCTCTGGCAGCCAGAATGCTATACCCTCCCTATGACAAATCTGCTTCACTTTTTTCCCTGGTTTTTTTGACGCACGCACATATGAGTGTGTACAAAATATCACAAGTATCTTTAAATGACTCCGGCCTTATATTAATTTCTGATGGTTTTTCTTTGGTACTGAAAGGTTATTTAACAGGTTGCAGGTGCACATGGGCTTACAGAAAGCACTATGTAACTAACCACAGATACTTTTTCTGGTAAAGAAAATATTGAATCCAATCCTAAAATCTATTTTTAGTAGAGGTGCACCAATACCTTGGTCCAACATCAGATTGGCACTGATAAATAAATTTGACTGTATTGGAAATTGACCTGATGTGGCCAATAAATGCCCTGTGCATGTGTGCAGCCGCAGCTCAGTGTGTAGGTAGCGAGGACCACAGCTCAGCAGCTTGGAGAGCTGTGTGCAGCTGGTAAGTCTGTTGTGGTGCAAGGGGAGGCAGGAGGGAAGGGGAGTAGGGGGACAGATCAAGGTCCCCACAGTGAGGAAGGGAATGGGGCTGGGGCAGGCAATGCACAGCCGGGGCAGGCCACAGAATGGAGCTGCGGTTTGTCTGGGGGGCATGGGGAGGAGAGACGGCTCCTACCACTGTACACACCCCTGGAGGGAACTGGGGGGGTGGGCAGGGCGCGTGCTTCCGGATCTGTGTGGGGCGGGGTGACCTGTTGTTGCAGGCTGTGCTGGGTTCTTCCTGAAGCGTGTGGGGAGGGTTGTGCCAGGGCTGCGCTAGGGGTGGGTGGCGGTGGTGTTGGGAGGATTATGGGGGGGCTGCAGCCACCCCAAAATTCACTAGAGCCCCCCCTTCCAGTCACTGCTGCCTGTCCTGAGTGCAGCCCTGTCCTAACTGCCCCCCCCGCCAGCAAGAGCCTGGTGCATCCCCAGCTCTAGCCCTCAGTGGCAGCCCACCCTGCCCCGCCCCATGCAGATGTGGGGGCACACGCCCCTCCTGCCCTGTGCCCTCTTGGGGTGCGTGCAGTGGTGGGAGCTACCTCTCCCTCCCTGAGGCCCCCAAATGAGCCGCCACTCTGTCCCACGCCCCACCCCACCCAGGCTGGGCAGTACCTGCTCCAGCCCCAGCCTCACTCCCTCCCTCACTGCAGGGGCCTTGATCTGCCCCCACCCACCCCCTTTCACCAAAACAGACTTACCAGTTGGACATTGCTCTTCAAGCTGCCAGGCTGCGTATCAGAAATTGGATCAGTATTGGCCGATTTGTCTCTTCAAAAATTGGCTATCAGTATCAGCTCCAAAAATGTCTATTGGTGCAACCGTAATTTTTAGTGAATTCCTCATGTGTAAGTGTGCTTGTTTCTTTCCATACTGCATCTCATACACTAAGGAACTGGCACCAATGCCTGCTACATGGAAGAAATGAGTCACATTGATCTGGTGGAAGGTGATGAGGGGAGGATGTGCATTAACACCGAGTGGGGAGCCTTTGGAGATGACGGGTCATTAGAAGACATCAGAACTGAGTTTGACAGGGAAATTGACTTGGGATCTATCAATCCTGGAAAACAGCTGTAAGTATTTAAGTGAGGCTTTCTACAGCATTGTTATTCTGTATCTCTTTAAAGAAAATGCAGAGTCATACAAGCCTTTTTCAATAGACATAAGCCTAGGCAGGGGCGGGCAATTATTTTGGCTGGAGGGCCACATAATGAATTTTGGTGAAATGTCAAGGGCCACAAGGGTAGCCCGGCCCCTTGACAGATGTCCTGCCCCCTGGTTGCCATCTTGGGATCAGAAGTCCTGCCTCCTAACCCTTGACCTTTGCCACCGAAAGTCCCTCCCCTTGCCCCCAGAAGTAATCCTTTTGGGAGGGTGACTGGGGCGGATGTGGGGTGTGCATGTGGGGGTGTAAGTGTGCGTGTGGTGGGGTGTGTGCATGTAACAGTGAGTGAGGCTCCCCCCAGAGGCATTTGGATGCATGTGTGGGGAGGGGTATGGAGTTTGTGGGGGGATGTTTATGGGGTGTTTGATTATGCTTGTGGGGTTTGCAGGGGAGGGTTTACGGGTATGGTGGGGTATGCATGGGTGCCCCCTGAGCCTGCCCCCCTGAGCTGGTCAGCACCCGCTCCTGCCCTGCACTTATGCATCCTGTGGTGCCTCCCTGCCACTGCCAACAGTGTGCCACCCCAGCCCCATCCCAGGCCCATTCCAGATTCACCCCAATGGAAGCAAAGCAGCCAAAATCCATGCATGCAGCTCTGCCCCCAGCCTGTCCCATACCTGCTCCGCACCCTGGGCACACAGTGGGGCTGGAGTGGTTCCATGGCTGGACTGCCTTCCTAGGCAGCCCAGGCAGCAATGGCTCCTTCCTGCTGCTGCTGCCACTAGTCCCAGCTTCACAGGCCCACCCCACATCTGCTCCACACTGGCCTGTGCTGAGCAGCAGTGGCGGCCAGGCAGAAACTATTGCTCAGCGCAGGGGAAAAGCCGCCGTTCCTCACCACTGCTGGGCCTTTCTTGCTGTAGCTGTCCAGAGCCTGCGTTGGGCTGCCCTGCATCTGCTGTGTGCTGCCACTGCTGCCCTGTTGGGCAGCCTGGTGACAGTGGTGAAGATGCAAGGCAGCCCAGCGTAGGCACAGGGCGGGTTGGGTCAGGCCTATGTGTGCAGGTCCCCACTGGTACCGCAGGGTGGGGCCAGCAGTGGCAACAGCCAGAAGGAGCCACTGCTGCCTGGGCTGTTTACAAAGACAGTTCAGCTGCA
Source organism: Alligator sinensis (assembly GCF_000455745.1). NCBI lineage: Eukaryota > Metazoa > Chordata > Crocodylia > Alligatoridae > Alligator > Alligator sinensis. The sequence continues at coordinate 2,288,591 of NW_005842061.1, read as the reverse complement.
GAGCTGCCCCGGCCCCGCTGCATGCCCAGGGGGTGGCAGACTGTGCCTGGACCAGGTGGGACCAAGGACCTGCTGTGGGCCAGACAAAGACCCTCCGTGAGCCATATCCAGGCCAGGGGCTATATTTTGCCCACTCCTGAGTTAAGGAAACTAACTGCAATAGAAGCTGGCTTGAAGCTCCTTCCATTTATATCCAAACCTGTTCTAGTTACAATCCACCTACCATTATATGTAGGCATCTCTTAAACAACTGTTTTATACCGCTGAAGTAGCCTGCACTTGCTGTGGAATCCAGAATGCATAGGGTGACTAGGAAGCCACAGCCCTCATGCTTTCTGCATCACTTTTCATAATTTCCTCTTGTCTTTCAGTTGGGAGGATACTATTAGAAATTTTGGCAAAGTTTGGCCCTACTGAAGTTATTTGGAGTTTTGCTATGACTTTAGTGGAGTCAGGATTTCACCTTCTGTTCCTAGAAAGCAATTGGTGATTCTTTATTATTACTAGATGGTAATTATGTTTTTGTGTTGTGATGGGGTGAGTGAGGAAGTGTGATTGCTTGGCTTATTTTTTTTCTTTATGCATAGATTTAGCTGGTGTCCTCAAATCACTTGAGTGTTAATAGGATGCCTCCAGAATAGGACATGGGGATAGCTTCTTTGGTGTGAAGTAATTAGGAATATTAGCTGAGACTATTGACTTGGTTTAATGTGCTTATTCACTGTAATTCACATGGGAGCCCTGGCATGTCAATTGCTGAGAACTGCTTCTCTATTTCACAGTACCCCATAAAGTATTCACTGTATATCATCCTATGTAGACTTAAGAAAGTATCCAGTCCACACAAATGAAATCTGTATTCAAACTGAATCTTGGTACTCTCCTTTCTAAGCAGTGTAATATTGTTTCAGAAACACCTACTTCATCATAATGTCACAGCCAGAAAATTCATGTCCGATTTTTAACTTCTTATTCCTGTTTTTACATAAGCTTAAATAATTTTTACCTATTTTACATATATAGCCTATTTAAAATATACAGTGATCTGTAGAAACAATCATTCACTTTTGTACTAGGCTATTTTTGTAACCATTGCTTGTATTCAATAACAGGTTTGAGAAGATGATTAGTGGTTTGTATTTAGGAGAACTTGTAAGACTCATCCTTCTAAAAATGGCAAAGGAAGGATTACTCTTCAATGGCGAGATAGCCACTGCTCTCCGCACCAAAGGCAAGATTGAGACAAAACATGTAGCTGCTATGGAAAAGTATGAGCTTTTATATATTCTTTATTAAACACCTTGAGACTTTACTTAAGGACAACTAGATTTCCTTTATTACAGTATAATCAATAAGGGTTTGAAATTGATTGTTGTTGATCCTAGGCTATTAATCTTTTCCCCCTCGAAATAAATTTAACAATAGAATAATAGGAGAATACAACAGACCAAATTGGTTTATTTCATTGGTAACAGTAAATGGCAGGTGTTAAGCTAACATTTTAACAAAGTAATGCAACAACAAATGCATTCCACTATTTAAATTCATTATATTTATTGTGCATCACAAATAAACCTGACCATGCATGTGGATTTGTAGGGTTGTTTTCAAGTGTTTCAGAAAAGTGGCAGACTTTACTTGTGTGTGGATTATATTAAGCATGGTAAAGGCCATTGTGTATCTGCACACAGACAACATCACTGAGGACTCTGTTGTATTGGAAAACACTGGCTCAGCAGTGGTCCAATTTTTGGTGCTTCTGGACAACCACAAAACTGATTGGTTTACAATGTTGTTATCTCTAAGGGAAAAGAGTGAAAACAACAGATTAATACTAATCTTTAATACAATATTTTTTCTTGAAATCCATTTAGTGAGTGATCCAAGGGCTACATTTTTAATACTAAACTTAAACCTCTTGTAAAGCAGATGGGGAGTAGTATGTTATTGTTTGTTAAAGCAGATGTTTAGTACTCCAAGTCACTTACTGAAATCCATGGGAACCTTTCCCCTGATATTTACCAGTACTGAGGTTTTATCAGGTCCTCTGAGCAGTTTTACTTTTATATGGTTTGATGGCAGCATTCTTGGGAAGAATGCTAAAAAGTGACAAACAAGTAGGTGAAGCCAGCACCCTGTCAGTAGCTAGCTTCTGCAGGTGCCCTGTAAATAAGCTGTGGGACACCTAGTGATCTGTGGGAACTAGTGGTTTGGGGATATTGCCTAATTGGTTGTAGTCTAAGCCTTTCATCCTTCTGCCAGAAGGATGTGCCAGATAATTTTAGATATGACTATATACGTTTATAGTTAGGTGGGGGGGGGGGGGGGGGAGGGTTTCTGTATACTTTTATAGTTATATACTTTTTTTCTTTGATTTTTTTTTTTTGGGATAGATACAAAGAAGGTCTCAGCAACACTAAAGAGATCCTAATGGAGCTGGGTCTGTTTCCTTCTGAAGAAGATTGTGTTGCTGTTCAGCATGTCAGCACCATTGTGTCATTCCGCTCAGCAAACCTCTGTGCTGCTGCCTTAGCGGCAATATTGACACGTCTTCGAGAAAATAAAAAGCTAATGAGACTGAGAACTACTGTTGGCATGGATGGAACTTTGTATAAAACACACCCTCAGTAAGTAAGCTTAGAGGAAGTCATGTACCTACTGTAACAGTCACCATTCTGGCTTTTAAAGAGATATAAATATATGCTTAGCCCATATATCTAGTACCACTTTCACTGTAATGCTAACTGGTGCAGAAGAGTTCTCAATGGTCTTATGGGTCATGATGGCAAGCAGTAAAAGAAGATATGTTTGTGTTTTGGGGAAACTGTTGATGTTGCTAGCTATGATATTATTTTGTCTGGGATATTCAGAAAATGTTAACAGCACTGGATCTAGGGGAAAAGGAGGAAGCTCACCAGAAGTCTTATCGAGCATTCACCTTCCTGTGACTACAGACAGAAGTGACATGTTGGAATTTTCAAGCTAATTTTTAGAAAGTAAAATTGGGATAGAATTGTGTCATTATGGAATTAAGTCACACGGTAGAGCACCATTCACTCCAAACTAGAGATGTGTTTAAGTTGAGAAGTTTGGTGTTAGGCAGAGGAGGGTCTGTTTTGCAAAGTTTGGATCAAAATCTACATCTACCATATTACAAAATGTAGAGTCTGATTGTCTCATGTTCTGGTGGAGGCTCGCCATGCTCTAACCCTTTTCCACTGTGTCACAGGGCTTTCCTTTTCCTCACTGTGCCGTTCCCATTTCCACACAACAGTGGAGCCATGTTTTCCCCATATTTATAGTAACAGAACTAATACTGTGGAAGTGTCTGGCCCATTCACCAGATGAGCTTCTGATGTTGCTTTTAGCAGATTCAGCTTTTCTTAACTGTCAAGTGTTGCATACACATGTGCTTATGTGTATGCACACACATGTATTCCACACAATATTTTGCAAGCATTTAAGAAAAATGATTTTTCTTCTAGATATGCCAAACGTCTGCATAAGGTTGTGAGGAGACTGGTCCCAAATTGTGACGTTCGATTTCTTCTCTCTGAGAGTGGCAGTGGGAAGGGGGCAGCGATGGTAACGGCAGTTGCATACAGACTAGCATCTCAGCGTAAGCAAATTGATGAGATTCTGGCATCTTTTAAACTCTCCAAGGAAAATCTTAGAGAAGTGAAAACTAAAATGAGGGCAGAACTAGAATATGGCCTGAAGAAAGAAACACAACCCAATGCCACAGTGAAAATGTTACCAACTTATGTCTGTGGAACACCAGATGGGACAGGTAGGTGCCTATGCAAATTATGAAAGAATATGAGGCTATGCAGGAAGGCTGGTCAGAAATTTTCCAGAGGAATATTTTGCTGTCATAAAATGTTAATAGATTTAAATGTTGCAGGGTAATCTGTTTTTGATGGAGTTCTGGTCAATATCTGGCAGTTCTTGAGGAAACCCTGTCTACTAGGTTTCTTGTCAACTTGCCTACGCTGGTCTCGGAAGTCTGTCTGCGAGTTTTTGGGGTGTCTGGAAGCATCTAGCGAGTATAACTTCAGTCTTCCAGGCATCTGGCTGTGGAGAAACTTGCTGCCTGAGTTTTCAAGGACTTTGGGGCAGCCTGCCCCACGTAGCCTTATGGGGAGATATGAAATGGATGCCCTGCTAACTTAATTTTCTTGGCAGCCTGAACATCCAGAATTGACAGATCTGGGGCAAGCTTCAAGGCAGGCTGCTTCAGTGTTAGGACTGAAAGGGCCAGGCTCTTACTCTGATTTTGATACTTGGCTGTCTGGAAGCTGTTGAAGCCATGGCTCACCTGGCTGGCTGCTAGGCTTTGGGCAGCTGTAGGAGGTTTATAAACATTTCATAGTTTCTAGGGTCGGAAGGGACCTGGGCAGATCATCTAGTCCGACCCCCTGCCATGGCAGGAAAGAGTACTGGGGGTCAAACGACCCCAGCAAGATGGTCATCTAACCTCCTCTTAAAACCCCCCAGGGTGGGAGCCTGCACCACCTCACTTGGAAGCTGGTTCCAGACCCTAGCCGCCCTGACCGTGAAGTAGCGCCTCCTGATGTCCAACTTAAACCTTCTCTCCGCCAGCTTGTGACCGTTATTCCTGGTCACTCCTGGCGGCGCTCGGGGGAACAGGGTCTCCCCCAGTGCCTGTTGATCCCCCCCTGACTAGTTTATAGCAGGCCACAAGATCCCCCCTCAGCCTTCTCTTCTGGAGGCTGAACAGGTTCAGGTCCTGTAACCTTTCCTCATAGGACCTGCCCTGCTGTCCCTTGATCATGTGAATGGCCCTCCTCTGGACCCTCTTGATGCTGTCCACATCTTTCAAACACATCCGTCTTTCAAACAGGTCAAAATGAAATTTTGAAATTCTTGTTCCATAGCAAATGTTCGATTTTTCATGTTTCATGCTGTTTAGGAATGAATACTTTTTTATTTCAGAATTTGTTACAGGACAGGAATTATAGTTCCTTAATCAAAGACTCTGCCACAGGGTATTTGTTATGCACTGACACTTCTTGGGAAGGTTACATATTCTGAATATGCATCTAATAGCATATTTTGACAAATATCTACTTGATTATTTAATTGATGGGTGTTTACCATTGTCTTTAAAAATAGTCAAAGAACATTTATTATATATGCTGTGGTAGTGTGTGTGTATATTTACACATGCATTTCAACTTCTTTTGCATATATGTGTGTGCAACTAGCCAAGGATCAGAAAGATAAGGAGGGAGGGTTAGACTTGATATTAGCACCAAGACCAATATTTTAAAGGAAGGAGTACTTAAAGCTAGTACCCTGAATTCATGTTTAGGTCTTCTAAAAAATGTGGCTCGATTTCCATTTTCTTTTTTTTTTTTTTTTCCCCCCACCTGTCCCCCTCTTTCCTCCCCTTACTCAAATACTGAGTACCTGGCAATTGCCATTGACTTCCACCTGAGTTTTCCAACCTAAAAATAATAGTATAGCATGTCATTGCCTGAGACAGTATTTCTTTGTGGTTGTTTAATGTCATGTGGTATTTAAAATGCTCAAAGTAACAAGTGTGCTTTAACTATTGGACTATTCTAGGATTATGTTTTTTTTTTTTTTTTTTTTTCATTTTTTCTATTACAGAAAAAGGAAAATTTCTTTCACTTGATCTTGGTGGAACAAATTTCAGAGTTCTGCTTGTGAAAATTAGAAGTGGAAGAAGAAAATCTGTGAGGATGTACAATAAAATCTTTGCCATTCCTCTGGAAATCATGCAAGGAACAGGAGAAGAGGTAATGTCCATACCAATATTGAGCTATCCAAATGGATCACTCTTCATTAAATGTATATAGGTTTTACCTGTTGTCTCTGTTCTTTCAGCTCTTTGATCACATTGTCCAGTGCATAGCAGATTTTTTGGAGTACATGGGAATTAAGGGTGCTCGACTTCCTTTGGGCTTTACGTTCTCTTTCCCCTGCAGGCAAGCTAGTATTGATAAGGTAAGGACTGCAACAGAAATAAGAGTTGCATGGCTATACTAGGTCTGATTCCTATTAGAAAACTGCTACATCAGTTTGTTGTTGTTTTAAATTGTTTTAAAATTATTCCCTGTTCAGATGTTTAACACACACCTTTCTTTTTAATACCTTTCAAAATGCATTTTTCTTACAAGTAAGGATTTCCAAGCTTTTAAATAAACTTTTAGTAAAATGTTCTGATTTATGAATGCTCCTATGTAAAATACAGAGACACTATTTTGTTTCATGCTAAATATTCCCTTACTCTGCATTTTGATTTATTATACTTGAATACTACCCTCCATGACAAAGGGTGGCAAAATTTGGCTTATAACGAGTGGAGACAAAGACAGAGCTTGTGAAGGATGCAGTCTTTCATCTTAGAAAAGTGAACCCTGCAGATTTTTAAATGGTCAGGTATCTCATTCTTATTTGCACTTTTTTATTATTCTAAGAGACACTGATCCCCTAATACTTTGCTGAAGTATTATATAGACCAAATACATCTGCAATGAGTATATAATTTCACTCCATATTTCACTTGTTACGATGCACCACAGGTTAGAGCTGAGCTGTGCTGTTCACATCTAAGGGCTTATATCTGAATTTTGTTCTGTTAATCAGGCATATCCAATGTTCCTGGATGTGTCCTCTCCCTACATGCTCTGATTTACACTTAAGGCTTCTCTACATTACCCTGCTCACTTGGTCCTCCTTAGCATGTGACAGTGACCAAAATGAAGCAATGTAGCTGCTGTAGACCAATGCTGAGCACATGCCCAAAGCCACTCTTGAGCTGCTAAAAGTTCCTTTAAGAGAACCACATTGCTTTATTTCTGGGATTTGGTGTGTGAGGAATGTGGGTGAGGTGCTCATCATAGCCACACTCTAGGACTCTGAATGGAGGTAGGGTAGACAAGCCCCTAAGGCTGTGTAAAACTTTAAAAAGCCTCCATATTTAAAAGTTATTTTAAATGTACTACTAAAAAATTGGAAGTTTCTCATAGGCCTTGACTATAACCAAGAGCACTTTCAATTAAAAGACAAATTAAAATTACTGAGTAATTGAAAAATAAAAGCAAAAACCATAATGATAGTACAGATTTATAGAATCTGTAAGGACCAGTTTGTTTTGGATTTTCCTGTCACAAGAATTTTCTGTCTTAAAACAAGAATAAAGAACAGGTATGATCCCAGCATTGTTCTAATGCTGTCTTTGGTTTATGTTTTAAGCTTGGTGTTTGGTTTTATCTATCAAATAAATCACTTGGTAGTGTAAGAATCTTCAAGTATCTTTTATCAAATGATTTGAAGCTTTGCAATAGAAATTTATTGACACTGACTCATGATTATTTAGAGTAAATACAATTTTTGCCATAGTTCATTTGCAAATGATAGAACCAGTGCTGCCCTGTAGTGATGGATGTGGGAAGGGAATGCCTCTGCATGAAGTAGAGAGAATACTTCAGCTTGTGCTGCCATTGTATTGATAGTTACTTCATAAATAAACCATGGATTAAAGCTGCCAACAGCTGAGTGGCATAGTTTCCTTGTAGCAGTTGAGCCTTGAGCACAGCAGCATTTGTCAGATCATCTAGAAGGTATATTTGAAACTGCAGTTGTTTGGCTAGAAATATGCATTTTACATTAAAAAAATACACACAAAAAAACCATCGCTATGTTAAAAGGAGGTTAAAGTGCACCCAAAGTGCAAAGTCAAGTACTCAAATTGAAATATTCCAGAATTAAATTTCCTGGGACACCTGATTTCAGGTCCCTTGTTCACACACATCTTTGAAACACTCTTTAGTTACTATGTGTTTATTTCTCTACTGGACCCCTGTTTCATTCAGTACACAGAATGCCTATCCATTTACATTGGTCGTTTTTGGTGCTGTTTTGTTACAGGGAACACTAGTGGGGTGGACAAAAGGTTTTAAGGCAACAGACTGTGAAGGGGAGGATGTTGTTGACATGTTAAGAGAAGCTATTAAACGAAGAAATGTAAGTAATTGTGTTTCTGTTGATTTGGTTTGTTAAAGCAACTCCCTCCTTCCCTTCCCCACCCCTTTTAAATGAGGTGATTTCTGTTGCAGGAGTTTGACCTGGATATTGTAGCAGTGGTAAACGACACCGTTGGGACAATGATGACATGTGGCTATGAGGATCCAAACTGTGAAATTGGCCTTATTGCAGGTAAATTATTTGTTAGTACAATTACCGTTTAAATGAAAGCCAACTACCTGTGTGGATCTTGGTTTCTACCAGAGAAAATCCTACTATTCAAAGAAGCAGATGAAATTCTACATTTAATAAGAATCACTAATATTTGGTGAGTTTGAGCCAGCTTGTTAACTCAGTGGTAATTGCCTGTACTGGGATACAAGAAACTGGGCTTAGTTAATTCTCAATCAGTGTAGCACTGAATACTGCTATAGGAAATGTGACATGTTTTAGAATCTCCTCTCTCCTTGTAGAGAATCTAAAGCTACAATTTTGATAGATAAATATGGACACATTGGCATAAGATGAACAAAATATGGCTGACCAAATAGAGAACTATTTTACCAGTGTGGGCTGACTAATTTGCAAAATATGATGCAAACATCAACTGCATAATATTTGGCTACTTATTCCATAACTCACCTTCCAACATTCTTTTAATAAGACTTGCAAATAAGGCATTATTATAATAGAGCTCTGCTCCTCTTAACATGGCATATTAAGTGGGAAAGCTGCTTCAGTTTTGAATGTTTGTGGCTTTCTTCGAACAGCTAGCAGAACAGCTAGCTAGTTTCTCAGTCACAAGCCCTGGTTCTCATGGGGGACTTCAGTTGCCCTGACAACTCCTGGGAGGGCAACACAGTAGTGCTCCGGCAATCCAAGAAGTTTTTGGAGAGTATTGGGGACAATTTCCTGGTGCAAGTGTTGAAGCAGCCAACTAGGGGCCATGCACTTCTTGACTTGCTGCTCATCAAATGGAAGAATTGGTAGGGAATGTAGTAGTGGATGGCAACTTGGGCAGCAGTGACCATGAGATGATTGGGTTCAGGATCCTGAGGAAAGGAATGATAGAGAGCAGTAGAGTAAAGACCCTGGACTTCAGAAAAACAGACTTTGACTCACTCGGGGAACTCATGGGCAGGATCCCCTGCGAAGCCAGACTGAGGGGGGAGAGGAGTCCAGGAGAGTTAACTGCACTTCAAAGAAACCTTACTGAGAGTGCAGGAACAAATCATCCCAACGCGCAGGAAAACTAGCAAGTATGGCAGAAGACCAGCTTGGTTTAGCAGGGATCTCTTCAGTAAACTAAACCACAAAAAGAAAGCTTATAAGAAGTGGAAAGTTGGATAAAAAACTAGGGAGAAGTGTAAGAGTATTGCTTGGGCATGCAGGGATGAAGTTAGGAAGGGCAAAGTGCAATTAGAGTTGCAGCTAGCAAGGGATGTGAATGGTAACAGGAAGGGCTTCTACAAGTATGTCAGCAACAAGAGGAAGATCAGAGAAAGTGTGAGTCCCTTACTAAATGGGGGAGGAAACCTAGTGACAGAGGATGCAGAAAAAGCTGGAAACTTAGGCAAATAACTAGGGAAGAATATAAGAGCATTGCTCAAGCATGCAGGGATGAAGTCAGGAAGGCCAAAGTGCAATTGGAGTTGCAGCTAGCAGGGAATGTGAAGGGTAACAAGAATGGTTTCTACAAGTATGTCGGTAGCAAGAGGAGGATCAGGGAAAGTGTGGGTCCCTTACTGAATGGCGGAGGCAACCTTGTGACAGAGGTTGCAGGAAAGGCTAAAGTGCTCAATGCCTTTTTGCCTCTGTCTTCACAGGCAAGGTCAGCTCCCAGACTACTGCACCGAGCACCACAGTTTGGGGAGGAGGTGAGCAGCCACCAGTGGTGAAAGAACAGATTAGGGACTATTTAGAAAAGCTGGATGTGTAGAAGTCCATGGGGCCAGATGGGATGCACCTGAGGGTGCTGAGGGAGTTGGCCGATGTGATTGCAGAGCCTCTGGCCAACATTTTTGAAAACTCATGGTGATCAGGAGAGGTCCGAGATGATTGGAAAAGGGCAAACTGTGCCCATATTTAAGAAAGAGAAAAAGTAGTATTCAGGAAACTACAGACTAGTCAGCCTCACCTCAGTCCCTGGAAAAATCATGGAGCAGATCCTCAAGGAATCCATTTCTAAGCACTTGGAGGAGAAAAAGTTGGTAAGGAACAGTCAGCATGGATTCACCAGGACAAGTCATGCCTGAACAACCTGGTTGCCTTCTATGATGAGGTGACTGGCTCTGTGAATGAGAGGAGACAAGAGGATGTGGTGTACCTTGATTTTAACAAGGCTTTTGATATGGTCTCCTACAGCATTCTTGCAGGCAAGCTAAGGAAGTATGGGCTGGATGAGTGGACTGTCAGGTGAATAGAAAACTGGCTGGAGCATCAGGCTCAGAGGGCCATAATCAATGGTTTGATTTCTAGTTGGCAGTCAGTATCAAGTGGAGTCCCCAGGGGTTGGTTCTGGGGTGGGTTTTGTTCCATGTCTTCATTAATGACCTGAAAGATGGGATGGAGTGCAAATCTCAGCAAGTTTGCAGATGACACCAAGCTGGGGGGAGTAGTAGATAAACTAGAGGGCAGGGCTAGGATTCAGAGTGACCTAACAAATTGGAGGATTGGGCCAAAAGAAATCTCATGAGGCTCAACAAGGAGAAGTGTGAAGTCCTGCACTTAGGACACAACAATTCCATGCACCAGTACAGGCTGGGGGCTGATTGGCTGGGTAGCAGTTCTTCAGAAAAGGACCTGGGGGTTACAGTGAACAATAAGCTGAATATGAGCCAGCAGTGTGCCATTATTGCCAAGAAGGCTAATGGCATACTGAGCTGAGTTGGTAGGTGTGTTGCCAGTTGGTCAAGGGAAGTGATTATTCCCCTCTATTCAGCACTGGTGAGGCCACCTCTGGAGCACTGTGTTCAGTTTTGCTCCCCCCCCCATAGAAAAGATGTGGACAAATTGGAGAGAGTTCAGCAGAAAGCAACAAAAATGGTGAGGGGGCTGGGGGACATGACTTATGAGGAAAGACTGAGGGAACTGGGCTTATTTAGTCTAGAGAAGAGAAGACTGAGAAGGGATTTGATAGCAGCCTTCAACTACCTGAAGGGTTGTTCCAAAGAGGATGGAGCTAGACTGTTCTCAGTGGCAGCAGATGACAGAGCAAGGAGCAACAGTGTCAAGTTGCAGCAGGGAAGTTTAGGTTAGATATTAGGAAGCATTTTCTCACTAGGAGGGTAGTAAAACACTGGAACAGGTTCCCCAGAGATGTGGTAGAAGCTCCATCCTTTGACGTTTTCAAAGTCAAGCTAGACAAAGCTTTGGCTGGGATGATCTAGTAGGGGATGGTTCTGCTTTGAGCAGGGGGTTGGACTAGATGACCTCCTGAGATCCTTTCCAACCCTGACGTTCTATGGTTCAGTGTTCCAAATAAGTAGAAGATTCTACTGGAGAAATTATTTGTTGAAACTGACTTCTATTAAGATCTGGGGATATCTTTGTAGTTTGGAATCTGGAGAACTAACATTTAAGTATTGCACAGAATAGGTACCATGCATTTCCCCTATGCTTTTCAACTCCTTTACACTCCTGTGACCGAAACCTTGCTGTTTTCTTTTAGGAACAGGCAGCAATGTGTGTTATATGGAAGATATGAAGAATATAGAAGTTGTGGAAGGGAATGAAGGAAAAATGTGTATTAACACAGAGTGGGGAGGTTTTGGTGACAATGGGTGCATTGATAATATCAGAACAAAATATGACAAAGAAGTGGATGAAGGTTCATTAAATCCTGGGAAACAAAGGTAAAGCTGATAGTATTGTCTTTAAGCTATGGATAACCTAATTCATCTTCTTTGAACTAGGCTGGCTAGCTTTCTGTTTACCCTATTTTAAGAAAAGTCATTACAAAATTAGTAAATTGTACGGTTCTCCCTGATTCTATATGTTAGGGCTTTTTATTTCTGTCACTACAGCAACAATAACTTGCAAAACAGCAAACCTCAGGCATACACATCATCACTGTATGTTCCTCTTCCTATACTGTTTCATTTAGCTTGTTGGTAGGTTAAAATACTAATTTCTGAATATTTTCTGTATAAGATTAATTATGACAGTTTTGTGTTAATGCCCTCTACTCCCTTCCTTTTCTGCCACCTCCCTGCAAACCTACAAATCCTGTAAGAAATGAATTAAGGAGGCTGGGTTTTGGTTTGATTGTAGGTGCCAATTTATATGAATCACCAAAGTTTGCAGGTAGGGAAGGTTTGGTAAAAATGTTCTAGTTTTGTGTGATCCCTGGTTTTAAATGCTATTTTGCATTTAATATTGTGTATTTATATACTTTCATAATTTTTTAATATGTGAAATATTGCAACTAGTATTTGCATTTGACATTATACCAGATACATGTATTATGGCCAAACAGCACTGAGTTCAGATAATGGAATACTTTATTTCTGAATGCTTTTAGGAAGTTGTTTAAGCACACAGCATAAATCATACTAAAACACTGACTTGCCATCTATTTTTAAAAATGTTTTTGTAAAATAGATATGAAAAAATGACCAGTGGAATGTATTTGGGTGAAATAGTGAGGCAAATTCTGATCGACTTAACAAAGCATGGACTTCTGTTTAGAGGTCAGATTTCAGAGACGCTCAGGACAAGAGGAATATTTGAAACAAAATTCCTGTCTCAGATTGAAAGGTAAATTAATTCATTATATCTTTGTGGTTCCTGTTTTTTAATTGCCATCTGCTTTTGTGAATATAGGTAGATTACAGTGAGGCAGTGACAATTACCAGCTTAAATGTTAAAGTTCTTACTCAGGACAGTGCTCTTGTTCAACTCGATGGAACTTTGGATAAAAGTAACCACTGTAAAGTTATCCATTTCAATCTTCAAACTTTTTTACACTTAAATGGCTTCCAATTTGAACTTTACAAGAACATAAGAATGCTGATACAGTGACATCCAGTCACACAACTTTTATACTGGGAGAATAGTTGAGATGCTGGTCCAGTGATTCTCAACCAGGGTGTCACAGCTAGTCCAGGGACAACAGTGAATCCGTTCCCAATCAGTGATATCCTTGGAAAAATTTAAGTCTGTCTGCATCCAAACGAAGTTACTTTTCAGCATAAATTCTATGTCAAATATTACTCATTTTAAATCGAAACTCAGGCCCACAGTGATCATCTAAGTGACTGTCCTGGCTTTCATGAAGACTTTCATGCCTGGCCCTGAATTCTTTGTGCTATTAGACAAGCCTCCCTTTCAAAAAAAGGTAGAACATTTTCTGTTAGAGAGGCCTATTACATTCTAAATAAAGAAAATGGGGAATTCCGTAATGTTTCTGTAACAATTGAGTGGTTACCCCTGTTCCATCCAACAATGACACCCTGGGTATTCTAGCATCATGAACCTTTCTAGCACGTTACTCAAAAACTTCAGTGAGGCCCTTAAAATACTACTTACTAGTATTAAGTACTGGAGTATTAAAAACTCTAGAGTGTGAGTATGCAGGAGGATGTGTATTTGTTTTTTCAGTAACTTTTATAGACAGTGAAAAATAAGGTGGCTGTCTTGTGATCCATTAGGAGGAGATTTTTTCAATGGCACAAATGGTAGGAGGGGCATAAGTCTGCTTGACTTTCAAGGAGAATTAGGTGCTCAACTACTCTGCGCCTTTGAAAATCTACCCCATCACAACAGAAACAAAACTTGGGTGTGGGGCTGCATGAGAATAAATGTGTTAAAATGTGTCTCTGAGAATTCAGTTTCATTTGTAAGACTGAAAATCCTGAAGTGTGTATAGTATCCCCTAACTGTAAGCTGTTGTTTGTGTTTGCATGAACACAGTGACCGGCTAGCTCTTCTTCAGGTCAGAAGAATTCTGCAGCAACTTGGACTGGACAGCACTTGTGACGACAGCATTATTGTGAAGGAGGTGTGTGGTGCTGTTTCAAGGAGAGCAGCCCAACTCTGTGGGGCAGGACTGGCTGCGGTAGTAGAGAAGAAGAGAGAAAACAGAGGTGTAGAGCACTTGAAAATCACTGTTGGAGTGGATGGGACTTTATACAAGTTACATCCACAGTGAGTACCCTGTGTCTACTTTCATTAGTTCTGGCTTAATTCTGACCAGGATTCAGTATTCTGTTTTGATGATAGACAGTGAAAGAATACCACCCAGAAATGATCATGTATTCCTGAAGCTGACACTGCTTTTGCTTGGATTTAGGGTTGAAAAAAATTGAAAACAGACAATCCAATGCAGAACCTTTCTGTATTGTGCTTTTATTCAAAACTGCCAGGTTGAGGAAAGGGAAACTTATTGTTTTGTGATTGTTGCTCCTGAGTTAAACATAAGAGGTGATTTTAGTCTTGTAGGAAACTACACATGATTTCTTTCTTTAGTTATATGTATTTGGAGACTGTACTAAATCTTTTACATGCCTGGTGTAAGGGCTTGGTGCCAAGAGCTAATTTAATGTCAATGTCAATGTTAAATGTTTAATGTCAGCTCGTGCATTTACAGAAAGCAAGCACTATTGCTGTATTTAGCAAGCAAACTGGTATACCCTGGCTAAGCAAACAGTTTGTCACTTTTTGGTTCATTTAACAATCCTAGGCCCCTTTACATTTCCTTTTTATGGTCTTTTGAATGTTTAAAATGTATTAAAATTCCAGCTGCATTGTTTTCTCAAATTGAAAGCTGCTATTGGTGGGTTAAACTGAAGTGGGATTCAACAACATTGAATGTAAGAATTGTTCTCGGTGGTGGCAGATGACAGAACAAAGAGCAACGGTGTCAAGTTGCTTGCAGCAAGGGAAGTTTAGGTTGGATATTAGGAAGGATTTTCACACTAGGAGGGTAGTAAAACACTGGACCAGGTTCCCCAGAGATGTGGTAGAAGCTCCATCTCAACATCCATTCATAAACATGATGTAGCTTGTCCCACTTCTGTTCTAGCTGCCCATGCAGCTCTGCCAGGCTTTCCTTAGCGCAGCTGGGGAGTCTGTGAAATAGGAATCACTGAAAGGAGTGAGGTGTTCTTCCTTTTTCTGTTCCTTACCTCATTGTGATCACAGTTTATGCTCCTCTCAGGGGATCCCTTCAGTTGGAAACATGACAGATTGGCCAACTATGCTGTACTTTAAACTAGCACTCATTTAACCATAATTCATATAAACATCAATAACACCATGCTTCATGCTGCCTACTCTAGAACAGCTTATAACAGATCTATACTCTGATGGATGTCTCCAGTGACATAACCAACTGCTCCTCTAGTGTAGTGAAAAATGCACAAAGCATAGTGCAGCCTTCACGGAGGCACTCGGTATTATTCCTGGACTATTTGAATAATCAGCATGGAGTCAGGCCGCATATTTATCCAGGTGTATCGTTAAGCCCTTCTGCCCCCTATTAAACTCTACTGGTTGCCCTGAGGGCAAAACAAAAATCTTCTGCAAAGGGGAGACTTCATGCTGAAAACCTCTGTCCTGGAAGAAGCCTTTTACTGGTTCAAAATGAACTTATTGGATCTTGAACTTGTCAATGATGGTTTTAGCCAAATCTTTCCCAAAGAGGTGTGTGGCTTTGTTGAAAAGGGATGTCATGTAGGTTTTTGAAGTTGCATCTATGTTGCACAAATAAGATCTAGCCATGGTAGAGGAAGACGTAGAATTAGCTACCAGTGTAGGTACCTGAGAAGACCTTCCATATGGAAGAGAGATTGCCTGTCATCCATAACAGCTTCTAAAGCAGGGGGCTTCTCTGACATCACAATGGAAGAACTGAAGGTAGGAAAACAGCAAATAAAAATGATAGAAAGAATGGGGAAGGTTTCCTGCTTTTATTGTGCGGCTAAAATGTTTCCTAATTAGCATCAGTTCTTTACACGTTTTTATATGGAGGCACTTTTAGTTGTTACTTCTCAACTGTCTAAGCTTAAACATAGGATTAAGAATCTTTCCATAGTTTTAACTTTTCTTTCACTATCCCTTCTTCCTTTCTCTTCGCCTTTCCCCGTTTTTAATTCTGAATAGCCTTCAGTATACATTCTTGCACTCTATTTCCTATTAGCACTATAATCAGAATCACTGGGATTGAAGAAGCCATCACTCCTTATTTATTTAAAAAAACACTTCAGTAAGTTGGCCTAGCAAGTGTCTGAACTTCTGTGCTCGCTGTTGCACCATGTGGAACAGGCAGACTCCGGAAATGTACAACAAGTGTAATGGCACAGATAGCATGAGTCTGTTAGTTCCACCAAAGGCTGTACATTTTCTTAATACGAAGGAACCCTGTGTTACCTCCTGCTGCTTGTTGGAGAGAGTCATTAGAATGAATGCTTCCCCTTTCTTCAAACTTCTTTAAAAGCCAGAAGGCTTTAGGAAGGATAAAAGTGAAGTATGATCCCTCAGAAAAAATGGGTCAATCCTTTCACCTTCTTATTGGATTCAGGAATTTGTTTCTGTGTCCTGTTGGTGACTAAATATATTGAAGGGAAAAGGAAAGGAAGGACCAATGGAAGATGACACTGATTGATTGGGCTGTTTGGTTTGGTTTGACTTCTTGTTTGTAAGCAAGTATACATAATATAATGAATACAAATAATTACTGCATACATTACAAAATGGTTGGTAAAGTGCTTTTTTTTTTTTTTTTACTTTAAGTTTTTCTAGGATCTTACGGGAAATGGTGAAAGAGCTGGCACCTCAGTGTGACGTGACTTTTATGCTGTCTGAAGATGGGAGTGGGAAGGGAGCTGCCCTCATTACTGCTGTTGCAAAAAGATTGCATAGTATTGGAGAAAATTAAAGGAAAGTCATGTTTAATTAGACCTGTACATGTGTATTAGAGACTGGCTGAATGATCACACAAAATAACTTGGCCACAGACCAATAGGAAGCACCTGTTATTTTGGTAGCAGCCAAACTTTGAACAGTCATTAATGTTGCTATAATTTGGTTTGTGCGTTTCTGTTGATAGTTTGCACTATGTTGGGATACAGCAAAAATAGTCAGCATTTCAATATCGCATAATACAATACCACAAGCCATATTAATGTAATATTTTTCCAAACTCATTTTCAAAATGCTAAAACCACTGCTCCCACAAATGTTACCATGTTGTGAATTTTCCATTGCTTTTCAGTATTATTATTCCTTTAATCATTGCATGGTCTGACTCAGTGGATATCAAGATCTTAGTGTAGCACATCTCTAGTAAGCATGTTTCTTCTGTGTTCCAGTATATTTTATAATACATCTGTAAAATGGAATAAATTAATGGACCTTTTTATATTAAAGTTGTATTACTTTTTTTCATTATATTGTTTATAAAACTGCACTTACATTGGACATGGTTAGCAGCTGGGTGTAATGGACAAAAGCAGATTCCTCAAAATATATTTAATGCATAAGTAAGGCGGATGACAAAACTGGTGCACCTGCTGCGTACATTGGCAGATGGTCATTTTATACAGTATCTTTCTGTGAGAAATAGGCAGCAATGTGTGGCAATTTCCAGATGCCCAGAAAATAATCAGCATGTTGGGGTGTGACTGAAAAATTGCATCCTGATTTAGTAATTCCAAAATGAGAGTTGTGGAACGATAGTATGACACAAAAGGAGAATATCTGTTCCACACTCAGTTACTTCCCTGTTCTTTTACTACTCCTTTCACATACATTCCTGTGCCATTGAGCTGGGAATAGGGCACTGGGCTGTAACAGACATGGTATAGGACCTTGGATGTGTCAGTAATGACTGTCATGCACTGTATTAAATAATTGGCTTTGTGCTAACGGTAATAGAAAGTCTGAAGTAAGATTGAAGAGTTAAATTTAGCACCAGTGAATTCAGTTTTAAGGTATATGCCTGATTTATATTTTCACTGGGAATATATGATGAAATTATAGAATGTATGAAAAAATAAAAAGTTCAAAATTGTTTTCTGGGTTTGTTTTTTTTTACTTGCTAAAGCTTTCTTTGTATTTGAGGTAACTGGAGAGAGTAATTAAGAAGGGACTAGTTACGTAATCACTGCAAGCAGGCAAAAGTGAGTTTACATTTATTTTTCTCAGAGGCACACGTGGACAGCATTGTGCTCTGGCCAGTGGTGGTGCTGTGCTGTTGGTGCCAGTGGCTTAGCCAGCTTCCAGCTATGGTGGCTATTTTGCATCTTCTCCCCCCCAGTAAAAGGTGGCACCTAATGCTGCTGTCTCAGTCTCTCCATCCCAGTTACACTACTTGTTTTCATTAAAGTTTCTTCAGATTTAGTAATACCACTTGAACAGATTGTCACAGGAAATAGTCTCATCAAAGAAAATGAAACTTCCTAAATAAAATAACAAGTTTGAATGATCTTTTTCCAAGTCAAAAAGCAGCCTAAATCCTGTGGTGATGAGGGTCTTAGAAGGGTATGAGGGGTTGGCTAATTCCAGAAATAGACTGAAACAGCAGTTTCACATGAACTTCCTATATAGGCAATCTTCATTCTACGTTAAAGGTATCTTTCTAGTCCACTTTGGAAGTGAGTAACCTGAACTGCAAAAATACATTAGTGCAGAATAAGAAGTGTCCACATGGGGAGGGCGGGGAAGAAGTGTGAAATAGCCATTGCCTCTTAAATTCATCCTTTGGTTTATTTTGCCATAGAATCCCTACATAGACAACATCTGCTGGCTCAACAGTATCCTGATTACATGTGAAAAATAGGATGAATCTTGGATTTTAATTAGTTTTGTATCCAAATACCAGTAGTTTGCAGGCTATTGAAGTTAGAGCAAAGGCTTAATACCTGTGAAAAAGAGATGGCCACAGCTACCAAATTCTGATGCCTTACTGCTCCCAGAGACGAAGGAAGGAACACTGCTGCCACTGTTAGGGAGAGTATTATCATATTGACCTGGCAATACTGGGACCTAGTAATTTGGCTAGAAGGTCCTGTAAGGTCCCCTATGCAAACAAGGGCTTCAACTAGTGTTTATGCCCCAGAGTGAAAAGAATACTTTTGTGAGAAGTAGTGTGTGTTCTGGGCCATGTATACTGGCCCCAAAATGCAGAGGATGTCTGGTTACCGCTGGAAAAAGAAGGTACTGGGTTCCTACCACCCTGTTGGGGGAGAGATTCTATACATTTCCCGGAGAGGTGAGTATGATGTATTGGTAGATGGTGCAAATTCTGCAGGCTCTAAGAATTTTATAGAGCTGCTGTTTTATTTTGATAACATTGATTTCATTAAAATATGTAGACTATAAATGTTTTTTTTTCTGTAAAATGACCCATATTTTATATCTATTTTAAGAGCAGACAATCTGTCCAATTCTTTAAAGACGTTGCTAAAGATATGTATTCTGGCAGCGGCATGCTACTTTGTGGAACCAGGGTCTAAAGGTTGTTCTACACCAGTGCTTCTCAACTAGGATGCTGCAGCACCCAGGACTGCCATGAAATCACTTCAAGAGTGCCAGAAGCCAAGCACTGTTAGATGAGTAACACCTATGCTTGATTCTCAAGATAAACTCCAAAATTTCAAATGGGAATCCACAGTGTAAAAACACTGACCTGTTATGATCTTTGAGTTCTCAGTAATAGAAGAATTTCTCTATTACTGGTATTTTTCCAGTGAAGAAATGAGTAGAATAGCTGGTATTTTCTGAAGGGTGCCTTGAGTCTAAAAAGGTTGAGGACCACTAATCTACACATCTGGGGGCTATTACAGTTTAGTTAATACAGGGGGTTTGGAGCAATTTAATTCTTTAACTTTAGGTTAAGAATATCCAATTCTGCTTTAGCTTAAGTCTTTCTGGAAAATAAAGTATTTGGAGCAAAACAACTTATACCTCACCCACAGATTATTCTTTTCAGCAACAAGCTAGGCCAATTTGCATTGTGGGTGTTATGGAATCTGATTACATGATCATAAAATGCTGCACACAAAGTAAATGTGAATCATTGTATGAGGATATTTTAAAAAGCCAAGGGCATTGTTTTAGTCCACATTTATTCGAAACTTAATGTAAGCAATCAGAAAACAGTGAATTCAAGCACAACTTGTACAGATACATTTAACACATCAGTAGAACAATGAGATGTTATGGAAGCAGTGGAGGCTGCTAATTTGTGAAAGAAGGTGAGAAGGCATGGGTTAGTTCCTCCTTAGCTACAGGGAGCTGAGTTAGTACTTCTGTTAATTTCCCAGAATGTTGGTTAGTATTTAGAATCTGTATGTTGTCACGCTCGGCTTTGTCTACAACATTTGTGTTCCTCTAAATAGCTAATGAAATATTACATAATTCATGATAATGCAAACATAAATCATGCACAGAATGTTACAAGCTTGCGGTTTCACATGTGCATATTTTAAGCAGTAGCACTAGATCCTTTTTATGCATGTCATACATGGCCTGGCATTCTTTTAGCTAGGATTCTAAGAATAAAAATGTCAGATGTTACCCAATATATAGTTCACTGAAAAAAAAATACAGATTAGGTATAGAACTGATAGTGTGCGCATGGCAACAGTCTTTAAATAAAATGACACACTTCAATTGGTATATTTTGTGGCTTATTTGCACTTTCTTTTTTCCATATTTTTGTGATGGTGTCTTGTATTGTTTTCTTTAATGCAGCTTCCTTCCAATTAATAAAGTCTTAATGGTTTCTGAAACTGACTTTTTTTTTTATTTTTCTTGAATATGGGAAAACTGGAAAAGATCTAAGTTTATGGGCTAACAGCAGAAGGTTGGATGAGTTCTAAATCACAGGCTTAATGTAAACTGGATGATCATAATTAAGCCTTCAGACCTTGGTATATATAGCTCTAAAAGAAAGTTTCATCTAGTGGCCTTCTCTCTGTTGAATCTAGGTTTGTTGGCTTCAGAAGGTTTATTATAGCACTTGCTCCTGATTTTTATTTACTTTGAAATCCAGAGTAAATGATAAAACAGTTTACTATTGAGGTGTTTCCCTTATGTCACTATGGTAAGGTTGACAAATAGGTATAAGATCACTTGTAAATCTTTCAGAAATCCCTGATTACTGAAACTCTGAATGGCCTTTTATGATAACTTTGTTTTACTTAAGGTGAGAGGAACAGTGTCAAAGTTTAGGGCCCCAAAATCAAATACAAGAAAAATGTTTTTTTCATTATTTGTTTTTTTTATACTTCAAATTTGGGGGGTGATTTAAACGTTCTCAGGTAGTGCTAGGAGCCCAAACGGGGCAGCAATGTGTCGGTGTATAGGAACAAGACAGGAGAGAGAGAGAGAGAGAGAGATTGCAAGCAAGAGTTAAGGGAGGCAGAGAATTAGCTGTCTTGAGTTATGTTTATGCTACTTTTCAAAGGGACTGTTTTTCCACTGTCTTGTCAGTTGTGCAGTTTGTGTAGCTGTTAACACCTATGCTAAATAAATGCAATATTGGTAGATAGTGCTTCCTCTAGAGCAGGTAAGTGGAAGATTCTAATGTATTTTATATTGTAATTTATATATGTAAGTGACTAAAGTGTAAGGAAGTGGGAGAATACCACTTTATTGAATACCATGGTAGATGTCCTTTATAAAGTTTAAGTTGACGTTAACTGTCGTTAAGTTGACAACAGTGAATGTAGTTCCAATGTAAGTAGTGTGCAGTAAATTAAATAAAAAAATGAAATAGTCTAAGCTTCAGTGACATTGGTAACAGGCTTTCTATTTAGTTCTGCTTTTAATCTTAGCTATTTAAGATCCCACCTCTCACACTGTTCTATTTAATTTTGCAATTCATGCCACATAGCACCCAACCCCACTTCTGCATGCCAGCACCCTGGTATAACAATGAGAACGCTTGCTTATCTGCTTCATGCAGTCCAAAATCTTTTTGAGACACTCTTCACATAATATGTGATGGTTCATGAAACCCACAGCAGCTGTTGAAGATATTTGACCAAGGATATAGATTTTTCTACAAAACCAAGCCTTCAGTGGAAAAATAGATAAAGCCTTCAGAACAAAATGCAGGGTCTTGCCTGGGACCTATAGGCAAGGTACAGAACAGGTGCTGCTTTGAATAAGTGAAATTGATCCAGCCGTCACTTGTAAGACGTTCTGAAAAGCCTAATTGTTACTTCAAACATTCTATTGTCTTTGTTTATAAGCATATATGCCCATAGTAAAATGTTTAAAGCTGCTATAGTAATTCAAAGGGTAGTTGTGAATAGTGTCAATACATAAGTGAGAGATGCTACTTGATTTTGAATCTACAGTATGTTGCTGTTTTAACATTTTTCTCTTGGATTCCTGTTCTCCCTCCCTGATTTTATTTCTCATTTTCAAAAGGTCCATGATTAAATTGCACTATCCCTCAGGAAATCTATAGATATTAAAAAGTGTAACAAACATAGAGTGGGGTAGGATCAGTTATTCGGTCTAAACATTGTAAAGATCAGGGGAGCTGTTAATTTACTCTAGAAAATATCAAGCAGTCAGCTATCACAGTTATACAAATGCTTTGCTAGAAGGTCTTAAGACTAGAATTCTTACACAGGTAATATTATGAATTTCAAGGAAACATAATACCTTAAATTCTGAGGACCTTTTCCTCCTTTTTTATATTAACTGAGCAGGAAGCAAGAGGAAAAATGTCTTCATAGATATCACCACTATACTTGAAATCCTGTTCTTTCTTCCCTAGTTAGGAATTGAATGTTCATATTTGTAGAGAGAAGTTAAACAAATCTTAAATAGAGGAAAATTGACTGCAGAAAAGATTTCTTTTGTGCATGGAAGATGGAAGTTGTTTGGAGAAGATGGCGGTGATTAAGTGGAGAGAGAAATAAAAGTTTAAGGCTTAATGTCTTTAAATAGTAAATAGTGGTAAATGGGTTTAATTTATGTACTTGTATAGAAGAGTGAAGAAAAGAAATTATAGGCATATTTTCCCTCTTATTCAAACTCTCTCCATATGGAGAATATGCACACACATACACACGTGTGTGTGTGTGTGTGTGTGTGTGTGTGGTCATATATATGGAGAGAGATTAAATAAGAATTTATAATATACATACAGGGCAGTGGGCATGATTTTGGGATCAGAGATAGATGGCTACCTGCCAGCACAGGGGGATTTTAGGATTATGATCCCAGACTCCCCCTGTACTAGCAAGATGGGCTGGGGTTGACAATTAGATTGTTGGCTCTGGCACCAGATTTCAAACTTGCCCTGGTACAGTCCACAGGCCACACTTGGAACTCAAACTGGCTCTGTGTGGTTCAGGGCCAGTTCAAGTCCCCAGCATATTCCTGGCACTGGAGCTGACAATCAGCTGATTGTTGGCCCTGGCCACATGTTAAATTAAGGTGCCATACAAGCCAGCTATAAACTTGTTCTATGTGTTCTGTGAAATATTTTTATTGCTCATATCTCTTATGGTGCCTTAATTTGGGTGCATGTGTAGCACCCTGCCCATTTATCCTGTGTTTAATTGTCAGTGCACATCTGTAAGGCCAGCGTATTCTACTTCCCTTTGACACAGCTATGTGGGGAAATCCTTTTAGACATGTATAGGTGGAAGTATCTATACATGTGCCATCTGTTACTGTTACTGTATTATTAGAGAGAGACTGAATAAGGACAGGGGGTGGGGGGACCTCCATTCTTGCAAACTCATGAGATTGCGAAGAGTTGTGCAGGTTTTGGGAGCTATGCATGTAGAGTAAGGTGAGGTCCCAGGTAAACAAGGAAGGTGCTGTCCTATTAGGCATATTATGAAAACCTTGATGAGGACTGTACAAAATACTGATTCTAGAACTACAGTTGATTCTGGAAAATAAATAGGTAAAAAAAATATGAGAGAAATTGTGTAAATTCATGAAGGGTAAACATGCTTCAGAGAAGAGAGTAATGCTGTAGCAAACTATTAGTATTATCATTGTTGCTGCTGCTGTTGTTATTTAGGTTTATATCCCACTCGACCAAGGAAAGCTTCAGGAAGCCAAAAGCAAAATGATTGAACAAGTCACCAAGCTAAAGCCAGGGGGCTGGTAATTTTTTTTTGAGTTGTGCTATAGAAGCAAGGATTTAGCTTTTTGCTACTTAACCTGCAAGTGACATGTCTTTGTTTTTATTTGGGCGTGATTGGGCTGAGTGAATTTTAAAGGCCGTCTGTTATGCATGCAAGGACTTTTGTCTAGAAACTTTTTTCCATTGTTTTCAAGTTTGTGTTCTCAATACAGCGCTGCTCCACTGCGAAGTCTAAAGCCCAGATTGTTAGCATGAAATTTAAATAATTGTATGGTCATTACATTTTATACAAAAAAGAATTGATGCTAAAAAACCAGCTGGTATGTTATCATGATTACAGTGAAAGGAATGCCTTCATTCCTCACAATGAAATTATATTGTTAAAGAACATAATTCACATTTTTTGAAAGATTTAAGAATAATTTGTTTACAGTTTTCAAACAAAATGTGTTTACTTCAACAGACTGCAGCAGGAATAAGCAGTAAGTAGCATTTATATCTGACAGATATTTAGCTCTCTAACTACAGAATGCTGGCAATAGAGAGATGAAGGAATTTACAGCTAGATATCTGTCCAGTAAAGTATGCACCATGCTGACAAATACCAGAAAGTTGACAGGGGGAAGCCTTAAGTGTAAAGGAAAAAAAACAGGAATATTTAATGTTGGCATTCCTTTAGTAGCAGCTAAGTTTTGCAGCATTCAGTCACGATCCTAGATATGTCAAGATATGAAGTTTCTGAAGATACCTTTGCTAAGCAGCTTTCAGGATGACACCTGTCAACCTAAGACGGCACTGAAGTAGGTATCTGGTTGTTGTTATTGGTGGTATTATTATTATTATTATCATCTATGGGCTTATTATTTCACAGTATAATAGAATTTGGAACTAAATAGCATTGATAGTTAAATCGAGTTGGTGTGTGTGCGTGTGTGTATTCAAAATACAAGTTCTAGCCCCAAACAAGAACCTGTTTAGAAGCTTGCAGTAGGATTTGTGATAAAAATCTGACCAAAGACTCACTGAGTCAAGAATCCAGCCAGATATTTTAGAGGGAGGCAAAAATTTCAGGTACTGTACTTGGATAATTGCTAATCACTTATAGATTATTATTTTGGCTGTCCTCCCTTGAAAAGAGGCAGACAGTGTTCTTTGGGTAAATGTGATACTTTCATCTGACCAACGAAATAGTTAGAAAAATTGTTCTTTTCAAGCTTTTTGGCACAAACATCCTTCTTCAGACATAAGGAGAATCTGCTGGTGTTTGTACACTCTCTTGGGTGGAATGCGATTATCTTTTCTTAGACCAACTGAGCAGTTGCTGTCACTGGAGTAAAGTCTCCCTTGTTTAACTTTTGGCATTCCTTCACCCATTTTTCCCCCTCCTTGCCCAGGCTCCCTTCCCTTCTCTACCCATTGTTTTCCTAATTTCCACCTATTTACATTCTCACTGACCTCCTGTCACAGTTTTAGCTTCTTTCATTCCTTGGAGATCTCAGAACAACAGTAGAATCTTCCTATGCCTGAAGAAAGGGTACTTGTGCCCGAAAGCTTGCAAGGAACTTTGTTCCAACTACTCAGTTGATCTAAAAAAACCAGTGGTTCTCAACCTTTGGTACCTTACTTACCCCCTGCCGATGGATGCGGCAAAAGGGAAATCGGAAGTCCCACCATGGCACTTCTGGTTTCGCTGCCGCAAGCCAAGTCCCACTTTTCACACTGTGGCCCAGGGCAAAGCATCCTGCATGGGGCCTCCCTCCTTGTCCCCCATCACACTGATGCTGGGGAGTAAAAGCCGCGGCGCACCAGACATGGTGGGAAGGGTGGCGGCCGGAACTTCCGGCCCAAGCCGGCAAAGACCAAAATGCAGCACCCACGTACCTCCTGCCCATGTCTCACGTACCCCAGGTTGAGAAACACTGTGATAAAGGATATCACATCTAGCCAAAGAACTTTGCCTGCCTATGTCCTACAACCAAACACCCTGGATGGAATAGAAGTTTAAACCAATATGGAAAATGCAGGTCTGTGAAAATGTAAGTGTGTGGCAGGCTGCTACTTTCTAGATATCAAGTAGTCAGGGTATATTCAAGGGAGCTTTTTTATGACACGTTTTTGACAATAACAGCTCTGTGCCCGCCTCCATTCGACCAAGTGCTCCCGTGTGGCCTTCGCCCGGACTATGGATCGTGTCTGTCCTGGGCTTGCGGGTGGACCCCACAGGCTACCCCTGCTAACATCAGGGGGTCCCCTTAACTCGCCTGCCACGACTTTGTATGTTGCTTCAGTGGAGGGGTTCCCCCTTGGGGCAGCCTCCAGGGTTGTCGCGCCTTCCGGTGGGCATTCACGGGGCTCCGACCTCCCCTACACCCCGGCCACTCGCCACCTTGGGCTGCCAATCTTTGGGCCCCTTTGGTGTCCTTGGCTCTTCTCCAACCTCTGTCTATGGCTTGCCAGCCGCGTGCCTGTGTCTTCGGGCCTGGTGTAAGGTCCATGAAGTCCTCTGGCCTAGTCCCTCCAATAGGACTCCCTATCGCCCTATACTAAGCACCCTGTGACATGACGTGCCTGTCCCACCACTGTGATAACTAAGGCCTCTAAACTACTGGGCTGAGAGGCCCAAAAGGGTGCCTCTGGCCTCTGGGCCACGTGCATTGCCCTGGACTTGGGTTCCACCGCCCTAGCAGCTCACCCCACTGGGGTGTTAAGTCCCCGCCTCTTCCTAAGGCCGCTATGGGCCGCGAAGGTCCACTATCTAACCCCACTCCGGGTCTTCGGCCGCCCTCCTGTGCAGCCCGACAGGGCCCCATTGGACACGCCCCCTCGTTACCTCTTCTCTGAGGCTCCCATGCAAACTCACGCCTTGGTCTTGGCGCTGGCTTGCCCCCGCGTGGGTCTCGTGCCTTGGGTCCTCCGGCTGGTGCTGCCGCTGGTTCTGCTGCAGGTGCAGCTGGTAAGTCCCCTGTCAGTGTCGCTGCCGGCTTTCCTGCCGCCCCTGCGGCTGGTGTCGCTGCCGGCTTCCCT
>NW_005842061.1:2259955-2261385 GCF_000455745.1 Alligator sinensis | reverse complement strand
ACCCCGCCGGAGCCTCTCCTGGCTCCACCCCTTGCTTTCCCCGCTGCCGGGCACGGCGGCTGATTCCCTCCATGTGAGGGCTCTTCCCTCCAGCCTCCGCTCATCAGCTGCCCCGCCGCATAGTCGGGGCCGCTTTTTATCTCTCCTGGGCGGCGTCTCCCACCCACGCTGCTCGGCTGCAGCTGTATATACACGCGGCTAATCACCCTCACCGGTGGTTTCACCGCGCGCCTCTCCTCCGGCTCTTCGGGCTCTACAAGAGGTAAGTGGGGCTCTCTTTTGGCTTGGGGCCCTCCTGCCACCCCAGCTCCCCTAGGACAAGCTCAGATAACTCCAAGAGCCTACAGTTCAAAGACTTTTAATACGGTGTATACATGGATTTTATATTAAAATAAGGTCATAATATTGGGTTTTGTCCTTCTGAAGGGCGTACAGAGAAGTCAAGGGAAGCTAAGGATTCTCAGAACCTTTCTAAGTTGAGATGACTGTGACTCAATGGCCAAAACCATTGATGAAACAGGAATTGGAAAATTATAACCATGGGAAATGTAAGAAAGGTGGTTTCCATTTCTCCCTGCCCAGCTTTATCTAGTCATTTACAACAGGTATTAGTAACACCTTCTACAATGAAGTCTTAGTAACATCTCCCTCTGAAAATGAACTACAGGCAACCACTGCTTAACACGGTTTTACTTAGCGCTCATTCATGTCTCGGACGGCCAGAGCCGACTCGAGGTGAGTTAGAAATTGCTCATTCGTCAGGGTGGGCTGGTGAATGGAGAGGCAGACAAGGTTTAATGGTTGCAAAAATGTTTACTTACGCCGCCTGTAGTTGTGACGCAGATGGTCCGGTCGTCTGAATAACCACGTGAGTTGTTCCAGCTGGCGGGGCCCAAGCCAGTTAATCCATCCGCAAACCAAGCCGGCGGGAAAAGGGTACGTCTGGGATTGCGCTCGGCGACGGGAAGAAGGATGGATAGGTGATCAGTCTATCGATCAGCTAGCCGCAAGTCAGATCTCTTTAGAGGCACTCTGCAGCGTGCTCAAAGTTCTTCGACTTGGGTGGAAGTCGCGCAAATTTTTAAACAGCTAGCAAGCCAATTACTAGCCGCCATTTAGCACTGGCCAATAGCGGGACACAAATTTGCATTCGAATAGCGGGAACTCTTTGCACCGTGCATTTCTGTGCTGCAAAGAAGAAATGCACCCTGCAAATTGGCGGGAACTCTCTTGCACCGAGGTTCTTCTGTGCAGCAAAAACCCTTGCTGTGCAAGAGGCTCTCATGTGGCAAGAAAATTCCATCGTGCCGAGGCACCAAAATCACTAGGTTGTGACATAATTAAGAGGATCAAAATACTCGGGTATCACAAAGAGCTGGAAGTTCACAGATGTTTTATCTGATGATGCCTAATGGGAATGGCTAATTTTT
>NW_005842061.1:2235931-2255481 GCF_000455745.1 Alligator sinensis | reverse complement strand
TCTTTTCCGGGTCTCCCGGATAGCTCGCGCTTCTCTCGGCACCATTTTCCACTAGCAGCATCATGCGGCTGGCACTGTTAATAAACGCTGCTCCGGAGTCCTTTGTTGTCCGCTCCAGCGACTCCTTACCAGCTGTATGCATCTGAGCCTCCAAGTTTGCGTACTCCCTCAGTAGGCCCGTCACTGCATGGAACAGCACATTTATCATCTTTCCCTTCTTCCATTTAATTAGACCCCACTTCGGCTTGTGATGGCCCTTAGTTTCTAAATCCTCCCGGAGCTGAACGAGGAGCTCATGGCCCCGCGACTCAGGCACCAAATCCGGACAGTTGAACCAGTCCGCGGGGGTGGGTTCCCCCCCCTCCTTTAAGTATCGGGTGCATTGAGCGAACTCCTGAGCGGGGGTCAGCTTTTCTGCCTTCCGCGCCTTCACCCTGGCTAGGGATATAGTTGATGTTTCCTCCGGGGGCTGATGATAAACCCGGTCGCTCCCCATTATGCATCCGAACTCCCCAAGGGATAGCTTAGTTCTCCATTCTTTCACTACTGCTTCTTCTCTTTTTACAGAGAAGTAACCATCAATATTTCTTTCATTCCCTTCTACTGCCTGGTGGTAAGCGATATGCGCCCATAGATCATTTGCGTTCTCTACGTGGCGGATCCCGGTGCGCCAGGGGCAGCACCCGATCAGGTTCATCTCCATCACCATGCCCTTACATCCCATCCTCGTTGCCATGTCTCGGACGGCCAGAGGCGACTTGAGGTGTGTTAGAAATTGCTCGTTCGTCAGGGCGGGCTGGTGAATGGAGAGGCAGACAAGGTTTAATGGTTGCAAAAACGTTTACTTACACCGCCTGTAGTTGCGACGCAGATGGTCTGGTCGTCTGAACAACCACGTGAGTTGTTCCAGCTGGCGGGGCCCAAGCCAGTTAATCCGTCTGCAAACCAAGCCGGCGGGAAAAGGGTATGTCTGGGATTGCGCTCGGCGACGGGAAGAAGGATCGATAGATGATCAGTCTATCGATTAGCTAGCCGCAAGTCAGATCTCTTTAGAGGCACTCTGCAGCGTGCTCAAAGTTCTTCGACTTGGGCGGAAGTTGCACGAATTTTTAAACGGCCAGCAGGCCAATTACCAGCTGCTACGTGTGAATAATTTAGAGCTGGCCAATAGCGGGACACAAATTTGCATTCGAATAGCGGGAACTCTTTGCACCATGCATTTCTGTGCTGCAAGTAAGAAATGCATCCTGCAAATTGGCGGGAAGTCTCTTGCACCGAGGTTCTTCTGTGCAGCAAAAACCTTCGCTGTGCAAGAGGCTCTCATGTGGCAAGAAAATTCCATAGTGCTGAGGCGCCAAAATCACTGGGTTATGACAATTCAAAATTCATACCTGATTTCACTTAATGCTGAGCTAGTTTCGTTACAGTGCTCAGTGAAGTGGCAGCAGTGGCAAGAAGCGGTAAGTAGCAGCGAGTAGGCGGGCAGGCATGAGCTCGGGGCCCTCACTGGTGCCACAAAGCCAGGGCCAGCAGGGGCCCAGGGCAGGGCAGCAGGAGCAGGGGGCCCAGGCTGGCACATGGTACTGGAGTGGCTAGTGGGGGGGAGAAGCGGTGGCGGGGAGAAGCAATGAGTGCGGGGCCCTGTGGTGCTGGAGCCGGCAGGAGATGTGGGCCAGGGGCTGGCATGTGGGGCCAGAGCAGCCAGCAGGCAGGCGGAGGGGTGGGGAGAAGTAGCGGTGATGGTGAGAAGCTATGTCAAGAAGTGGCGGTAACCAATTATTTCTATTTACATAAATGCATATGGGGAAATGGGTTCCGCTTAACACAGTTTTCCCAGAACCAATTAAGAGAGTTAAGCGGGGGTTGCCTGCATATTTGGAAACTCTTTAAATAGTTACATGCTGACTAATTATTCCTTTAACCCTATTGAACACTGGAAGCCTGATTCTGCAATGTTTACTCATGTGAGTAATTCTTATAGGTAAGGATAGACAAATGAAGTGCCTTGGACTACTTTTGTGCCTAATGATTATTTCTGTGAATATGCAGAATTTACAATTCATGTAAAGCTTTCAGTTAGCAGTGCCATTAGCTGACTGCCAGCTGTCATAAGGAGTTTAAGGTCTGATCTAAATGTTTATCATCTAAATGGAACCTAGCTGGAAATCAGACACTAAAGTCAAAAAACATATTAGATCAACCCTACCCCAGCAGTTACAAAACCACTTATGTCCCTCCAGTTTAGTCTGAAAAGTTCTGTTGGTGCCTAGACATCAGCTTCTGAGCATGCTTAGAAATGATCCAGATCAAGCAGCTTAGGTGCCCAACTCCCTTTGAAGCTCTTTCAGGATCTAAATAAGAAATGGAAACTGCCTAAAGTTAATATAATTCTCTGATTCTTTAGGAATCTGCAGACATGTCTAATGCTTGGCTGAGGTGGCACTGAGTTCAGTACAGAACACAGCACACATAGCCATGGCCAAACAGTGGTGGTGGTATCTTCACTTTTTGCACAGTAGCCTAAGAATTAGAGCAATTGCTCAGGAAGTGAGACTGAGTTCTAGGCCTTCATCAGCCTGAGGGGATTTAGATTTATATCTCCTTCACAGGAGAATGCCTAAGCCCCAGGCTATAGAATAGTTTGGTGGTGGGTACTGCACTCTCTTTGTGCTGAAGGTGGGCCACAGAGTAGACAAGAATGCAATTGTCATGAGACTAGAAGAACAAGCAAGAGGAAGCATGACTTTGTAGCTCAGTGTTGAATGCATTGTGTGTGTGAACCCAAGTCCCTTGCTCCAAGAGCTGTTAATGAATTTTACATTAGATGGTTCTTGGTTTAAAAAGAGAATTAACCCTAGTAGCAGGGACTGGTACCCGACTGAAAGGGAGCTCTTATGTTCTCCTTTCAACAAGGTTTAATCCAACCAACAACAATAATGTAAGAAAAATGAGTTTCACAAATCTCTTTCAGTGAGACATCTCCTCTCCCATGCCCTCTGGACTTGCCTACCCTTTGGAAGCAGCCAAATGAACCATTCCAGAACAGTTATTTTAGTAAGCTTCCTCAGAAGAAAACAAAGCCAGGACATAGTTTGGTTGGTTAGATTTGTTGGCTTTTGGATCTTTGAATGCATTTTTTGACAAATGAATATCTATTTGGATTGTTGTGCCCTTGAGTATGTTTTAATGGTATAATTGTTTCTAATTTTATGTGTATATGCTTAGTAGGAATGGAGGTATTTGAAGGTAAGAGAAAGCTTTGAAAATTAACATTGCTCCCTACTTCTTTTCCACAGGCAATGAGAATTATAATGTGATGTCACAAGAGGCGCTCCAGAAATGAGCACAAAGGAAAACTCTCATGATTTTGATGAAAATGACTCTTTCTGTCCTCCAGAATGCAAAGTAAGTGACTAATCCAGAGATGGATAATTATTTGCCCTGGGGCCACATAGGGAGTTTTGATGAGTTGTCTTGGGCTGGGTCAGCAGCCCCCACCCCCGTGCAAAAACTCACCAGAACTCCCTATGTAGGATGGGGCTGCAGGCAGGCTGGGAGGAGTGTTTGGGAATGGGATGGGCAGGCAAGGCTGGGATCACAGGGTGGGTTCATGGGGCAGTGACAGTGCCTGGGCCAGCCATGATCTGCTGCCTGAACGCATCTGTGATGAGTGCAGGTTCCTTGGACAGGGGCATCCAAGGAGCAGATTGGGGCTCTGCCCCAGACCTGCATTATCACCACCCCCTGGACCTGGCCCTAGAGATAGCTCCTTGCCCAGTGGCATACCTTGCCTGTGCAGCTCCTAGCTGGTCTCCATGGAGACCCCAGGATTGCGGGACAGTGACAGTGGGCAGGAAGTGTGGAGCTGGGGCCAAGAGTAGAGTCATGATCTACTCCCTGCACACCCCTGTCCTGTTGGGGAGGAGGGGGTGG
Source organism: Alligator sinensis (assembly GCF_000455745.1). NCBI lineage: Eukaryota > Metazoa > Chordata > Crocodylia > Alligatoridae > Alligator > Alligator sinensis. The sequence continues at coordinate 2,251,548 of NW_005842061.1, read as the reverse complement.
GAGTGTGGAGGGCATATGCACATATTATGGGGGTGCTGCTTGGGTGCTAGATCCTGTGAGCCAGTTAGGGGGCAAGAGGTGCATGCAGTATTGCTCACTTGGGTGGTGCTGTCCACAGCTGCCCCCGTGGCGTGGGTCCGAGCCAAGCCTGCTTCCACTAGGGACAGCCTGGGCCTGGTCAGCATGCGTAGCTTACTGGCAGGGCTGCTCCCAGTGTGGCTGCAGCCGCCTGGGTGCTGCTCAGCTCCCCTCATCCCTAGTAGTGACTCCTCCTCCTCCTCCTGCTCTTGCCCCTGATGTGCTGCTCCAGGTGGGAAGGAAGCATCAGCTGGGCAGCTCCTGTCCCAGTGCACAGGACTCTGGCTTGAGCCCCCAGTTGCTTTTCACACATTCTTCCTGCCTGGTGTGATGAACAGCCACTTCCAGGCAGGTGGAATGGGTAGGAGGCAGCTGGGAGCTGGAGCCAGAGCCCTGTGTGCTAGGGCAGGAGCTGCCCAGCTGAAGCTTCCTCCCCACTTGGCGTGGCACAGCAGAGGCAGGAGGAGGAGCTGCTGGTGGAGGTGAGGAAAGATGAGCAGCACATGGATGGCTGCAGCTATACCAGGAGCAGCCCCATTGGAAGCTGTGCACAGTGACCAGGACTGGAGCCAGTGGGCCCAGGCAGGAGTGCAGTGCCAGCTGCCCTGGGTGGGGTTCAGCCCCACGTGGAGTGCTGCAGGTCAGCCGCAGGCTGGATCCAATCAGTTGGTGGGCCAGATCCAGCCCACAGGCCATATTCTGCCCAGTCCTAGACTAATCTAAAAAAGACGTAACCTTAAGTACAGGTTGGAAGTTTTGGTTAGTAAAGGAGAAAGGTGGATTATGTCATCATAACCTGAGAGAGAGAGAGAGCTTCCATGGCTTGGAGTATACCTATTTTGGTTTGTAGGACTTTATTTTAAACTGTAAAATTGAAAACAATTTTATTTAGTTTGAATTTCTCTTCTGTTTCACAATTTTATGAATAAAGAAAACCAAGCAGCAGATCTTTGTGGTTGTAACTTCATGCTATTCAGGCATGAATAGGTATTTTAAATGATCAAAATTAACTAGAATCTATCTCATACCAGCTTTTTCAAATGTTTTGAATGGCCTGCAGGACAGGGCAAACTTGGGAGAGACCCTCCCCTTCACCATTGTGCTGCTTGAAAAGAAACCCCCTAGGGTCTCTGCCACTCAGAAATTTGGGCAGTCTTATGTAATCATTGCTTGCTCCTGAAAGGCTTTCAGGACCCGCAATTCCTGTTAAAACCATGGGGAGTTAAAGACGCTTAACACTCAGCAGAATTGATCCTCTACCTGAGTGGGACTGGTCTGTTACATGTCTTCCTCTTACCTGAAGACAGAAATTGCCTCACTAGCTGTGTTATCTGTAGGCACAATTATGCTCTTATCCAGAGGGATGTTACCAATTGTGTGCTGAAAGCATGGATTACTTTACTTTATTTAGGTTTTTATTATGTTTATATTTGCAACAAGGGTCTTCCTATGGAAACCAGGGTATTTAGAAGGCATTACAGTAAGTGGCACTTCAAGGTTCTACCTTTCAGACCAGAGTAGGAATATCTACGTGAATTTTTGTAGAGTTATCACTTGGTAAATATATTTGCATGTATAAAAGGTGGCAGTTCAGCAAACTGCTTGAATATGTGTATTGTGTGTACAAGAAGATTGGGCTTGGTAGCTGTGGTGGCTTTCTGGATCAGATTTTCTTCTCTTATTCATCCTTCCTTTTGACTGCATCATGTTTGTTGTACCTTATTACATTCATTCCGTACACAAGGGCTTCTCCTAGTCAATGGAAAGGGTCAGGTAGAATTATTTTTCCCACTTTAATGCCTTCTTTGGTTTTGGGGGTTTTATTGGTTGGTTTGGGACTTTTTGGCCCTCATCTGAAGCCTCAGATACTGGCCACGGCTTGAAATGGGAGACTGCCTAGGATGCACTAACACCTCTAATGGTACCAAGAAACCTCTTGAATGCATCTTGGTTGTTGTGGCTTGGTCATACACTCAGGGTTAGCCCATCGCCAGACTAAGGGCAACAAAGAATTTTTCCTCAAGTTAGATTGACAAAAATGATTGTTTTCTCCCCACGCCTCCTTCCTCTGTCCTGTGGGTTGTGATTCACTTCCCCAGATTATTTGGGTACATCTTACCTCACCAATTCCATGCCATTGCGTGGGCCCAAGCACGAGGACACTCTTGTTTTCCCTGCTCTCTTCCTGTGGCATGCTAGATTTCCGAGGCTCTGTTTTTTGTACTAACGACTATAAGTTTGTTATAGGGCTTTACAGGGTGCATTCTGGCTGTGATGTGAGGGAGTAGCTGAAATACATGTTGCTATGGACCACAGGCAGCGGAAGTGGGGGGGCTAATGAGGCTCAGCCCCAACAAACACAGGGCAGCAGCAGGCATTGCCTTGGAACAGCCTGGCCACAGAGTCCTGCAGCAGGGGGGAGGGGCGGGCATGCTGAGCTACCATGTGCACTTGCAGCCAGGATTGCAACCTCACTCTGGCCCCTGGCTCTGGGCCCCCTGGCCGGTGCATAGCTGGGGCTGGGGTGGGGAGCCAGCCATGGCTGCTGTGGCATCTGGAGCTGGTGCGGTCAGGGCTGGGAGGCGACAGGGGCCGGGGCTGGGAGGTGGCTGGGCGGTGCGGCATGGCACTGGGCAATGCTGCTCCCCCCTCAGACTTTCCTATGGGGAGCGGGGTGTGCATGCGCACGCGCTCAGCCCTCCAAATCTCTTTTTCTTCCTCTGCCTATGCTTTGGACTCTTCTGGATTAGATGTCTCACAGTGCTGCCTGTGATTGGAAGGAACTGGACTCAAGATCTAGGTGGCCCTTTCCAGATGTACGTTCCTATGGATCGCCGACCAAAATGACAGTTAGGTAATACCCTATTCTGAGTCTCCAAATCCAAATGAAATGTATTTTATAGGCCCCCACAAGTACATGTGTGGGGGAGGAACTGCGATCAATGTACACGACTGTTAAGGGTCTCAACTATTTTGTCACGTTTCATGGTTGTGCTATGCTTTGTGAGAATGGTCATTCTTTGTCTCCCCAGCAGGGGGCAGGGAGACGGTTGGATAAGGAGTGCACAGGCTTTACCAGGCCTGGTCTCAGGTAGAACAACTGGAGCTGAGGCGCCTCTGTGCACTTACTGTTCTGTTTTATTGGTGCTGCTGTTAACCCTGGAACCAGGGTTAGGCTTTGTGCTGCTTTGTCCATGTGACTGGTCCTCAGATGCAGATTGTTGGTCAGACATCAGTAGGAGCAGCGCTGCCTTAAATGTTGAGTGGAGGGGAAAGCTGCATAGATGCAGAAAGCATGACTGTTTTTGTGTTAAATGGATGTCACCAAAGCCAATGTGGAAGGACTTTTAAAAAATGTTTAAAATAATTTTACATTTCTGACTTGTGAAAATCTGAATAGGTAAGTGCCCCCTCCCCTAAGTACATCCCCTTCTGTGCAGCCAGTTCTCATTTTCTTTGGTGCTACTTCTCGCAAAAAATGGGTATTTGAGTCCAGCAATGTTAATTATTTCAACTTCAACTTTTGTATGATGAAATTTTATGGGAGTTCTTTGCAGGTATCTCGTACCTTTGCTTAAACGTACTCTAAAATCAACAGATGCCATTTGTTCAGTTTTTGTTTAGAAAAGGTGATCGATTAATACTAGACTGGTGTTGCTATGGTGATTGACCTATTTTTTTTTAAATAACTTGTTTTACCAGTATCACTTTCTGTGGACCAAATGCATATGACCTAAAATAATTGCTAATTACTACTGCACCAAGAAAGAGAACTTTCTTTGACCCAAGAATTTTCACCTATGTGGAAAATTGTTTTGTTAATTAAGGACAAAACCTGATGGAAACTTGGGGTAATCTTAGCTTGCTTTGGGGACTTTGCACTTCTTTTGGAAGCAGTGGAGTGGGTTGCAATGGTAAGGCAAGTACAAGAGGAGGGACAAGTTCCAAGTTGCATGCATTAATATTTCATGTTTGTGGTATACGTGAATTAGCTAATGAACCAGATAAGTATGTGGTGAGATAACAGAGCAACTCACTACGAAAATGCTAAATGACACAGGCCACATCTATGCTGGAAAAATGCATCAGATTAGAAAATATGAGACTGAAACACATTATAAGTCGCATGATATTAAAAACTGCTCAGCACGTAGGTTAGACAGGGACAAGTGGCTTGGTAGACAGAAGAGCCTTAGCTGAGTTCTTTCAGTTCTGATACCAGTGGAAGTAAAGGCTAATAGAATAAGTGATATGTGGCTGCATCCTTTGAGACTGAACTGCAAACAGATGGATGTAGGCATGTCTATATATGCTTATGTAAATAGTTTAGTATGAGTATTGGGGTATAAGAACATTGTAAGGCTTTGGGACATACCTTGGAGGACTTTGATTTTAACAAGGTTCTTTTGAAATGTTGGGATAGTGAGAATGCTATTCTCATGTGTTGCATAATTTAAACTTTAAGGGAGACTGTACCTATGCTGATCACCAGATGCACATGCTGACATTTTGAGAGATAAACTTACAGCAGGAGTAATCTCAGAACTATGTATCTTGTTTCCTTCCCAGTTACCATTTTAAATGGCAGGTATCTGGGTTGAAGTTTCTTTCAATAATTTTGGCGAGAAAGAGAGAGAACAAATGGGTAGAAATGTTTCTTTCAGAATAGGAGAAGGATTTTTGCCTTCTACATATATTCAGGAAATAAGAAGTGTGTCCTACATTTTTCACTTGCAACCTGCCATTTAGACCACTGTACTTTTCACTTTACTGATGTGCATGTTGGCAATCAACGCTACAAGATGCCGCTTTGTGAGATAGGAACATGGATGCATTATGTGCGTATCAAAAGATCTTTGATCCCATATTGAGGTACTGCAGCAGTTTCTCACTACTGCTTTAGTTCCCTTGCACTATTCATGCATTTCCACATGACACAGCTGACTCTTACACCACAATCATGGATCCTTATGCTATAAGGGATATATAGGGTCAAATACCTGCTTACAGATGTGGAAAAAACAAACAAACAGCACTTCAAGCTCAGTACACCCCTGCACTGAGCACAGTGCATGCCCAGAAGAGGCATTACGTTAGTTTGACCCGGCTTGCCCAATGTCTATAGATCATGTGATTCGGCGGGACTTTTTGGCACTTTAATAGCTGATTGAATGCGAGATACCTTGGCCATCCCTACGTGACGGAGGGTCTCAGTTGTCTGGGGCTGCTGGAACCTGCATGTGATATTATGGCCAGGAAGAAAAGCAATATACTATATAACTAGAGCTCTGCTTGTTGCAGTTCTATAGAAAGCAAAGATGCTGACCCAGGAATTGCTTTGCATAACTCAGCTATTAACAATATTTTCTGAGCTCACCAGTTGAGCCATATAAGAAGTTATAGCAGGAAGTTCTGATGTTAAGTGTGGAAATGTCACATTAAGCTTTCTCAACCAAAAATCACAATTGGTTCTTTCTAAACTTTTTTTCTGCTTTTTTAGCTATTCTGCAGTAGCTTTCTTCTATTTATGTTGACAATTGCCGTCTGATGCTATTTTGCATTTGACCAGCAGGGGGAAGCTTGTGCTCAAATAGTTTTCCAGGTACAATGACGTTTTTGGTGCATCAGATCTGCTACATTTACTACTACCTTATATGAACTTGCTTTGTCTTATTCCTAAGATTATTTTTGTGGTGGCTTTCTAAAAAGCAAAAATGGTGGACATATAAGCATTGCTCAAAACTACTGCTAAGTCTCTCAAATTATTAGTACCTTCCAGAGAACCTGGATAGAATAACCCTGGCCATTTTTGGAAGTCTTCCAAACAGTGATAGTCCTGATGTGTGCATAGCTGAAGTGCTTCAAAATGGGTTAAAAATGACCCTTAAAAAAGCAAGGAATGTCTTTGAAGCACTTCCTGAAATGTCTGCATACTCTAGCAATCATCTGGTATCACAGTGCTCTGGTCTCCACCCTTCCCAGCTTCCCTCTCCAGCAGGCAGGAAGGACTGTTCTAAATTATCATGTTACACAGCTCTGTGACAAAGTGTTGTGAGTCTTTTTGTCCTCTCTGGAGTAGACCACAGCCCTCATTCTGTGTTATGCCTAGGATGGGGCCATTTTAATCCTCAGTAATTTGGGATTTTAGAAGTTAATTCCCAGAGTTCAAATTTAGCTTAGCATGATACTTCCACCTGTTAACTGATGCACAATACTTTTAAAGAAGAACAGAGCAACACTCTTTGATCCTGACACAACAGTGAACTCTTTTTATTCAAGCAGCTTAAAGTATGATGCTAACAAACGTTCAGTTTGGCCACTCTGTTAAGTATATTATTATAATAATAATAATTAAATAGAACTATATAAATTAGACTTATTTTGGAATAATAATTAGAGAAATAAAGGCAGAAAAAAATGGTTTTCCTCAAATTCAATAAAGAATCACTCATTTCAGTGTTCCAAAATCATAGCTTAAACTTGATAATGAGATTTTAAAGTTAAGTTTTTGGCTTCTTTATTTTTCTCTGATTTTTTTTTTTTTTTTTTTTTTGCCGGGGGTACTTGGGTCACATTTTCAAGTTTCTTTCTAACAGCAAAGAAATGCAAAACTCTAGAACTCTTAGTTCAGAGATGATACCTTTCATTAGACCAACTAAGAAATCACAAAAAGTATCTTTTTCTGCAAGCTTTCAGGTGCACATGCCCTTTCTCAGGTTCCGGGAAAATTAAAGATGGTAACAATTCCCCATAGGTAGAAAAAAAACTTCATTTTTGCACAGAGGGAGCTGAAGATGGAATTCTGTCCCTCTGGGGTCCTTGAGAGTGTCTTTGGGAGTTGCTCTCTGATGTGCAGATAAGGCAGCATTCCTTCCCTGGTCCTGTCACTGGCAGAAAGGCAGGGAGGTGTAGAAATCTTTCTTGTTGTTCAGCAATGAAGTTTAAAGCCAAAAATCGGCTAAAATTCGGCACCTTTCATGTTCCATTTTTCTTGAGCCTGAGAGAGGGTATGCGCACCTGAAATCTTGCAGAATTTTTTTTTTTTTTTTTTTTTTGCAATTTCTTAGTTGGTCTTATAAGAGGTATCATCTCTGAACCAAGAGTTCTAGAGTTTTGCGTTTCTTTTTTGTCTCAGATCAACACGGCTGCCAAATACATCCCTTTATAACAGCAAGGGCTAAAAAATTTTACAAAATAAAAGTTGAGATTTCCCCCTGATCCCATGACCTGGGAGATGGGTTTTAAGAAGCATAAAGTAGGTCAGAACTCATAATGAGCATCAGACTTTCAACAGGGCACCATCAGTTTTTAGTGACATCTCTCCTCCCCTGTAACTAAATCAGCAGCATTGTCACCCCAGTCCAGTGACTTCTTGTAACCCTGACCCATGTCAGCTGAGGAGGGCCAGGACATAAAAGACCAGCATTTCATCAGCCCTATGTGTACTACATACCTATTACATCTCTGTCTGAAAGTTTTACAGTCTTTCTAATGAATGAATCATATGGCAATTATTAATTAAATGCTAACAACATGCTTGCTACCATACGAGAGAGAGAGAGAGAAACAATCTCTAACCTGAAGAGATTTAAAGGCCTCTCTGCATTTACTTAGCTAATTGGCCTTGTCTTTATAGGAGTGTTGGGTAGTTGTTTACTATCTTTGAACTATATGGGGTAACATGTTAGTAATTTAGTTACAGTATAGAACTAAAATTCCCAGTATATGTATTATGTATTTGTATTGCTACAGTAATAAGAGATGCCTATGTAACTAAAATTCTAGGTGCCCCTGAAAGTTACTTGAAAACAAAACAATTTACCTTTAACAGACTTAAATCCCTCCAAATTTTTTAAAATTTTACGGAACACATAATTGTTCATCTCTATTTGGAACTGAGACCCAGACGCATGAAACTTGCTGGGCTCCCTGCTCGTTTGGTTAACCTACAAGGCAGAATATAGACAAACTAGCGTTGTCTTAATAAAACAAGACACACTGTGATGTGCAAAGTTGCAAGGGGTAAGGTCAAAAGAAATGATAAATATTTATTAGATAGGATGATGCCCTCAGTTAACGAAGCTGACACTGGATTTGTTAGTTCTCTAAAGTGACCTTCTCTGCTGACCAACATTATTTCCATTTTATCTAGATTGAGCCAGTGCCAACTGACTTCCTTCTAGTTCTTTTTCTCTCCCAACCAACAGGAGAGCAAGTACACATTTCTACCAGGGTCCATTGAGAAGTTTGTGCTGAGCTGCACAATTGTCATCAGCATATTGATGATAACTGTAGTCCCATATGTCCTTGTAGGTTTAAATAACTTTTAAACAAAGCAGCAATAAGACACCAAAATACAGGTCAGGCTGCCTGATCTCTGTCTTGCCCTAGAAAGCTTCTTGGCTAACTCCTCTTGCAGCAGCTGGTAGCACAGCTTGTCTGAGCGGTTTGTGAGAAATCAGAACCTGGGTGTAAAAACCTGTCTTGCCTGTGCCTCTGTGCACATGGATTTTTTCCAGTCCAGGCACAGAGCACTCAGAAGTTCTCTCACTTCCTTCTCCATAAAAACAAAATAATGATGCTGAGCTAAGGTGCATAAAAAAGTCCATCTGGTCAGTGCTGCCTACTTAACTTACCTGGATTTTTAGGGTCCTTGTATATGTGTTCAGAGAAGAGCTCCATTTGGCGTCAGATGCAGTTGTGAGCATTCAGCACTCAGAACATGCAGTTCATGAAGGCTGATGACAAAGCTTGGTCAGACCTACACATAAAATTTAAATGACCACATTAAAATAACAGTGCATCTTGAACAAGAATGCAAGATCATGACTGGGACCATGTGAATAAAGCAATCCCAATTGGTGTAATCTCCTGTGCTAGTTACTATGTTTTATTATGCTAAACCATTCATAAATAACTGCATATCCCTACCTGACTATATCCCCCAGGTGGACACACGTTCCCTTGATTAAGGCATATTTCTCAGAACAGACATTCAGTATCTGTCTGGGGTTTTGCAAATGTCTCTACAGACCATCACCAGTGCGGAGCATTATGAATTCTATCCCATTGTTAAATCAACTACTCAAAACAGTGTATTGTGATCAATGCAGTCTATTGTGGATTCTGCCCCATTGTTAAAACAACTATCCAAAGACAGTGTCTTGTGATCAATGCCCCAAGGCAGGGTTTTTCAATCTTTTTTAACAAGCGTACCCCTTCTGTCACAGTGCTTCAGCTCATGTACCCCTTAATATTTTTTTCTTGTTTTTAAGGGGCGTGGCAGGAGGGGGTACAGATTGAGGCCCCCACGGTGAGGGAGGGAGTGAGGCTGGGACAGGTGCAGGCCCTGCACAGCTGGAGTGGAGAGTAGGACAGAACTGTGAGCGACACCTTGGGAGGCATGGGGAGGGCAGCACCTGTCACTGTATACATTGTGGGAGGGCATGGGGGGCATGTGCCCCTGGATCTCCGTGTGGGGCAGGACAGGCTGCCACTGTGTACTGGGGTTGGGGCTGGTCCAGGCTCTTCCTGGCTGGGCCTGGGCTGGGCTGTGCTCGGGGCGGGCAGTGGCAGTGCAGGGAGGGGGACTATGGGAAGGGTTGCAGCCACTACAGAATTCACCGTATTCCCCCCTGCCACCCACCCCAAGTGCAGCCTGGCCCAAAGCCCTTGCCAGAAACAGTCTGGCACTGCCTCCGCTCCAGCCCACAGTGGCAGCCCACCTTCATCTTTTGCACAGATCCAGGGGTGCAGTCCCCCCATGCCCTCCTGGGGTGTGCGTAGCAGTGGGAGCCACCCCTTCTGTGCACGGCTCAGTCCTGCACCATACCCCAGGTGGGCACCCGCTGCCCCAGCCCTGCTCCCTCCCCCACCACTGGGGCCTTGATCTGCTTGCTTCCTTCCCTGACATGCCGGACCAGGCTGCCCTCCACAGTGCTGGGCTGCACTCCTGGCCACCTGTGTGCTGTGCTGTGCTGTGGCTACACGCAGGCATGCAGCATTTATTTGCTCTGTTATTGGCCACATCAGTTCTGTGTACCCCCTACAACCTTTTTAAGTACCCCTAGGGGTACACGTACCGCCGGTTGACAACCACTGCCCCATGGTATCCTGTTCAGTCAATCAAGACCCATTCCATTTGATTGAAGTGTAACCTCCAGGCTGACTGAAAGCTTGAAAAACAAGTTTCACACCTGGATCCAAGAGTTAGCAATTGTAATGGGATGGTCCCTTCCTACCTGCTTTGTTCAGACTTTAATCAACCAACTATCGAAAAGGAATGCTTTGAAGCTATACATTTGGACAGTATAAGAAGGAAACAATTGCCAGTAAGGTGTGTTCTCCAGTAGAGAGAGAGAGAGAATTCTGCACCTACCTGATCACTCCTGAGTACATTGACTGAAGTAATGCATAGTTAGCCTCCCACTTTCACTTCCAGTGGGAAGATCTTGGCTACATGCCAACTTTATGGAAATGGGAGACTCCTCCCTTGCTTGCTTCTGTGGCAGTACGACTGAGGGCAAGTGTAACTTGGGGGCATCTGAACCCCAAACCTCCAGGCTTGGTCCTGCATGTAGGACGTCCACCAAAGGATTTGGAAGCATCTGAAGCCCCAGGCAGGGGTGGAGGATGTTTGCCAGTAGTAGGGGCACATATGGTTCTTGAATGACTCATGGATTTGGAATTGATTTGGCTGATTTGACTTGGGACATGAAAAATTTTCCTTAAAAAAAAAAGAAAAAAAAAAGTTGATCACTCCTGAGTGATGGATCCATGTTCAGTGAAGGGTAACAAGACTGAAAACCGCTTCCCGCCTGCATTTGTGAGAGAGACTTTTGCAGCTAACCTATACTAGGACTTTTGTAATAGCTGATTTACTGAATATTGGGAAGGAGTCTTTTTCTGTCATTTAGTTTTATAGCTTGTGTATGGTCTTGTTATTAAAGCCTTTCTGCCATTGATTGAACAAGATGTCATGTCAATCTTTAACTGCATTAGATTTGAATCCTGCTTTTGACTGCAACAAAGGCGTGGAAATTTTCTTTTTAGGTGACTTTGGATGTGTCTGCATGTACATTTACATCACATGAAATTTACTGTGTAGTAAGCAGAAAGAGGCCAGAATCTATACATACAGGTGTTAAAGTGCATTAACACTGTGTGTGGTCTGACTTGGGACTAAAGTTAGTCCCAAGTCAGTCCATACACACAGTGTTACTGTGCAGTAAGGCATCTACACGTGCATTACTGCGCAGTAACTAATCGGGCATAAATTTGATATCTGCATGATGCAGGTATCAAATTTACACCCAAATCGGCATAAGTCACCATAGTTACTGCACAATACAGGCATACACATGTAGATGTGTGCCCACACCGTGCAGTAATTTTAGGTTACTGCACAGTAAATGTGCACATGTAGATGTACCCACTGTCAACATCATGCAGGACCTTTGTGGTAGAAGCAGGGTTAGAATCCAGGCCTCCCGGACAGAATTCAACTGCCTTAAACTTCTTTCTGCCATCCTTTGACTTATTCACTCCATACCTTCTGAATTCTTTAACAAATGAAGCAGAAATCCTACAGACAGCAGCTTTCCATACTGCAGACCCTAACACAGAGGTGAGCAAGATATGGCCCATGGGCTGGACCTTGCCTGTGGAGCTGTCTCATCTGGCTTGCTGGATCAGAAATTTGGTGGCAAGAGTGGCAGCTACCACAGCTCTAGGAACTTCAGCAATTAATGCTGCCACTATCAAATTCCAGCCTCACAGACCAGGTGACTCTGGATGCAGCTTGCAGATGAGTTTGATACCAATACCCTGGCTCTTTCCCAGAGCACAAAGAATGAGGTATGAATCACAGGAAAATAAGTGATTATGCAATTAAATACTATCATAAAGTCCATAGACAAGGGCTGCCAATGAAGGCTATCCCATTTTCAATGCTCCCTTGGTTTCTCATCCAATCTCAGGTTTCCCCTTCCCAACCTCAGACCCCCCCCTTCTATAGCTCTTCATCTCAGTATACCCCTACAAGCTCTTCGTAACTTTATAGTCTCCCTCTGAAGTGCTGTTAAATATACCAGATCAAGGCAACTGGAACACACCCCAAACCTATAATAGGGTGGATGGGCTCTCATGTAGCATGACAAGCAAAGACCAAATGATATCTCTGTACCAAGGCCTACAGCCCCTAATTATTAGGGTTGTCAGCATTCACTTCAGGAAAATCCTGCTGGATTATCAAAGTGAATGGCCATGAGGCACATACATTATGTGAAGAGTAGGATATAATCTTACCAGAAAAGGGAGTTTTGGGGTAAGTGGTAGAAGTTGAAGAGGCTAGAGAGATGAATGGTAAGCTTAGTGTACATTGCAAGGTTCTACTGGCATGGCAAGGTTGGTTAGAAGTATGAAAAGGTCACCCTCCCTAGCCAATGTAGTAATGCCTGCAAAACTACCTATGTGGACCTAACTCTACTGGTGCTGGCAGAGCTGCTGGTGCTTGGGACAGCTGATGCAACTTTGGCAGAAGAAAAACTTCTTTTGGTTGCAGAGCTGCATCTTTGTGACTGTAACTAGGGAAGCAACAATCTTGTATTGCAGATAAGACAAAATATCAAGACATTGACTCTGATTTTCTGGATTCTTGATCTCTCTAAATACATGAATCCTAACACATGTAAAACTTTGTTTGGATTTTGACTATAACCGATGTTTCTTTTGTGAGGTCATGTAAGGTAGGATGTACAGCTGCTGCTTCCTTTGCTGAAGTTAGTTGTTGTAGCATTACATCCTTTTGGAGCACCCCACTTCCAAAGCTTTTATTTAATTAGTTTTGATTCAGTTTTTGAGTTAAATAGTGACTTTCAGTATAGGCCAACATGTTTTACCTGGTGTATGTGTTTTTGTAACTTTCAAATATTCCAGTAAACCTTTATGTAGATAGGTAAGCTGCCTCTGTTATTGAAAGGCTGCATCTAAATATACAGGCAAGATAGCTGATAACCAACATAACCATCACACTGCTATCTGTGCCATTTAAGTCAGGTCATTTCATATCAGCGAGCACCCTGTTCCCTGGAGGGCCAATGATGTAAATGCTGCTTTATCATCAAGCTGCAGAGATTGCAACAAAGGGTCATAAAGCTGAATTCATGGTGCCTGATGCTGACTGAATTGCCTTCCTATTTTTAAATCTTCTGCTGGCCTGAAGCCTGAGTACTACATTTTTTTCTTTCTCTTTTACTGACTCAATTACAGTACATGCCTGGCTTGATAATTACAATAATTTGGGCCTATGTCATTGAAATACATGAAGATTAATTTCTAACTATCTGAGCTTGTTGTCCCTTCACTAAAAAACCCAAACTGCTATTGGTTAATGGTGCTGTGTTTTTCTAAATCTCTTGGTTTCAGATTTCTGAATGGATCTTCTTGCATTTCACAAACACACCCTTGTTAGGTTATACCATAAAAATAGTTTCTAAGCGAGTGCTTGCTGTTTAAGCTGTCTGTTGCATGACCTTTCCCATGCACTGAAAGGCTCCCCTCAAGGCATTTATATTATAGCCAATCAAGTTACTTAATGAGAAAAATGAGGTAAAGCATCCCCATCACTATGCCTTCTGGCAAGGTGAAATTGTATAGAAGATTTAACCTTGTTCTATAAATTGCTTGTCAATATCTGTGCTGTTTTAGATTCTCAGTAACAAATGCATGAAGTTCTGTGCAAATGCAATGATTCTTTCTATATCAACTCACTAGTTTCCTACCCACCAAATACAGGGATTTCAACTGCAGTTTTAAATCCCCTTAGTATTCAGGTGTGTTTTTCATATGCAAGTCAAAAGCTAGTCAGAAACCAGCTAATTTTTCTTTTTTCCCAAAATTGTTTCCTTCTCATCCTTTGTAAATGCAAGAGCCTTGAAACAGTCATAAATGGTGTTGATAATTCCTATTGAAAACCCATAATAATTTCCCTTTCCAAGCCAGTAATTTTCAAACACGGAGAAACTGTATAGACCAAAAGTACTTGGGGGAGATGAAAAAAACTTGTTTAGTAAGTAGAAAGAAGACTTTATACATGTAAAATCATGATCAATAGTGAACATTCAGGAAAGAAGAGTGGTAAAGAGAAAAATTAATGTTCATCTGCATTGTACAGTTAACTGTATGTGATTAAAATTCAAGCAAAATAGTGGCTAGCAATGAAGTACATGCCTGGCTTGATAATTACAATACAATAGCTTGGGTGTATGCTATTGGAATACATGAAGATTAATTTTTAGTATTCTGAACTTTTTGTCCGTTCACCAAAATACCCAAACTGCTATCTGCTAACATCATTGTGTCAACAGCAGCCACTTTGTATCAATAACGGGTCTGTAAGGATGATGATGTCTAAAAATAGATTCCTGGATGCCTGGCACTGGCAGGATGAATTAGGTGTAAGTTATTTATAGCTGAAATTATCCTTTCCAGCAAACTAACATGTAGAACCTTGAGTTATATGGGAAGGAGAGTATTTTATTTATTTATTTATTTATTAGATTTATATGAAGGATTCTAATGCCTACTTTCACAACACAATATGCCAAAGCTCCTGATCTTGAACAAAAAGTAAATGGTTGTAAATTTTGTGTCACACGATAAATGTGAAACTTATCTGTTTAAGAACACAAGAAGTACCATATTGGGTCAGACCAATGACCCATCTAGCCCAGTATCCTATCTTGGACAGTGCCAGGAGTGCATGCCTGATAATGGCATGATTTTGAGGGGCTTGTCTGCTTGGAAGTTGTGAAGCAGTATGTCTGTTGTTGGACTGATTAGGAGCAGTATGTTATGCCTACCCTGCATTTTCCATGATAACTTTCTACAAAATGCAAAATGAACTCAAGATGGCCCTATTGCCTTTTAAACCCTAATCAGTGACATTAAGCCAATATTTTTACAGGGAGAGAAATGTGGGAGCCCCGTCATATCTCCTTGGTATGGATGAGTGATAACTTGGGGGGAATTATTTCCCTCTAGTTTTCAAGAGGGTAAAGGGCTACAGAAACAGAACTCCAGGCCCTCCATTATACTAGCCAAGAAACTCCTTACTGAAGTTAGGTAGGCACAGGTAGGGAGAGGGGTAAGTTACCAGGACTTCTGTATAGCATAGCAATTGACCTCCTTTCCCACTCCTATGCTACTAGAGCTGTTGTGAGGGTCTGGGAAGTAAGACTCTGCTGCATCTGTCATGCATTCCAACCAGTAATGCAATAGCTATGTTGGATATGGCAATATGGGAGTATCTTGGGGCTCCCAGCAATTGAGGTAAATGGCAGCAGGGGTGGACCAGGGGCATGCACTGGTGCAGTTGTACCTCCCTTTGATTCCTGCTTCACTCAAAGTTTAAAAACAACTGACTGGTAATGGCAACAGCATTTATAGTCAGGCAGTGCTGCGGGAGTCAATTGACTATACAGCTCATTAAAATCTACCTGATTCCTTCTAAGCTCTTCAGTCTACAGGTGTTAGTGACC
>NW_005842061.1:2223792-2235900 GCF_000455745.1 Alligator sinensis | reverse complement strand
CCTTTAATGGTCTGATGTTTCACTAATCTGGCTAGCCTTTCTTTTGCAATTCGGCTATCTGTTAGCTGCTCCTGGTTATGTGATTCCTATTCCACAGCCTTGCAGACCTGTTTTTATCTCACTCCAACTCAGTTGTATTTGTTTTTGCACCAACCTTAAACTGTATAATATAGCTCTGGACCCCTAGCATAGTAGTGACGCTTCTAGTTTTATCTGGAGAAAAATGTGTTATTTTTTATGTGATGATACACCTCACCATGTGCACCCCCTGTCTTTCAAAATCCTAAAAATCACCCCTGAGTGTTAGGCAGTTTGATCCTAGCCTCAGTGACAATTAATATTCTTAATAATTGATCTTTTAAGGCCAGGCTGGCTGTGTAAGGCAGGCTGATCTCTTTCAAGATACTTTTTCTGTTGCATCTCTCAGATTATCAGCTGTTTAGATCCCCCTACTGCTTTCTTTACTGCTGCAGCAGTAATGACCACCTACTTCTAACTTGCAATTAGTTTATAGCTCTTTGCATTTGCAAGACTGTATTTGGAAGGAAAGAGAGACATTATTTCTTACTAATGTATAAACCACCTGTAGTGCAGCATATTTTAATGAGCCCGCTAGCTCATCAGTGTCTTCAGTGTGGAGGACCTCACAAGGATGAGAAGTCCTTGTTGACCCTTGTAAATGATGGATTTCTGTGCTTTGACACTCTACTTGTGTTGGCTACAAATGTCCAACTCGGGATCCCTAAAATTCTGGTTTATTAGGCGGATTGAAACACTGTAATGAGTTAAATCATAAACCTTGGGGCTGGTCCTTCCACACGCGCGCACACATGCACAGTAGCAAGCTACAAGAATCAGGTATACCTATCCCACAGGCGCTGGAGTCTGTTGTTGAGGCTTCTTTCAGCATGGTGGTATCTTCCAGAAGGGGGCCGCTGGCTGGTCCTTCTGGCTGGACAGGTCTGGTCGAGTTGGAGATCAAAAGGGCGCCCCTGAGGGTCACTTTTCACTGCTTTTTTATCTGTCCTTAGCAGACTTTGGTGACTCCCCAGTTTTCAGGTTTGCCCAATCCAGGGGTTGTTGACCCTCGTGGGACTTCCCCCACCTCGGTGGCTACTGGGTGGCATCTGTCAGCCCCAGGGGTCGTCCGCATGTACATGCAGGTTTGGGAGTCCATTGATGAATTTTGAATAGGGCTCTGGGAGCGGTCGATTTGGAGATATTCAGCCCCAAAGTTGGTACCCGGCGTTGATTAACTCAGGCCAGGGCCTCTAGCCCTTGATCAGTGAAGTTTAGAGATTTCCTGGTTGTTACATTGTCTTCTATTGAGTTCTTCCGTTGGTTGATCTGCAGTTTCCTAGGTGTTAATTGCTGCCTGTTACCGTGTTACACATTCAATCACTGATTCACTCGCTCTTTCAGGGGCCAGCCTGATGCAGGGAAGGGCAGTTTGATTCCTGCTCTAGTTAACATTGTTACAATGTATAATTTATTTATGAAACTAAACACATTTAGTTGAAAGTTGAAAGGTGAGGAGTATAAAATATAAGCTACAAATGCCATGGCACACAAATAGATAAAAATACCAAAATACAAGAGGAGATACAAAATGCGCGCACACAAATTTCAAAACACAACTCCTTATCTTAAAGTGAAAGAAAGAGGAAGGAAGAAAAGGT
This sequence comes from Alligator sinensis, assembly GCF_000455745.1. Taxonomy (NCBI): domain Eukaryota; kingdom Metazoa; phylum Chordata; order Crocodylia; family Alligatoridae; genus Alligator; species Alligator sinensis. The sequence goes on along the minus strand of NW_005842061.1, from coordinate 2,234,221 downwards.
AGAAGAGAAAAAACATATCCAAGGAGGGGAGAGCAACTGCAGGCAAGAGGAAAAGGGGCTTTCTGCTACACTTGGACATTCTAAAATTGTGGCTTGAGTTGGCTCATTTTTGTTCTGCTAAGGTGCAAATATTGCTTACCCTGGACTATCTCCCTTTTGTCCCCAATTAAAGGCAAACCAAATGATTTCTAGGACCCCTTCTAAATCGGTTTTCTTTCTTAACTGCTATGATTCCTGTATACAAAGCCCCTCCTCTTTGGTAGCATCAGTTTTTCTCTCTAATATTGGATTTTATAATGTCTGCACATTTACTCTTGCTTATATTTTTACCTATACCAATACTGGAGTTTTTCAGAGCCAACAGTATTTTAAACACGTTTATTGCATGTTGCAGTTGAAGATAAACTGGAGAAGATTGTTTTTGTTTTAGTTTGCAAAGGTCCCATTAAATTTTGAATAAACTACACCAGTGAGCGGTTCCCAATCTGTTGTACGCATAGCATCAGTGGTATGCAGACAACCTGTTAGTGGTATGTGTTAACAGATTTATTATAATTACTTTATATGACAAAAATTTGCTGGTGGTACTTTTAAATTGGTGGTGCGCAATTGGGAACCACTGAGCTACACTATAGAGGCCAGCCTAAAAATAGGCACTATGATCTGTTTTTGACATAAAAGCATGTAAAAAAACCTTTTGAGTTAAAGCAGTGGCCAGAGTGAATAGTCTTGTCATGGTGGTGCCAGTGAAAAAATTAACCTTATTTCCAGTGATTTTTTTTCCAAATCAAGGCTTGCAATAATAACAAAACCTAAACCGTTTACCAACAAACTGAGTATTTCATACCTTTCAGTGTTTTGTCTGATAGAGATAAATTCTCTGAAAGCTGAGATACAACAGGTAGAGTTGCTTTCATGTCATTACAGATGAGTTGAAGAGCAATTGAGTTCACTTACCTATTTTTAGGTAGTGATCAAATAGGAATCCCTACAGAAAAGTTAAGCAGATAGTACAGATATGTTTAGGAGTGATCTCAAAATGGTCCTGGGTCAGAATCACAAGAGCAAACATCCCTGAACTTTGGAAGAAAGAGTTTGGATCAAAAGTGCTATCTAGCTCTCTGAAGCAGTATCTTTGTTGAGTGAAAGCCCTTTTGACATTTGCAAGGTGACAATTGCAAGTGTTCTCCTTGGTGCAAATTTAGTGGTATCGGAGGGCTTGGCCGTATATTATAGCTTTCTTGGTGTGTTTAGGGTGATTGCTGATTCTGTGTAGATATGTATGTTGGTCCATGGATTTCTTGTACATGGTGGTTTATATTTCTGGATATTGATTGTAGTGTCTAAAAAGGAAATGCTGGTGCTGGAGTATTCAAGAGAGTCTGATGGAGAGGTGGTGATTATTGAATTTGTGATGGAAATTAATCAAACATGCAGGTTATCAGTCCAAATGAGTGTCACAGTACACATCCATCTTGTTGTTCTCACATGATGTCAATAGAAATTAACCTTTTATTAATGGGCAACTTGGCCTCTTGGCAAAATACACTATAATAACAATCATTCCTTATACAGTAAACTCTCTGGTAAACGGCACCTTACAAGCCGGCATGCTCTGTTAACCGGCATGCCGGCTTGTAAGGAAAAGTGAAACCGGAAGTGCCCACCGTGGTACTTCCTGTTTCTCTGAGCCCCCAGGGGTGTGCAGGCTGTGCAGGGCCTCTGTCCCGTGGGGCCCACAGGAGGGGTGGAGGGACTCCCCAGACGCGGCTGGAGAGGCGGCAGCCTGGGCCGCTCAATTAACCAGCATATTTTGTTATCCGGCATACCCCATTCCCGGGCGATGCTGGATAACAGAGCTTTTACTGTATAATGAAATTAGTATAATACATGCATCCTGACCCCAGATTTGATCAGATGTGCGTTTTAAGACACACCCCCTGTGTGTTCTCATATCTTCAGTGGTGTTCTTCAGGCCCAAACCCATCTCTACTATAAAATCATGGAATCATAGAAAGAAGGACTGGAAGGGACCTATAAGATCATCAAGTCTGGTCTCCTGCCATGGACAGGAGGTAATTGAGCTCAAACGAGTTCAACGGAGTATTTGTCCAAACTCATCTTAAAGACTGCCAGAGATGGTGACTGCATCACCTCTGCTGGAAGTGTGTTCCAGATTCTAGTTACCTGTACAGAAAAGAAGTTTTTTCCTTATGTCCAGCCAAAACTTCCTCGATTAGCTTGTGTCCATTGGTTTGCGTCTTCCTGGGGGGACAGGACTTTTCAGAAAAGTTGTTCACCTAGGTTCTGGTGTTCTCCCTTGACATATTTGTAGGCGGCTATCAAGTTGCGCCTCAGCCTTCTTTTGCTCAGGCTGAACAGTCCCAGATTCTGAAGTCTCTCCTCATGGCCCTTGATCATTCAGGTGGCCCTTCTCTGCACCCTTTCGAGCTTGTCCACATACTTCTTAAAGTGTGGTACCCAGAACTGGATGCAGTACTCCAGCTGTGACCTCACCAATGCCTAATAGAGGGGGAAGAACACCTCTCTGGATCTGTCGGAGATGCATCTGCTGTTGCACACCAGAGTTCTATTTGCTCTGTTGGTGGCTTCATCACCCTGGTGGCTCATATTCATCTTCTGGTTGATTGTCACCCCTAGGTCTCTTTTGGATACAGTGCCAGCCAGTGGAACACCACCCATTGTAGATATGGTGAGGGTTCTTCCTACCCAGATGAAGAACCTGGCATTTGTCCCTGTTGAACCTCATCTGGTTTTGTTCAGCCCATACGACCAGCCTGTCAAGGTCTTCCTTAATCCTTGACCTGTTCTCTGATGTGCCCGCTTGTTCCCACAGTTTAATATCATCTGCAAACTTAATTGTTGCACTTTTTACTCCCTCGTCTGGGTCATTAATAAAGATATTAAAGAGCACAGGCCCAAGCACTGATCCCTGGGGTACACCATTGGAGACAACCTTCCAGGATGAGGCCACCCTATCAATTAAGACTCATTGGGATTGGCTGCTGAGCCAGTTCCCAACCCACCTTTCTGTAGCCTGGTCTAGGCCAGTACTCCCCAACTTAACTGAGAGGATTTCATGGGAAACTGTATCAAAGGCCTTGCTGAAATCTAGGTAGATGATGTCCACCTCCTGGCTCATGTTCAGGTGGTTATTTACCTGGTCATAAAAGGACACCAGGTTTGTTAGGCATGACCTCCCTTCTATAAAGCCATGCTGGTTGCTTCTCAGTAACCCACCAGATGCGAGATTGTGGGTGATGTCCTCCTTGACAAGTTTTTCAAAGATCTTCCCCAGGAGATCTATCTATTTAGCTACTGGTTGGCCACTGAGAACAGACTAAGATGTTTTAAGGGGCCAGTTTCTTGGTCCAAGGTACCTCAGCTTTTCCAGTTTCACGCAAGTCTTGCCAGCTCTTAGCAGGGGTGATCTTGCCAGCTAGAACAATCAGACCCTTATCCAGTTATGTGCTCAGAAATTATAGATCCACCCCATAACTTTTAGAGAAGAGGCCCTCCTATGTGATCAAATGCTCTGATAATACTCTAACCAATCAACCCTCGAATATTATCAATCTCTCCATGCATGTACTTACCAAAACTGAAAAATTTGTCCTCTCTAAAGGCCATCATTTGGACTAAAAACCTTAATTTCTGTCCAGAAAAATACCCTAATAATGTGGAGAACTAGAAGAATTTTTCCAATGCCTCCCTCTCAAGGAATATTTCCACAAACAAAATGAATCCACATCCAACAACACTTCATCTTATGACAACATCGAGGAAAAGATAAAACCCACAAAAAATCAGATTGGACACCTCTCAGTGGATGAAATTCAAACCTCAATCAGTATATTGACTGCTTCAGAGAAAGAATAAACAATGAAATAATCAGCAACAAACACCACCATAACTTCTCCCCCTCAGAGAAAAGGGCCATAGAATTGCTAAGATCCAACCTCCAAATAGTAGTAAAACCAGCAGATAAAGGAGGAGCTATAGTTATCCTTAACCATGAAGACTAGGTGTAAAAAAAAAAAAAAAAAAAAGCCAACAGACAACTCTTGACACAACCTACTATGAAAAACTAGAGGAAGATCCAACTCCCTTTTTAATCTTAAAACTCAACACCATGATCAGATAATTTTCATATGAACTACAAGAAAAACTACAGAACTTGACCCTTCCCACCAATGTTCCTTCTAAGGAGTAGTGGTCCGTGAGCGCGCTGCTTCGGTTCTGCCTCCCCCTTTTGGTGCGGTGCGCCGGTTAAGTGTCACAAAGTAAGTGTCCAGGTGGGAGTAGGCAGTGTTCGGCCACCAGACGAAGGTAAGGTCCTCACTCGTCATGCAGGGCAGGCAGCGGCTCCTCCCTGAGGCAAGGCAGGGTCGGGGGCTGGGGCTGGAGCTGGAGGCTGGCACAGGCTCCGCTGGCTCTGGGGAACTGCTCCACAGGCTCTGCCGGCTCCAGGGAACCGCTCCGCTCCCTTGCGTTGCTTTGGGGAGCAAGGAGGCACGTGGCGTCAGAGCTGGGGAGTGGAGCAGTTCCCCAGAGCCAGCAGAGCCCATGCCAGCCCAAGCCCCACCTTGCCTCATTTTGGGGAGGAGCCGCTGCCTGCCCTGCATGAGGCTCTGCTGGCTCTGGGGAACTGCTCCGCTCCCTAGCCCTGATGCCATGTGCCTCCTCCCTCCTCGCTCCCCGAGGTGATGCGGGGAGCCCACGGAGCAGTTCCCTGGAGCCAGCCCCAGCCTCGGGGAGGAGCTGCTGCCTGCCCTGCATGAGGAGTGAGGAGCTTACCTTCAGTAAGTTTCCCATGCTGGCCCCGGTGCCTCTGCCGCACTCCACGCCCAGCTTCTCTCCGGGCAGGTGCACAGCCTTAAAAAGTTTGTGCACTGCAAGATTTTTACTTGTGTGCAGCCGCGCACATGTGCAGCTTAGAGAGAACACTGCTCCCCACTACCCAACCCAGGGACTTCTTACATGCTTTCTAAAATGCACAAACAAGGGAACCGAGGCAGGCCTATAATATCCAACCATGGAACCCTAACTGAGGAAATATCAGGTTTCATTGAATCCACCCTAAAACTTTTTGTCACCCAAACAGCGAGTTTTGTCCAAGATGGAACAAATTTTCTATGAAAACTTAAAAACAGAGACCGCCCTTCCCAGCAATACTCTCCTAGACACCCTGGATGTTACTGGCTTATGTACCATCACCCCACACCAGGATGACATCCAGGCTTGCCTTGCATATCTACAAGAGCACGATTACAACTCTGAGTACACCCCTAAAGATATTACTGAATTTATACTCTTCATCCTTGCACACAGCAACTTCACTTTCAATAACCAACGCTTCTTGCAGAGCATGGGCACAGCTATGGGCACCAAAATGGCCCAACAATATGCCAAACTTTTTATGGGTGACCTGGAAGAATTCCTCAAGAACTGCATCATCAAACCCACACTATAATTAAGATATATAGATTACATCTTCATCAGTTGGACGGAAAACCTGCAATGTTTGATTGATTTGGTGCTTGATCAGTTAGAAAAGTTAGACATTTATAAGTCAGCAGAACTGGATGAACTTCATCTGAGAGTGCTGAAGAAGCTGGCCAAAGTCATCATGGGACCTCTGGCGAAACTCTTCCAAAACTCATGGCACTCAGGAGAGGTCCCTTAAGACTGGAAGAGGGCCAATATTGTGCCCATCTTCAAGAAGAGGAGGAGAGAGGACCTGGGCAACTATAGGCTAATTAGCCTAACTTCTATCCTAGGGAAAATCCTGGAAAAATTTATCAAGGAGTCTGTGCGATAAGCTTGCAGAAAGTAGGATTCTGAACGACAGCCAGTGTAGCTTTGTTGCAGGCAGGTCTTGTCCTACCAATCTCCTCGCCTTCTGTGACCAGGTAACTTGCCATCTGGATAAGGGAGAGGTGGTCGACATTGTATACCTAGACGTCCAAAAAGCCTTTGATCTGGTATCCCATGACGTTCTCACAGGAGTATTGGAGGATTGTGGGCTTAACTGCTTGACAGTTAGGTGGGTAGGAGCTGGCTGTGGGGTAGGATCTAGAGTTCTCATGAACAGATCTGTGTCATCCTGGCAAGAAGTGGCCAGTGGTGTCCGTCAGGAGTCCATGCTTGGTCCAGTGCTTTTCAACATCTTTATCAATGATTTGGATGTGCAAGTGAAGAGCTCACTGGCCAAGTTCACAGACAACACCAAGCTATGGGGGAGCGTGATCATGCTTGGAAAATAGGCTGCAGATACAGGCAGACCTAGACAGGCTAGGAGGATTGGAACCAGATGAAGTTTAATATTGTGATATGTAAAGTGCTCCATCTGGGGATGAACAACCCTCAACATACTTACAGGCTTGGTAGCACCAAACCCCATTATTATGGGGTAATAATAGACCATAGTATGAACATTAGCTGCCAGTGTGATGCTGTAGCCAGCAGGGCAAACAATACTCTGGCATGCATCAACTGATGCATCTTGAGCAAAACCAAGGAAGTGATTCTTCCACTTTACTTGGCATTGGTGAGACCGCAGCTGGAGCACTGCATCCAGTTCTGGGTGCCACACTTCAACAAGGACATGGGAAAGCTTGAGAAACTCCAGAGAAGAGCCACCGTATGATCAAAGTCTTGCAAGGCAAGCCATATGAGGAAAGGCTGAGGGACTTGGGCCTCTTCAGCCTAAAAAGGAGAAGGCTGAGGGGGGACTTGGTAGTAGCTTACCGCTATATCAGGGAAATACATCAAGGGCTCAGCAAACAACTGTTCACCAGGGCACCCTTGGGGAAAACCAGGATTAATGGCCACAAACTCCTGGAAGACTGTTTCAGGCTTAACACTAGGAAAAAACTTCTTTATAGTCAGGGTGTCCAGACTGTGGAATAAGCTCCCTTCAGAAGTGATGCAATCACCTACCCTGGAAATCTTCAAGTGGAGACTGGATGGTCACAATGCTGGGGTCACCTGACCCCAGTTGCCATCCTGCCTGGTGCAGGGTGGCTGCACCTGATGATCTTGTGAGGTCCCTTCCAGTTCCTTGCAATCTATGAATTTATAAATCTATTTCCATTACAGATTCAATAATCATCACCCCTCCATCAATATTCAGAATGGTAAAATACAAACCATCATATACAAGAAAATCATGGACTAATGTACATCTCGGCACAGAACCAGCAATCACCCTAAATACACCAAAAAAGCTGTAATATACAGCCAAGCCTTCCAATACCACTGAATTTGCACTGGGAACACCCCCGATCATCACTCTGGAAATCTCAAAAGGGCTTTCACTCAACCAGAAAGAGAGATTGCACTTTTGAAAGAGCCACTCAGATACCAGGTGAAGATTTGTTGCAGCACAAAAAAAAAAAATCCCCACAAATTGCACACTATTAGTTATGACATACTATCCTTACCTGGAACCTATAAATCCTCAGTTGCAACCCATACTAGAAGACAACCCAATTCTTAAAGAGATCTTTCCAGAACCACTCATCCTAGCCTTTAAACAGGCACTGAACCTCACCAACCTCATCACCAGAAGCAAACTTGCTATGGCACAAAGCGCACTGAATGGATGCTAATATATCTCATCCAGTGCATTGAATGGCCAGTGGAAACTATGTGGGAGAAACAATACAACAATACCAGAATGAATGCATGTCGAAAATCTTCAAAGACAAAAACAGCCAATTACCTGTAGCTGTACACTTCTCACAAGACAACCACTTTCTCTCCAATCTTTCAATGCTAATCCTTGAAGGGAATTTACAAAACACCTTCTGTAAACAAGACAGAAACCTACTTCATAAATCTACTGGATACAAAAAAATCATCGACTAAATATAGGCAGACAAGGTTCCTTGGGTGAATCTGATTATCTTTTATTAGACCAATTAGGTGGTCTAATAAAAGATATCAGATTCACCCAAGGAACCTTGTCTGCCTATGTCCTTAGACCAACACGGCTACAACCTACACCCCTGTATCGACTAAATATAGGCATTGGATTTATGGCACATTATAGCCTACTTGCCATCTGATAACCCCAAGTAACCTCTCTACATTTTACCAGCTACACTGTCACCATGTCAACATTCCTTCCTTTCCCCCCACTACCTACCTGTCTCCTAGCTATTGTCTTCCACCCCTCTGACCTTCACTACTATGCATTTGCATTTTCACAGACCTGCATTTTGCATATTGATTTCTGTTCCACTCAGTAGAGGACACACACACTAGCAGACTCTCCCTGTGCCTGAAGAAGGGTGTTTATGCCCAAAAGATTGCAAAGAACAATTTTTCCAAATATCATGGTTGGTCTAACAAAAGATCACATTTACCCAAATAATCTCATTTGAAAATACACTAATACACTGACAATAAGCAAGCTGTAAATAATAACAAAAAGATTTATTATGAAAACAAGAGCAATCATGAGAAATTGGTAACCATAGGTTGAGAGAGACAGAGATTTAAGAATAAAAAACCAAAAGAAAATATCAGAACAATGATTTCCTTATCCCTGCATCTTAGCACTAAGCTCTAAGAAGGCTGCTTCCACTTTCCAAGGTATCACATTTACTCAAAGAACCTTGTCTGCCTATGTCCTTAGCCAGGGGTGGGCACTTATTTTGGGCGGAGGGCCACTTACTGAGTTTTGGCAAGCTATCGAGGGCCGCTTGATAGGCAGCCAGAGACAGATAAATATTAGTTTTCTAAATTTTTTGGGGGCCCCACAGGCTGGATAGAATGGCCTGGTGGGCCACATCCAGCCCCCGGGCCACATTTTGCCCACCCCTGCCTTAGACCAACATGGCTACAACTAACACCCCCATCCCCTGAAACTGGGGAAGTTCCTACTATTTTGTATGTAAATCACTACTTCTCTTTGATAGCCAGTTCATTGAATGTCCATTCATAGCATCTGATGAATTGAGCAGTGGCTCTTTTGAAAGCCTATGCATCACTGATTCAATTACTTTAGAAGGTGCATCTCTACCTTACTTTTTGCCTGACTGCAGACTAACACAGTTAACTACCTTGCTCTGTACAAATATTATATAAAGCAATCTCTACCTGATGGAAAAGTAGTCTGAGCACCATACTCAGTAGTTCCCAAGTACTGATTTCAGGTTTGAAGCGGATTCGCTCCCTCTGGATCATCACACTAGTAGTTATGCAAACTTTCTGCCTCCCATTGTGAAATTGAGATAAATAATTATACAACTCTCATGCATGTTGTGAGCACTAATTTGTATTACTTTTTTTTTTTTAGTGCATTATTGAACTTGCCAGAAACCCTTAGTTTTCCCCATCAAAAATTCTAGAAAGCAAATAATTCTGTTTCATCAAACTCATTGTAGCGGACGTACTGGAATAGCCTAGCACACCGGCTTGGACAATCCTCATCATGATTGGTGGAGCCCGTGCACCAATCAAGGGAAAGGCAGGGAGGGGCTCACCCTGCCCCTGCCCAGGCAGTGGGGGAAAAAAGCCCTGGGCCTGGTTCGAGACCCTGCTCTGCCAGGTAAGACAGAAACCTGGGAGTGGAGCCTCTGAGGTGAATAAAAGGAGCTGCATGTTCTGCACGAGTCAGATGTACCAAGGGACAAAATGGAGTGGAGCTGGGAAGAGCTGACCAGTGGGGTGGTTGCTGTTGCCCCTGAAGAGGTCCAGAAGACTGCCCACAGAGGTAGGGGAGTAAGGTTGGCTCCAGCTCCAGTACACGGTGCAGAGTGGTGCACAGAGATTCGGTGCAGGCAGCACTGCATGGAGCCAGACCCTGGGAGCAAGGGGCCCGGGTCTGTAACCCCTGGTGTGGTGCAAGCACCACTGCCCAGAGTTGAATCCTGGGAGCTGTGGAAGGCAGCAAGGGTTTGTAACCCCTGGCAAGTGGCCAGCAGGCCTACGCGAAGCGGCTAGTATTCACTTTGGATTTGGATTTGGCCAATTCAGGAGACAGTGATTTGATTTGTTGATTTGAATCACTGTCCTGAATCAATTCAGCCGAATCTGATTTGGAGATTCGGTTTCTGCCGAATCTCCGAATCGGCCAGGCCCATCCCTTACCCGCTCTCCCAGCCTGGCAATGGCTGCCCTGCCTGCCCCAGCTCCTGGCACTTGGGGGGGGGGAGCCCCGACTCAGCAGGTGCTGCTTGGTGGGGGGTGATCCCCGCTGCCCCCCACTGCCCCATGCTGCGTGGGGGCTCTGCATGAGCTCCCTGACACCTGCCCCACTGTCCCAGGCAGAAGGCAGGGGCTGGGGGGCTGGCGAGGGTCCCCCCCATAGATTCATAGATGTTAGGGTCAGAAGGGACCTCAATAGATCATCGAGTCCGACCTCCTGCATAGGCAGGAAAGAGGGGTGGGTTTAGAT
>NW_005842061.1:2214959-2221536 GCF_000455745.1 Alligator sinensis | reverse complement strand
GTCTCCCAGCAGATGTCTGGGTAGTTTAGGTCCCCCATGACTACTGCCTCCCTAGTTTTTATGGTCTCCGAGAGCTGTCTCAGGAGCCCCAAATCTAGTTCTTCCCCTTGGTGTGGGGGTCTGTAGCAGACCCCTACCACCAAATCCCTTTCTCCTTGACCTCCATGTAACCTAATCCACAATCCTTCTACTTTCTCCTCCTCTGATTCCACTTTGATAAGGGTTGGTGTGTATCGTTCATTGACATAGAGCGCCACCCCTCCCCCCTCTCTTCCCCACTCTATCCTTTCTGTACAGCTTATAACCCTCAGTGTGTACCGCCCAGTCGTGGGAAGAATCCCACCAGGTTTCTGTTAGCCCTACTAAGTCATAGGTGTTTTCTGCAAGCAGGAGTGCTAGTTCATCCTGCTTGCTCCCCATGCTCCTAGCGTTAGTGTATAGGCACTTGAGCCCTGTGACTGGCGCCTTTGTTGCCCCCCTGCTCTGATGCCCAAAGGGCCCCTTATTGCTTATGCCCTTATCCCCTTATGACCATAGACAGCCAGTCCCCTTATTGCTTATCTTATTGCATGGTCCCCTTCCCCAGCCTCCCCTCCCCCATCCCCTACTTGCCAGCTCCGAGTCCGGCTGCAGCTCCTTGCTGGAGCCATTGGGGACTGCCCAAATCATCGAAGCTCTCCAAATCCTTTCTAAAGATTCAGAGAACTTTGAATCGATTCAGATCTCTTAATTGGTCACCTGATTTGATTTGGATTTGGAGGTTTGGCCACCGAATTGGGCCGAATCTCCTCTGAATTGAATCGTCACTCGAAGCTTCGCACAGCCCAAGTGGCTAGGGCCTTGGTGCACAGGGATGGTGCATGGCAGAACCTGGGCCCTGGGACCTAATAGCAGCAGCTTGGGTCTCTAGCCCTTGGCACGGGGCCAGGGTGCGGGACCAATCTTGCTGTAGGAAGGGTGCCAGAGTGAACCAAGCCCTGGCATTGCATGAGGCGGTCTGGGCTTCCAACCCCAGTGAAAGGGCAGTAACCTCCAGGAGCACTTGATTGCTTGAGGCCACTAGCAGGCAGGTGGCTGAGATGGAGCCGAGAGGCTTGGCAGCAAAGAGCAGTTTGGGTGGAAGAGCTCTGATTCCCTATTATGGTCGTGGAGTCGTGAGTTATCAGGCAAGGGTTTCCCGCAGGAGAGGAGACCCCTTGGAAGGTGGGGTGGGAAACTGGAAAAAGGTCCTGGCCACACCCCAGAGGGCGGGGGATATTGGGAGCCAGCCCTTTCCCCCTTTTTTGGGAGCTGGTCCCCAGGTTCTTTTCCCCTAGAGGAGATTCTAGTAATCACAGTGATACTGATACCGTGAAGGAGGGTATGCGCCTTATATTTTGTATCTGGTGCCTCATATTTTGTCATTAATAACCATTTGTTGTTTATTTGTTATATGTGGCTGTGTATATGTATGCATCTTGTTGAACACCCCCCACCCCCCCAGCTGTTGACACCTCCCACCGATTGCCAGTATTTATCTGGGTGTGCCTAAGTGTGTTTGCTGATTACCTGAACTCACCTGTATTTTCCTGTTCCAGATTTCTTATTTACCTATGTGGGCTCAAGGTGCTTCAGAGCAATCCCCCAGAAGTCAATTATAGATGCATAGCAATTTATATACATCTAAATAGAGTGTTGAACACACACACACACACACACACACACACACACACACACACACACACTGGGCCATGTGCATGTATGTATGTATATATAGAGAGGGGCTTTTTTACCCATGCTGATTGGGGGGGAGGGGGGGCGGGCTTTATCTTTTATATTTGAGCATTGCCCATAGACAGCCAATGAGCAACGACTGTGGTGTAGCCATGAAAAAGGCAAAATGTGATCCACAAATATGTTTAGTGAAGCACTTCCAGCGTGTTCCCATGCAAGGTCTTATTAACCCTCCTTTGGAGCACTATGTACAATTCTGGTCACCTATGTCCAAAAAAGATAACCAAGGAAGTGACAAGTGTATCAAACTTTGGCTCGTTTAGCCTGGCCAAACGAAGGAGTATTATGATTACCTGCCTGACATTTATAGAGAGCAAACATCAGAGAGAAAGGAGCTAGATTAAGTTACAGGACAACACTGGCAAAAAAAAAAAAAAAAAAAAAAAAAAAAAAAGAAATGGGTATCAACTGGCCAGGAGTAGATTTTTGCTGGAAATTAAATAAAGCTTCTAACTATTGGAGGAGTGCAGTTTTTTTAGGAACAGCCTTTTAGTAGGAGTAAAAGGGATAAAAAAAAAAAAAAAAATCCTAAATGGATTAAGCTGGAGCTTGATCCTATATGGATATGATGTAAAGGATGTGGCTGCCTGAGAGAACAGGCTGGATTCACAGACTCAAGAGGTTGTCCCTTTAAATCCTATGCCCTCCTTGGAAAACTGCTTCCTGCTGCTCAGTAACACAGCTGCAGATTAATCAGGGCAGTCCCTCCTTTCTTGTTAAGCATTCAAAGCATGCTTAAAGGAAGGTTATTTAACCCCCATACCTCCAAACAAAATAGAAGGAATAATATGTGCAGATTCATTAAACTTTTGAAGGAAATATTGCAAAGATTAAGCTAAAATAAATACAGGGAGTTAGAGAATGAAATTCTATTCAATAAGGGTGGATCTCCCTGCATAGGATAAGGGAAGATAACAGAGCTGCCAGATGAGCTTTATGTTTGGCCAAAGCAAACAATTGATTTAATCAAATAGCACAGAAAAACAAGCCAGCACTGTAATGCCAAATATTTAGTCACTTGACACTAATATCTGACTGGAGTGCAAATGCTACCCAGGCCATATTTCAAGGTTGAAGCCATCTTTAGGAGATGACAGGCTATGGCATTTAATGTATATAGTAAGTGTTCCCCAGTTGTTGACTGCATTGGTAGTCCCTTATGCTTCTCAGCATTTAATTCAGCAGTTGTATTCTGGATTCAGTCATTGGAGGCAGTCATTATATTCTTATAGTTGGTGGGATATGTGTGTATGCATGTCTGACAGCATATTTGACATTCAGTGCAGAAAAAGACTCTGGCTCTCCAGCATGCTTTTTCTAAAAGCGTTTTTCAAATAACTATCAGTAGGTAAATGGTGAATGTTATTATATTTGGAACTTCTGCCTCCTAAGTCTGAATAAGTCTCAGGGACTATGGTGATGAGTACAGAAGGTCCCAGTCCTCCAGCATCCCAGTGTGCTTTCCTCCCAGCCCTCTGTCACAGGTCCAGGGTGATAGTGTGTATCACTTGGACTGGACTCTACTGCTGCAGCCAAGAAGGGAACCCCTTTACAATTCCCTCATTGTGCTACAGCCTGAGAGGGCTGCCCCGTGCACTGCTGTCATCTGTTGTGAGGCAGATTGGGGAGCCTGAGATGTGTGCACAGGGACGCCTTGGCTGCACAGTGGGTCAGCATTTGAATGTCTGTTCAGGGGTCTCCAGGTACACTTTTCTACCAGGAGAGAAATCTCCCACATCATTTGAACATGTGTACACAGATTTTATAAAGATTGGTTCAAATTAAAGCTAAAAATCTAAGATTGCATATGCACGCACATGCGCATGGTTAGAAAGATGTCCCCTCCTATGGCCTTTTCATTTTACATTGCTCTTCTGTCAATGGCTGCTGTTTTCACTTACTTTAGGTAAGGACTTCTACTAGAAGATGAGCAATGGGAGACAGTTGTTCTCATTTCTTTGCTCCTACATAATCTGCAAGTCAATTCATCTCTTGGCTTGGAATTACTGCTTCCTGCTCAACAGCAGTTCTTGTGGCAGAACAAAGCCCATCAACATTGCTCTTTCAAAGAAGTCCTATCTCTTTTTCTGCTGGATGGATGATAAATACCATGCTGGGTGTTGAGGTAATCTATGCAAACTGGGGAGACTATTAGGAATCTCATAATCAGGGGTGACTGATGTGTGGACACAGGTATGGGCCACTGCAGACATCTCTCCTTTGCCCAGTATGGCAGGACCTTACTATCAGTGAAATCAGTCTACAGAGCACGAGTGAAGAGGGAAGTGGTTTAAAATTTTTTCCCTGGGGTAGAACATGTTGCTTTTGTAGTAAGCCCTTAGTACCTAGCAAAATTCTTAGTGTTATTTCCAAATTTCATGCTGAGCATCATGTTGCTAGAAGCCATGAGGCCAGATAATGGGTAATTGTTGGTTTTGTCCCAGTTAAATATTAAGTAAGCTTCTTTTTGCCATATGTAGGAAGATTGTAGAACACAAAGTTGGGCACATTTTTGTCACCCGCTTGACTCCTTGTATGTGAATGTGCATGTCTAATGGAAACCTAATCTATAGTAACCTTTCTTACTTAGGCTAGTTTAAGTGTTGCTGTAACCATCTTAATGGTTTAAGAGGTGTTAAGTGAGATTCTGGACTACTGATGGGATTCCAGCCTAATGTTAAAGGATTGACATGACTCCCCATTCAATGAATGACACAGGCTTTGTTTAGTGCAAGTATTCACAGTTAAATGAGCCTAAAGCAAAACAAAGTCCAGTATTTAGCTGTACAGTGATAACGTCTCACCAATACAGACAAAGAGATGGTGTGTTTATTGGCAGCTTCCCCAGGTGTGGATTGTCTCAACTAGAAGAAAGCTGGGCATTCTTGGTTCTTGTCAGAAGGATCTTTCATTCTTGAAGTCCATGCCCTGTTAGCTGTTTTGTTCCTTTTTTATACCCTTTAGCTTAGCATCTTCAAAGCATTCTCAAAGTAGTTGTGTAAATCAAGAGTCCCAAGCAGTAATTGACAGGAAAATCCTGTTAATCAAACTGCTTATTATTGGTTATCAGAAAGTCCCAATTTGAATTAATTGCCGCCTTCAGTGACAAGAGGTTATCCATTTCTACAAAGTTTGGAACACATCAAGAAACTGATTAACAACTCAAAAACCTTGCATTTTTCCTAGGAGTTGTCCTTGGAAGATTCAGGGAACCACTAAGGCAAAACAAGAGTAAATCATGAGCAAACATCTATCACATATGAAGAATGACTCTTCTTGCAAATAAACATGAGTTAATTGCAAAAGAAATATTTACCATACTAATTAATCAAGCATGGGCAACTGGTGCCTCCTGAGTTGGGGGGGACACTTGCCCCCCCAGTGGCCAGTCAGTAATGGGGGGAGGGGGTCCCCCTGTGGCCAATTGTGCTGAGGGCAGGAGGCCGCTGGCACTTCTGGGTTGGTGCAATCAGCTGTGGGGAACACCCCCTCCCCCCCATTTGGCATGATTATCCATGGGGGGACAGCGGGGTTTGCTTCTCCTGGTGCCCCCACTCCCTGGCTGGTGTGCTCAGGGGGGGCATCAGCACTCTCCCCTGCCCCCCTCGCCCATCGCCTAAGCGGGGAACACTGACTGTCAGGGGATGCACCAGCGATTTTAGAGGGTGCATGTGCAGCCCTGTGCACCACCTACACATCACCACTGTAATCAAGGATACTTTTTATACAGCTATAGACTAGACAATCAGGAGCCTGCTTAAAATCATCATGAATATAGTAAGATAAATTGGAAATAATACCTTATTGTTTCTAAGGTGGCCTAGCCATAAGTTCACATCCTCTTGCACTATGCAATTGTCACCAGTATTTTGTATTTTAACTCTTGTGAGTAAGGCCAGTTTAGCTTGAGTTTCACAGCCATTAAAGGAGACATGCTTACAAGGCACAAATGATAGTTAGATGTCTAGACTCTTGATTTTCAAGAGGGGTTAAATGCTTAACTGCTGTTTGTACCTCTGAAAGTCTCCCCTTTTCTCTGTGTAGCTCTTTCTTTGCCTCATTCCCTGATGTAAACCTGAGTATTTGGCATGATTATCACTTTAAACCTCCTCATCAGCATCTTTGTGGTGAAGCCAGTGAGTCTGATTGATGACTGAATAGTATTCTTGTCAGAGCCTATCTAGACTGTTTTTAAATTGAGTGAAGGGTTTGTTGTTGGAAAAATGCCAGGCAGCTTTTTCCCAACATGGTTGAGCTACCAACTTTGTACTTTCTTGAGTTCCTGCCAGAATTAGAGACTAAGTAGGGACTAAATGCATCTCTGAAGGAAGTGGGGGAAATTTCCAGTGAGTTTGTATGCCTCTAATCCCCACAGAAAAAGATGGGCCTAGGAGTCAAACCATTACCAGAAGAGTCTGTCTCTAAGCCACTATGTTTTGCAATGGTTATCGTGTGTGTTTTTGACTTTTTGTAGTAGCAACTTTTATACAGCACTTTATATATAAGTGGAAATCAGAAAAGGGGACACTTCTTTCAAAGTAGAGGGGAGTTTAAATTATTCTGATGGAGTAAACTGATTTCCCTTCAAGTTCTATATTGAACAGCTTTGACTGTTATTTTACTTTTTCTATATCAAAGCAGATTTTATAAAAAGCAAAGCTTAGGATCATTCATCCTCATGCTGTTATAAGAATGTTTACACTATCCAAAAAGATGACAAAGTGCCTTGAGCAACACATTTGGAATGTCTAGACTCTAAAATTTTATCTCTGAATCCTACTGCAGATGCTTAGTTCTAGACCTG
>NW_005842061.1:2213518-2214928 GCF_000455745.1 Alligator sinensis | reverse complement strand
GCCTTTCTGAACCATGGGCAGATTCAGGATTTGTAAAGAGAGGTGCAGGAGCAGCAACTGGTGCTGTAAGGTGGCTATACCCCTATTCTCAAATTCCTTCTACCCCTATATTACCAGGACAGGCAGACCACACAGCAGGAACAGCAAGCAACCAGGGACTTGTAAGTCCCCAATTCAGGTAAGAATCCCAACCCCCAGCTCTCAGCAGCCCTTCCCCTCCCCTTTTGTAGCCAGTGGTATCTCCCCTCTCCTTTGTGCCTCCCCTGCCACTATTCCCACTGTCTCTATACCCTGGGGGGTAGGATGAGCTGCTATTGACTCACTCCACTTGTGCTGTGCAGGGAACCAGGCTCAGCTGAGGACAGTAGCAAAGGCCAGGTTCCTCCTCCTTGTGTCTGCTCCTGGGCTGTCAGAGAATGACTGCGGAGATCAGGTGGGGAGGAGGAACCTGCCTGCTGTTGCTATTCCAGGTACAGCCCTGCTCCCTGCACAGCCCAGCTGGAGCAGGGCAGCCAGAGGATGAGGACAGGGGCAGTTGTCCGTGGGGGAAGGGGCAATTAGAAGGGTAGGGGATGTGCCACTGAAAATGTAGCACATCACAGCTATAAACCTGGTCAAGCTGGCTGGCTGGCTGGCTGGTGTCACTGGATAGCACAAAGCTACTGGAGCATACCTGCAAATGAAGTGCTGCTTTACAAGGCCTTGCCATACCAGGCATTAAAAATGAAGGCCGTGTCAGCTTCCCACAGGCCATACAGAGCAGAAGGAAGTAGGAGCTGGAAGCTACCTCACAAGGTCATCTAGTCCAGCCCTTTGCTCAAGGCAGGATCATTCCTGACTAAACCATTCCAGCCAAGTGTTTGTCTAAGCTACTCTGGAAAGCTGCCAGGGATGGAGATCCTTGGGGTGGGGCTGTTCCAGTGCTTAACCCCTCCCACAGTCAGAAAGTTCCTCCTAATCTCCAACCTCCACTTCCCCTGCTGCAGCTTGAAGCTGTTGCTCTTAGCCCTGTCTCCTACAGCCGGAGAGGAAAGCCCATGTCCGCTCTCTCCGTAACTGCCCTTCAGCTACTTGAGGCCTGCTCTCCAGTCCCTGTTCTCAGATGCTATTTTCCATAGCCGTAGCCTGGGAGGGGACAGGAGCCCTTCCCTGCCGCACGGAGGGGCTGGACTAACAGCCTGGAGCTGGCTTCCAGCCCTGCTTCTAGGACCGGGCTTTCATCTGCTTTCCCTCTGCGTGAAAAGGGGCTCGAGGGCGAAGCGCTGGGCGGGGGGTTCCCTGGTCCCGGCTTGGATGGGGGCGGGGGGCCGGGAGGCAGAGCCACCACCGATTTCGGGAGGCCTTGGTTTTCCTGGTGGCTCCGCCCTGCCCTCGGTTCCGTGCTTGCTGCAGCAGCCCGGAGGGGGGCCG
>NW_005842061.1:2211260-2212943 GCF_000455745.1 Alligator sinensis | reverse complement strand
TGCGGGGCCGCCCGCGCCCTCCCGGGAGGATGCGGCCGGGCCGCGGGCTCCTGGGACCGCCGGGCCTGGCGCCGCCCTGACGGGAACCAGCTTCTGCCCGCAGTTGCGACGTCGGGCCTGCCCCAGCCTGGCGCCGCTCGCGGTTTTAATATCAAAGGAAAATAGGGACAAATGTTGCCGTCGCGGCAGGCGGCTGAGCCGCAGCCCTGGGCGCTGCATCGATGTCTTCTGCCTCCTCCCCGCGGAGCCCGTCTGGCAGGAAGTCATTTCCACCTCCCCCCTCGCTGCTTCCTTCCTCACCCTTGGCCAACGCGGAGGATACGCGGGTAGTAGCTTCCCTCGCAGCAGAGGAAGCCGCTTTATCAGCGCTTCCCCAGACACGGGTGCCAGGAGCATTCAACATAAGCTCTTGCTTGCAAGGAGCCATTGGTTTTGTGGAGTGGCAGCCTGCACATTAATGTGGTCCTCATTTTGGCCTAGTGCATTGAGAGGCAGCCACTGGGAGTTGGGTTAAAAAGCAAGAGATTTTTTTTAATACGTGTTGCTGGAAAGCGGTCATGGGCCAGTTACTGTCCAACTGTTATTACTTAGTAGTAGCACCATAAAAAGTGACTGTGGGGTTTAATCTAATCAGAAGCAAGGTGATGCTTTTACAGTCCGAGTGGGTGTGTTTACACGTGCGGGAATGCTCCTTTTCTAACATGCATTAATTTACGACCTCCAATGTGAGGTCCTAAATTAATGCACTTTAAGCTGCTCTGATGTGCAGTAACATGTTTGCGTAGTTTTTAGTGACAATGTGCAGTAGACTTTTACTGCAAGTTAGCGTAACGTCACAGTTTTTTATGTGATGCTTTAATATACAGTATTATGCATTAAAGCAGGGGCAGGCAATTATTTCAGGCGGAGGGCCGCTTACCTAGTTTTGGCAAGCTGTTGAGGGCTGAATGGGTAGCCTCGCCCCTTGACAGGTGCCCCACCCCCTGGTTACCATGTTGGGACCAATGTCCCAGGGCCAGCACTGGTGGGACCCACAGCGGGGCACAGGCTGGCAGGGGTCTGTGGAGCTGGGCTGGGCTGCACCAGCAGGGAGAGTGGGGAGCTGGCCTGGCTCCATAGAGCCCCTGCCGGTCTGCTCTAGGCCCTGCTGGCCCTGGGACACCTGTGTGGGTCCTGTGCTCCTGCTCACTCCCAGTGCCCCCTAGCCCCATGGTACAGGTAGGGGGCAGTGCACAGCCCCGACCTCCTGCTCACCAGCAGGGAAGGAGCTGGTGCGGAGTGTGGGGAAAGGCGGCCCCTTGCCCGCCCTGTGCCTGGTGCTCCCTGCTGCAGCTGCTCGCAGCCCGTGCAGAGCTGTCCTGAGTGGGCAAAGGCAGCCCCACATGGGCTGCAAGTGGCTGCAGCGCGGGGCGCTAGGCAGGGGACGGGCACAGGGCTGCTTTTCCCGTGCTCAGCACCAGCGTGTAACTCAGCCCCGCTACCAGCCTGGGCCCCGCGCCAGCTCTAGGCTCACCTGTCGGGGATGTGCCATGGCGGCAGCAGCTGCGGCCCCCCCTGCTGCCCGCTTGCTGCACCGAGCAGTGTTTGCTCCTGCTGCCCACCTGGAGCTTGTGCGGCACCCTGTGTTGCAGCTGCTTGCAGCCCGCATAGGGCTGCCTGTGCCTGCTCAGGACAGGCCCGTGT
>NW_005842061.1:2203861-2211168 GCF_000455745.1 Alligator sinensis | reverse complement strand
AACTCCTTCCCTGCTGCCACCCCCTGGCCTTATTTGAGGTTCTGGCTTGGTGGTCCCTGGCCTCTCCGGCTGGGGCTTCCAGCTGGGGGGGGCGGGGCTGGGTGGGCCCTGCTGTTGCTGGAGCCCTCTGGGTTTCCCCTGGGTCCTATTGCCCTTGGTTTCTGTCATTTTTGATGGGAACCAAGGACAGATCAATATTCATTTTCTAAAAATTTTTAGGGGCCCTGTGGGCCAAACAGAATGGCCTCATAGGTCAGATCCAGCCCGCTGGCCATATTTCGCCCACCCCTGCATTAAATTCTACTATGCAGTAAAGTGCACATGTAGACATCGCCACTGTGCCCTACATTACTTGGAGGAGTGGTATAAAAAGGAAAACTGCAAGAGTTTATTTGAATACTTAGTAATGACTTTGGCAGGCAAACTAGGAAAATACTTGCCTCTCTTTCTGAAGTAGTTTAGTGACCTTTCATCGATAGATGTCATAAAATGGAAGATTCATCAGCCCTTTCTGTACCATTTTCTTTTTTATGTGGATTAGATAGAGGACGAGAATATTGTTAAATCATGTAAGATTTTTGTAAAACTGACTAAAGTCCTCTTCTCTTAATGTTTTAAATGGGTATTTCACTAATTTCCTTGTCTAGAGACTGTGAGAGTACCACACCTTTGTAAGCAGATTGATGTTAACCTTCAACATGGATGAACTGCCCTTGCATAATTTACCAGGCTGCATCATGTTGGTGCAAGTCCTGTTTTCCTGGGATAGCACAGTGACACTGGGAATGTAATCCTGTGCATCTGCATCAGTGCAAAGTGACACCAAACCAGCCCTCACCCTTTCATCATCTGACTGAAAACCAGTTTAGGCAGAATCTTAGCCTGTGCCTTATTTGAGTTGCTTCCTCTGAGTTTAGTCTTTGTTTTTTCCTCCTGTTTCTAGAATTTTTTTTAAAGAGACATACCACTACCACAGAAACAACCTTGTTAGGAGAGAGGTAGTTAGCTAGGCTGGTCTGAAGTTAGGCAGGAAGCAGGGCAGGGTGACACCATACGGACTAACTGGTTCAGAGAGGAATGAGGTTTCATCCACTACTTTGTCAGTGTTATGAGCAGACTTGCAAGAGCAGAAGTATTAAATAGAAAGGAAGAGAGTCATTTTAATAGGAAAGATATGGAGAAGATGGCACTGCTAGAGAGATGAAGGTCAGAACGGATAAACAACACAGTTAACTTCTTGACGAACATTAAGGTTATAAAAACTGGCCCATGTAATGAGATAAGAATCAAGAATAATTCTGCCGAGACCATATTTAACACAATCCAGTCTATGAATGATTTTTTGTTTCAGTTTTGTGTTCAAGTTTTTTTAAAGTTTTACTGTTTAAGTATGATTCTGAGGTCAGCGATGAAATGTCCAGGGAGGTTAAAAGTGCTCTGCTACAGGGTTTCACATCTTTCTGGAACTTATGTTAGATCAGTGTTCCTTCGTTTTTACATGCAGTGATCACCCCATCTTTCCAATGTAGATAGCAGAGGGGTACCATAATCAGGTGAACCTTGGATGTTATAATCCATGTTATTTGGTTCAGTGTTGATGCGGTCTGTTTGATGAGGGGCACGGCTGACATCAGGTCCATTGCAAGGTCTGGTGCTTTTGTGAAATTAGGAGTTAGGTAATCTGTTGCTGGACAAATGCTGTTTGAGGCTGGGGGGCTACCTGTAAGCCAGGACAAGCTTGCCTCTAATGACTACTTTGAGATGGTCATTATTTTCCGGGGTGGGGGGTAGAGGTCATTTTAATGTTGTGTCCTAGGCGTTCGAGCTGGGAACTATAGTGACAACAAGGATTCTATTGCCCTTGTCATAGGGTTGGTATTGTACCAGGTCAAAGTAGGGCCCAAGTCTGGCCCTCTTGATTTGAGTGGGTATAATTCTGGGATTACATTTTAAGTGTAGAAATCCCTGCTCCCAATCCTTAAGGGTGTGCATCCTGGTCGGTAGGATCAGAGCATATATGGTTGTAACACAGCTTGGCTGTGGTGTTCTTAGGATGAAAGATGGTGGTATGGAGGTAACTGTACCAATTGGTTGATTTCTGATGCAGTGTGGTGCTGATGTGACCATTGCAAAGATTCACCATGGTGTTGAAGAAATGAGTATGTTGGAAGGAGTATTCAAGAAATCAGTGGATGGAAGTTTGTAGTCCTGGTACAATTTCTCTAGGAGATGTCACCAGTGTACACGAAGTATTCTAGGCAGATGAGAAGACAGCCATGGAGAAAGCAGACTCCAAGGTGTCATAAATATACTGGCATAGTGGGGGATCCTACGTGTGTGCCCATACAGTGCTGTTTGTGTATAGGTATAGGGAGCCTTCAAATCTAAAATAGTTGCGTGTGAGCACAAGTTGGAGAGTGCAGTGGAAACAGAAAGTGTCATCATCTGGGGGGGAATCATGTTTTCTAGGTCTTGTAATCCATTTTCGTGGGGGATGTTGGTACATATAAATTTGACACCCATGGCAGCTAATATGGTGTTTGTTGATAGCTTGTCAATAGAGCCTAGATTTTTTTGGATATCTCTGGTGTCACCCTTTGACAACTACTTGTTGTAGTTCATTTTTTACTCCCCAAGGATGAAGGGGAGGACAAAAGGACAAAAATCTCTACTTCACTCCCCCAGTCAGGTTGATCAATTTCATAGAAAAGTCAGGGTTGGAAGGAACTTCAGGAGGTCATCTAGTCCAGCCCCTGCTCAAAGCAGGATCATCCCCAGCTAGATCATTCCATCTAGGGCTTTGTCAAGCCAGGTGTTAAAAACCTCCAAGGATGGAGATTCCATCACCTCTCTAGGTAACCTGTTCCAGTGCTTCATCACCCTCCTAGTGAGAGTTTTTCCTAATATCCAACCTAAACTGCCCTTGGTGCAACTTGTTAGCATTGCTCCTTGTTCTGTTGTCTGTCACCACTGAGAACAGTCTAGTCTAGCTCAACCCTCTTTGGAACCACCCTTCAGGTAATTAAGGGCTGCTATCAAATCCCCCCTCAGTCTTCTGCAGACTAAATAAGCCCAGTTCTCTCTGCCTCCCCTCAGAAGCCATGTGCCCCAGCCCCCTAACCATTTTTGTTGCCCTCCGCTGGACTCTCCAACTAGTCCATGTCCTTTCTGTAGTGGGGGCTGAAAACTGGACACAGTACTCCAGACGTTCTGAAGAGGGGAATAATCACTCGATCTGCTGACAACACATCTAACCAATGCAGCCCAGTATGCTGTTACCCTTCTTGGCAACAAGGGCACACTGTTGGCTTATATTCAGTTTATTGTCCACTGGTCCTTTTCTGCAGAGCTGTTGCTTAGCCAGTCAGTCCCACACCTGTAGGGACGCATGGGATTTTTCTGTCAAGTGCAGGACTTTTTAGTAGCCTTTGTTGAACCTCATGACGTTTCTTTTGGTCCAATCCTCCAATTTGTCTAGGTCAGTCTGAATCCTAGTCCTACCCTCCAGCATATCTACTCCCCCCAGCTTGGTGTGATCCGCAAACTTGCTGAGGGTGTACTTCATCCCATCTTCCAGGTCGTTGATGAAGATATTGAACAGAACTGGCCCTAGGACTGACCCTTGGGGCACTCCACTTGATACCAGCTGCCAACTAGACATGGAACCATTGATCACTACCCATTGAGCCCAGCGATCCAGCCAGCTTTGTGTCCACTATACAGTCCATTTATCCAACCCATACTTCTGTAACTTACTTGCAAGAATGCTGTGAGAGACCATATTAAAAGACTTGCTAAAGTCACAGTATATCATTTCCCCACATCCACAGAGCTAGTCATCTCACAGAAGGCCATCACATGGCCCCTGGTGAATCCATGCTGACTGTTCCTGATCAGTTTTTTTCGTCTCCAAATGTTTAGGAATGGATTCCTTGAGGACCTGCTCCATGATTTTTCCAGGGACTCTGCCCCTTTTCCCCATCACCATAAGTTTTCAGTGATAATGCCCAGCAACTCTGCAATTGCATCAGCCAGCTCCCTCAGCATCTTTGGATACATTCAATCTGGCTGCACAGACTTATACACACTCAGCTTTTCTAAGTAGTCCCTAACCTGTTCTTTCACCACTTAGGACTGCTTACCTTTTCCCCCGAACTGTGCTGCCAGGTGCAGTAGTCTGGGAGCTGGCCTTGTCTGTGAAGACAGGTAAAGAAAGGGGGGTGGGGAAGGCATTGAGCACTTAAGCCTTTTTTGCATCCTCTGTCACTAGGTTGCCTCCTCCATTCAGTAAGGGACCCCAACTTTTCCCTGACCTTCCTCTTGTTGCTGACATACTTGTAGAAACCCTTCTTGCTACCCTTCACATCCCTTGCTAGCTGCAACTCCAATTGCTCTTTGGCCCCTCATTTCAGCCTGGTATGCCCAGGCAATATGCTTATACTCCTCCCTAGACATCTGTCCAAGTTTCCAGTTGTAAGCTTCCTTTTTGTGTTTAAGCTCACCGAAGAGTTGTCTGCTAAGCCAAACTGGGTGCGTGGCGTATTTGCTATTCTTCCTGAACATCATGATGGCTTGTTCCTGCACCTTCAGTAAGGTTTCTTGTGCTGCTTGACTGCAGATCCTCTCCTTACCTGCCTTGTCACTTTGTATCCCCACCATCATCCATGCTAGCTCATGCCCTGATTTCAAGGCACTCTGCAGTGGTTTGATATTTAGTTTGAAAGCTAGGAGTGAAGGTGCTGGGTCACAGTGGTAATGCCACCTTGGGTCATGAAAGGAAGCAGAAGTGTTAGGAAAGAGACAAGGTGATTTAGAACCATAATTTAGATATAGGGCAATTGGAGTCCCAGGTTTCCTTATATCTCCGTTACTAGAAATGTTGCTTTATCTACAGCCAGTCTCATTAGTGACTTAATTGTGGGGAAATGGTTTCTTGATAGTGTGTCAGATTCTTCAGTGTCAATAGTGTTAACCCGTATAACAACGCTTTGTGCAGTACATTCTAGTGTGGCTAGGTAATGCATTAAAGATTCATGGTTCCGAAACCCTTGGAATATCTAGCTCTAGTAAGGCAAGAATACTTCTTTGAGCTCATCTTGAAGTGAGTTAACAAAATTGCTCCATAAATTTGTTTTTCTTTTGTTAAAAAAAAAGACACCTTGAAAAAGCCATTAATTTTGGTCAGTGCATTGCATGGAAAAAAATTGAAGGCAAAAGCTGGTGTTGACGAATGAATATGCCATGTGTGTTTTCTAGGCATAGATAGTACATCAAGGATTGATAAAATTTGTGGGTCTGTAATATTAAAAGGGCTATTTTACACAGTTTTACATATCAGTATGATCCCATGCCAACCCAGTATGTTAAAAAGAAAACCACCACTATAGTAGTATTAGTATACAAGACTTATTCCATGTGGGATTAATGATAAAATAAATGTTAAAAAGCATTTTCATTATAGTTGGGATTGGTAAACCTTCTGCATGCGTCATTTAGAATCTCAAAACTTGAGAGTTCTGTTAATTTTCCTTTTTTTCGAACATAGGGCTGCAATTCTGTAAAAACTTCCTTGGAATTCTCTTTACTGTCCTAGAGACCAGACTTTGTCCTTTCAAGGATAGAATACCTTTGGTTTCCTTTAGGTTAACTGTGATGTTAATATCAAGCCATATAGGGTTTCTAAGCTTTTTGCCAATTTCCCTGTGAGTACCTTCAGGAATGGCTGCAGCACTCTCTAGGAGCTGTACTATATTTGTTCTCTTACTTGGGTTTTTCCAATCTTGCCTAACTTCCTTACCTGTGATATCTTGATCTTAGAATTAATATATTTAGGAGGCTGCCTTTAGAGAACTAGAGTTCAGCTTTCCATGCCTTGCCCTGCTCTGCTCATTAGGCAGCCGGTCATCCCATCCTCACACCTTAACTTGAGCATTGATTGTTCTTGCTCTTTGGCTCCGTTTGCCTTCCAGGATACCTATCCCTCTAGATTCTTACTCTCACCGGTCTCAGTTTTTGGGGCACCTACTCCTTTAGGTGCTTTTTGGCAGGGGGGGTACTAGTCCCTATTTTAATAGCCTTAGTTACAGTCCAGGCTGCACATGCCAAATTCTAAGCTCACGGCTCAAGATGCTGATATGCATCTCTGGCATTGGCCCCTCTGTGTGGATGGGAGACCCAGCATACCTTACTGTGCTGGACCCTTGGAACACAGCCCCCAAACTGTGAGGTACTACCCTGGTTGGTACCTTTTGTAATATCACCTTACTTCAGGGATCCCTTTGTGATTTCTGCTGCCCCCCCAAACCCCATGATACAACCTAAGCCCCCAAATAACAACAGAAACAAAACACATAACTTATCTCCCTGTATACTCCTCCTGCAAAACTTCTTCTGTTGTGAGGATATGGGCCACTATAAGCTGCCATTATGTGGCTCTTGACTCCACCCACTTCCAGTCACCTGACCAGACCTCCTGGGAAGATGAGGCCCAAGTGCTGCCAATTATCCAAATTAGTAACAGGCCTCTCCTTTATTAGTTGGTTGGAATCCTGTAGCTCATTTTTCTGCAAGCTGTGTTCTTAGCCTGCCTGTAATACTGTCCTTTTTTTCTCCTTCCAGTAGTAGGAGTAGATGCTCTCTGATATAGAGGACCTATAGGTTTTTACTCATGTTGGCCACCTGACAAAGTCAAAATGAATAAATGATTAATGACATTTAGAAATAAACTTTGAAAAGCATTTAATATGAAATACAGTTGTTTGGATATAGCAATAACATTGTAGAATTAGCTAGCTGAAATACTTGCTGTGGAGGAGCAATTTAAATGTTAAGAATGGAAGATGTAATGTTAAAGAGAAGGTGAGTTTCACATTGCCTAAACTATTTTTATTAACATGTCTTTGACTTATGATGAGTACTTTTTACACTTAAAAGAGCATGCCCTGAAATGATCGTTACAATAGAAGAGTCTTTACACAAGCTAATGACTTTTCTGTAAAGAATGTGTAACAAAAATAGTGCTAATGATTTTCTGAAATCATTATTAGAATGCTTTGTCTATGGGTTTACATGAAAGACTACCATTGATGTTTGTATGAGCTGAATGTGCATATTGCTCAGAAAGTCTTTACATCAGCATGCAAGCAAATCCATGAATAATGCAGCTATGGAACTGAAGAAACCTGTTATCAGGTACAGAAAGGATTAGCATTTACATGTATTTTTCAATAAAATCACTTTGGTTATTACACCCTAGATCAAAGACGAATGGAAGTTATTAACTGATTCCATCTGGATTTAAAAGTATA
>NW_005842061.1:2197318-2203851 GCF_000455745.1 Alligator sinensis | reverse complement strand
AGGGCTTCTCTATGTACAATATCAGGAATGATGCTGTTGGCTCAGAAATGGCAAATGTATTGAAAGGGAGAAATTCTGCTCTTTTCACTTACTCTGTCACATTCACTTGCATCTTAAATGGATTGTGCCAAACCTTTGGAGGACCATCTTCAGGCAGTGAGAGTTCTTCAGTCAGCTCCCACATCTTCAGATGGTTTTTCCTGCTTGAAATTGGGATAAGCTCAACTATAGCAAGCAATGACTCAGCTTTTATATGCTGTTTGACTGCAAAAATAAGTATAATTAGGGCAAAATCCCTGTTTCATGTACTATGTGGAACTTAATAGCATGAAAAGATTCCATGCCTAGAAAGAGATGGGGGTGTAGGTTGTAGCTGTGTTGGTCTGAAGACATAGGCAGACAAGGCTCTTTGGGTGAATCTGATATCTTTTATTAGACCAACTTAAATAGTTGGAAAAAAATTTCTTAGCAAGCTTTTGGGTTTAATAACCCTTCATCATCAGGCTGAGGAAGCCTCTGAAGTTGGTGTGTGGTCTTCCTGGATGGAATGAATAGTAAAGAAGCCAGAGGCTGGGCTGGTATGCATGCAGGACAGGCAGTCAGTGAATATGTAAATTGAGGAGTCGGTGGGTAAGAGGCAGGATTGGAGGGGGAGAGAGTGGGGGATGAATGTAGCAGTTAAATAGTGGAGAGTTACCTGGGGAGTCGGATGTCAGGCAGGTTATAGTGTGTCATAAATCCAATGTCTATATTTAGTCCATGCTTTTTTGTATCCAGGAGGTTGATGAAGTGAAGTTTATAGGTTTGTTTGTGAAAAGTGTTTTGTAACATTTCCCCCCCCCCCCCCCCCTCCCAATTTACATTTTCACTGATGGCTTGCCTTGCATGTATACCAGCCCAGCCTCTGGCTTTTTTACTATTCATTCCATCCAGGAAGAGCACACACCAACTGCAGAGGCTTCCTCAGCCTGACGAAGGGTTTTTAAACCCAAAAACTTGCTAAGAATTTTTTTTCCAATTATTTAAGTTGGTCTATTAAAAGATACCAGATTCATCCATATAACCTTGTCTGCCTAGAAAGAGATCATACCACTTCAGCTGGTTTTCCAGCTGTATGCTTGGAGACTGACTTTCTAGTGCTTCTTCAAAACTCTTCCCCTAAAACCTGTTCTCTCTCCAAGTTCAGTACATGTTTCTACATTTCCTTAGTAAAGGCTAACTAGTGACCCTTGGTTGTAAAGATGTAGTACATTCATAGCTTTTTAAACCTTCTGTCCAGGAACTGGCCTTTTCTGCTATTTATGGCCATTTTGAAAACATTTTCCTAAGAATCTTTTAGTCTGTTTGAGGGTTGTCTTGCACAAGAAAAAGGAGGATACATGTCTGATTTTTCTTGCAGTTCTTAATTGGCATTTCTTAAAGGAAACAAATTCAAGAATGAAGTATTCTCCTCCTCCCTCTCCTGCCTCACGGTTATACTTGGCAGAATGACTAGCCATTTTCCTTCTACAGAGAAGAGCTGTCTATGTTAGAAACAGAAATCTACCAGAGTGACTTGTTTCAAGTTGAGGGTTATTTCCATAGATCTCAGCGACAAAGATTTCCTTTATGTGATTTTTCCATGTATTCCCCCATCCTAATTTAACTACAGTAAATGTTGACATTAGTTTTCCAGGAGAGAGAAATACCCCCTCTTCCTGGGTGTGCCCTGTTTGTCTCTGGAGCATGTTACTTTATATCTGATTCTGAGAGCTCAGACTTGTCTGATCTTGATTTGCTTGGTTCATAACACCCTTGCTGCATCAAAATAGTACTGACAAGACAGTTTTTTTATCATTCAAAATACACTCTTGTAAGGGGGAGGCAGAAGGTGGACT
The DNA here is from genome assembly GCF_000455745.1 of Alligator sinensis. Taxonomy (NCBI): domain Eukaryota; kingdom Metazoa; phylum Chordata; order Crocodylia; family Alligatoridae; genus Alligator; species Alligator sinensis. Next base: position 2,201,974 of record NW_005842061.1, on the reverse strand, counting down.
TTGTAGAGAGTTTATTTTAATTGTATGACAAGATATGAGAAAGTTCAACCAGTCACATGATTAAATTAGCCTGGATATTATGGGCAATCAAGTCTATGAATGGCAGTGAAGTTTGAGGACTGTGGAACCTTAATACGTTGCAGGATTGTTGGTTGTAGTTATGTTGGTCTAAGGACATAGGCAGGCAAGGTTCTTTGGGTAGTTGTAATATCTTTTATTAGACCAAATAAATAGTTGGAAAAAGTTGTTTGCAAGCTTTTGGGCACAAACGCACTTCCTCAGGCACTGGGAGGTTCTGCTGCTGTTCTGAGGAAGCTGTGGTGAAGAGACGTCTGTGAAGATGCAAATGAGTGGAATCATTTTTTGTATCCAATAGATTTATGAAGTCCATAGGCTCATCTACAAAAGGTGTTTTGTAAGTTCCCTTCATAAATCTACTGGATACAAAAAATCATGGGCTGAATATAGACATTGGATTTGACACATTACAACCTGCATGACATCTAACACACCAGGTAACCTGCCTTTTAGCTAATGGCCTGCATTCCTTAACACTTTTCCCTCCCCTTCTCTCACTTCCCTCCTATCTTTACCCTTTGTCTTCCAAACTTCAGCTCATTTGCATCTTCACAGACCTCTCTTTACCCCAGCTTCTTTTCTACCTTGGAGACTTCAGAACATCAGCAGAGCCTCCTAGTGCCTGAGGAAAGGTGTTTGTGCCAAAAAGCTTGCGAATAACTTTTTCCAACTATTTATTTGGTCTAATAAAAAATATTACAACTACCCAAAGAACCTTGCCTGCCCTGATGTGTTGTCTTTTCTTTCCTTTGAAAGGAAATAATCAAAAGCTTGTTACACTGTGGCCCAACAGTCCTGGAGACTGAAAAATCGTGTTTATTTTGATGAAACTGCTGCATAGATAGCAGAAGTGCAAGCTTTCCTACTAGCCTGTTTCTGTTGTGGAGAGAGAGACAGCCTCTAGGGCTGGGAAGATAGTTCAGTTTCCAGGACCATTCAGTGCTTGACCTCTTTACTGGAATTGCATCCCACAGGGACACTGGGTTTGGCAGTTATTGTGATGTAGCTTTTTTTCCATTAAGAACAGAACTGCGCATCAACCCATCCCAATCATAAGAGTATAACAATGTGCAGTTACTGCTGATCTGACCTGAATTAAATCCAGTGATCTGAAGATGAAATGGACTCAGTTCAAAAGGTGTTTTAACTATCACCCTAGATAAATTAATGTAATCTACCCTTTGTGGGATCAGTATATGGTTCTGTTTCTCACAATTGCACTATCTAATATTTTTTCCCAAATTTATCATTGGCAGTTTTTAAAATTTTCTTCTGCTAGGATTTGCATTAAATGCTTTACAGCATACACAAAGCAATACAGTAAATGGGTGCAACCTAGTGTTGAGGCAGAGGGATTAAAACAGTCTGACAACTTCAGGTTGTGGGATACAAGATCTGACGAGCTAAATATGATTAGACTTGGTCAATGTATGAATGGGAAACCTCCAATAAAAAGTTTCTGTAGGAATTGTTGTTTCTGCAGAACCAATAGTTTTACCCTTAGAACAACTGGCACATAAGTAAATGCCTGATCATTGTGAGACAGTGTCCTGATTTTCAGATGTGCCACCTTTTGTCAAGATCTAAAATTGAGAATTTTACTGTGTGACACACATACTTCTGTAAGAGTAACTGCATCAGTGGTGGTTTCCTAGGCAAATTCTGTTTTGGGAACTAATTTCTAATTAGTGGCTAAATTTCCTTTAAGCTTCAGTTAGAGATATCATTCTTCCTCACTTCCTGTCTTTAAACTGCTGTTTAGTGATAGTGCATGGACATACAAGTGCGTACATAATAAGACATGGTTTGCTATTGTTTCATTGATAGCCAAAACAATGTTATTGATTTATTGAAGTCTGAGTATTACCTAATCAGATACAGACTGAAAGGAGGAGGTGTTGGCAAAGGAACCTCCTAGTATTTGAAAGGCATTGGCTCACTGAGATTCGGGCACTTGGGAGGGATATTAATGTCTGGATCCATCTGTAGTAAGCTCTACTCAAGTCCTGAAAGCAAAAGAATCCATGTGAAAAGCTTGTGGCTTCAGGCGTGGGATTTTTCAGGTCAGAATTTACAATACAAGTTAGATGTTGAAGCAACACAGGAATTGACTAGAATTTGTGGTAAAAAGGCAGTGGGTTGAAGGAACCTTGAAGTTTGAATGATGCCCATGAAGTATCACCACTGCTCTTATGCAGGGCCATCCCTAGTGGAGGGCGAATCGGGGCAACCACCTTGGGCCCTGTGCTTTGGGGGGCCCTGCGGACAGTGCTGTACAGGCCCTGCTGCAGCTGCCACATGCCACGCTCACTGAGCGCTTCTGGCTCCGCCTGCTTGGGGCCCAGCACAGACTCTTACGCACCTTGAAGATACCTTGTGTGACAGAGGAGTTCTGGGACTCAGTGGGAAGTTGGTTTGAACGCTCTCTAACAATAAAATTCCCTCTTTCTAGCTAGGTATAGCATCTGATGAAGTAGGTTAGTGCCTATGAAAGCTAATGCCTCTCTGAACCAATTAGTCTGCCTTCTACCTGATGTCAGACTAACATGGCCAACTACCTCTCTCTTTCTAGCTAGGCAGGGCTGTAGAGGGGAACCACATCCTTTAAAATGGTGACATCCTACATCAGTGGTCTCCAACCTTTTAAAGTAGGAGACCACCTTTGGCATGCAAAAGCAACCCAAGATTCACCATGCGCTGCTGCCACACCCCTCTCCCCCTGCCCAGCAGGTAAGTCTGTGGGGAGGGAAGGAGGTAAGTCCCACCCTTACTTTCCCTGGCAGGTAAGTCCCACCCAGCTGGAGCCCTACTCAACTTAATCCTACTCCTGCCTCTGCGGCACTGTCCCTCACTGCAGGGGCCTTGATTTAGCTTCCATCCCTTCTCTCCCCCAAGGACTGACCTGCTGGGCTGGGGCGTGTGCACGCATGCATGCGGGCGCTTAGCCCCCCACCCCAGCCTCGGATCAACTCCACGAGGCTCCAGTATCTTCCACAAGAGGCTCCAAGATCTACCGGTGGATTGAGATCCACTGGTTGGTGACCACTGTCCTATATAGATAAAAGCTGCTTTTATGGCCCTTGTCTGGGTTCTGCCTATTCTGGACCTTGGGCTGCAGTAGTTTTGGAAGGGAACAGAGATAAAGAGATGTCTCTTCAGTGGCTTAGCATTTTGGAATAATGGAATAAGTTCTGGAGACCTGGACAAGGAATAGGGTAGATGAAGCAGCCCAAGCCGTATTATAAATCAGTTTAGCCTTTGAATCTGCAGTTTGTTGTATTGGCTCTATATATACAGTATGGTTTCTAAAATCTGGGATCTGTAGTGATGAGAAATGGAAATGGGTCTGTTATGTTGAAACACTGCATTTCCTAGTGCCCCCTATTGTGCCCTGTTTCTGTCAAAGCAATCACTGCACTAAATGCTATTGTTTGCTAATATTTTATTGAGAGAATAGGGCTGTGCGAAACGGCTGTTTCATTGTGGTTTTGCAGGGACAGTGATTCATTTCAGTGTTTTGGATCACTGTCCCGTTTCGATTTGGCCAAACTGTTTCGGAGTTTCAACACTGTTTTGGTGTTTTGGCCATAGGCTATAATGTGGAATCACTTAAATGCCTATAACTTTGTCATTTCTTGCCTGATTCGGATGGAAATTGCAGGGAACTGGGGAATTGAACTGGGAACTGAATGTCACTATCAGAGCAGTCCTCCCCTCCATCTCCTCCCTCTTTTTAGTTTTTGTTTTCCTGCAAACCTGGCTCCAAACCTCTGAAATTCTCCAAAACATTTTGGAAAAGTTTCGGAGCCTTCTGATTAATTTCAGAGCTGGTTCGGAGCCTTCTGTTTTGATTTGGACTTGGTGTTTTGGGCGCCGAAATGTCCTGAAACACCTCTGAAATGAAATGGCTGCCAAAATTTCGCATAGCCCTGGAGAATGGCAAGGTCTTTGTTTCTCTGCTAATTAGTATCAAATAAACTATTCCATGGTTATTTTGTTTACTTGTTTAACTTGATAAATTATTTAATTTGCTGAATTGCCAAAAAAATCTTTAAGGGCTTTATTTCATGCCCTCAACCAGCTACTTTTGGGAAAAATAGAGAAAATAAATAGTATCATATACTTGGATCAATACATTATTGAGCTGGGACAGTTTTATCCAATTTTAAAACTGAGAAGCAATGCAGGACTAGATGGGCCTTAAATTCTAATTTAGTATCTCAGTTGCTGTTGGCTTCTCTCCCCTCCCTTGAGTTAAAAGGAAGGGAAGCTGACTGAATGAGCAATGCTATCAGCACCAATCACCATTATAGAGTCAAACTGGAGAGTCATATGTTGGTGTATGTGCAGTTAGACTATTGGCAAAGTCTAGTTAAGGAAACACTGGCCAAGTACAGATGTTCAAAAAAGCCTTAGGTGGAAATGCTCTAAGTATAGCAGTTTACTCAAAGTGCTCTAGATTAGGTCAGGACTGATCAGAACACATGCACTGTTTGGTGGTGGGGCTTGGAGCCTGCCTGTAGTAGATAAGGCCAGCAGGCTGGGGGCGTTCCTACTCACCTCCTAGGAGGCTGCAGG
>NW_005842061.1:2188983-2197279 GCF_000455745.1 Alligator sinensis | reverse complement strand
CGCCCCCCCCCCCCCGCCCCGCCCCCTCCCCCTGCCGTATGGCTACTGTCAGTGCCAGCAGCTGGGGGGTGAGGTTGGTGGGGAAAGGAGCCCCTCTGCCTTAGAAGACTCTCTTTTCCATCCCGCTTCCCACAGTTCCTGGCCTGGCGAAAAGCAGCACAGTCCTGAGCTGCAAATGGAGGAACGAAGCCTCTGTGCTGCATGGACCCGGCCCAATCGCCACCAAGACGCGAGCTCTCGAGCTTTTCGGAGGGGGATCCGCGTGGCAGAGAAGCTCCATTTTGCTGCCCCTGCCACAGTTCCTGGCATGGCAAAATCTGGCACAACCTTAAGCTGCAGCCCCTGGCTGCAACAGAGGAAGTAGAGGCTCTCTGTCGTGTGGATCCTTGCCACAGCTTGTGGGCAAAGGTCTTGGTGGGGGCCTGTTTGGGTCCACATGGCAAAGGGTCTCCTCTCCACTTCCCCCTCAGTGCCGCAGTTTCTGGTGTGGTGAGAAGTGGCATGACCCCAAGCTGCTGCATGGACCTGGCCCAGCCCCCACCAAGACCTCTGCTCATAAGCTGGGGTGGAGGGATCCATGTGGCAGAGAGCTCTATTCCCCCACCCCTGCCTGGCTGCGCAGGGAGGAATTGGAGCCTTTATTGTCTCCTCTCTGTGACAGCTTGGGTCAGGGCTGGGCAGGTGAGCACTGGCTGAGGCTAGCAAGCTGCACAGTGATGGGCCGCTGGGATCTTGGCAGAATGCAACCTATCTTGACTCAGGATCAGATATTGTATAGGCATTTGATAAAGCACTCTAACCTAAAGTGCTTTAGTCTGATACCACATCCGTCCAGGGTTAATTTAGAGTGGGATCCACTATTTTTAAAGTACTCTATGTGCTGTGAATGTCTGTTTGGTTACAGCTTTAGAGCACTTTCTGTGTGCTTAATGTGTGATAAGTGTAACTTCTGTACACGCTCAGTGTGGTTCGGCACTTGCACAAATGGATGGAAAATTCTTATTTAAGTTTTATTTTTTTTCTCTTCCCCAGATTGATAAATATCTTTATGCTATGCGGCTCTCTGATGAAACCCTGCTGGATATTATGGCTCGCTTCAGGAGAGAGATGAAAAACGGTCTTTCTAGAGACTTCAATCCAACAGCTACAATAAAAATGCTTCCTACATTTGTAAGATCGATTCCTGATGGCTCAGGTAAGGAATGGTATATTTTGATGTATTTATATAATGTACTGCATAAAAAAGTTTCTTAAAACACCATCAAAACCAAACACAACATTTTACTTTTTGTACACAAATAACATGTCATTTATCTGCTGAAATGCATTCTAATGAATAGCAATCTAGGGTGGTCCCTTTCCAGATTGCCTCCTTAGGCCTGGCATAGAGTATTTTTAGTTTTCCGTGAGATGCTTAAGAATTGTAATTTGGTATGGAAACTTTGTTAGATTTATAAGACATCAGGCCTGCAACCAGGACACAGACAGTCACAAAGCCAGGTCAGGGAGCTGGCAAAGCATTGTGGAGCAGAGGGGTCAACAGGCAGGAGCCAGGAACAAGGATGAAGCTAGGAATTCAGGTATCAGGATGCAGGGAACAGGAACAACAAGCAGGACCCAATGCAATAGGACCAGAGTCAGGATTTTACCAGTACCAAAGTGTGGCAGAGCACCTTTGGGGTTCTCGCCATGTGGCAGGGGCTGCAGTAGGCTGGGGCAGAGCCCAGCAAGGGAGGCAGCCAAGTGAAGCCCCCCAGATCTCATTCTAAGGGGGGAGGTGTGTGGTGGAGCACCTTTGGGGGTGCTTGCCACTTGAGGGCTCTCATAGGCTCTGAGGAGAGCCTGCTTTGGAGGAGTAGCAGGGGAAACCTTCCTCAGGTACCATTTTAAGGGGGAAGGTGTGTGGCAGGATACTGTTGGTGCCTGCCACTTTAAGACCTGAGCCAAGCAGCCAGCAGGTGCTTGATTTTGGCAGCCATTTTAGATCCCTGGCTGCTTGTATAAACAGATCAGTTCCCTGCTGGCAGGGAGGTAGCAACATTGCCTGGCTGCAAGGCTGCTGGCATCATCCTGGAGGTAAGGGAGGAGCTATAGGGGATGGCTAGGAGGCTCCTGGTTATGGGCATGACATAAAACTGTACCGTGCCGGGAGTGGGTGGCCTGGTGGGGCTCTCAGTGGTGTGGGAGCCCCCAGGAAATGCCAAGCCAGTGATCACCCTGGTGAAAGGCAGGTAGGGGCACCGTAACCCTAACTGTCACCTTCGGGTGGGTCTGGTAACATCGGAGGAAGTGGGGGCCAGGTACGGCTACAGGCACCTGTGCCCTGTGGGGTGCGAGACCCCAAGAAGGGAGAGTGGGGGCCAGGCATGGCTGCGGCCACCTGAGCCTTGTGGGGTGCAAGACCCTGAGGAAAGGTAGTTGGGGCCAGGCACGGCTATGGCCACCTGAGCCCACCGGGGAGGGAAGCCCCATGGCCCCAAGTGAGGGGATTGTGTGGAGCCCCAAGTGAGGGGGCGACGTGGAGCCCCGAGTGAAAGGGAGTAGGCCAAGGTATGTTTCCAGATGCTTGAGGCTGTAATTTGGGCCAGAGGCCGAGTAAAGGGGGCTCAGCCCGAGACAGAGGGATGAGTCCTGACCACAGTAAGTCCTCCATTGCTGGGAGGCTGTGTGTGGGTCAAAAGCAAGATCCATAGTGAGCACAACGACATGCTCCTCCAGGGGTGGAGTGAGAGTCCCCGTGAGACCCTGGGACACCAGTCGTGGTGGTGAGTTACTTCAGCTCCCACAGCCAGGCAGGTAACCCCTCCTAGGGGTCAGAAGGTGGACCCAAAGGAGTGACGGGGCTAGCGGCAGAGGCCTGATGTAGAATACCCTCGACTGGTCAATGCTGGGGCCAGGACCAGAATGGTCAAAAGGGCTGGGGGCCCACCGCGAGGGATGCCCAGAGCTGAGGACCTGGGGTTCCGACTGGCCTTGGAGGTGAGGCCAGGGCCTGTGTGGCCAAAGGCCCCGGGGGGACCACGCCCGAGAGGGGAAATAGTTTCAGGGAGCTAGGCAGCCCGAATGAAGGTGGGGTACGCCGCCAGAATGGAGGGATCTTAGAGGGGTCTGAACTGGAGGATTCTGGGGCCCAGTGTAGGGCTGGTGAGATTAACAGCTAGATGCCATCTGTGAGGCATGGGCTGTGGTGTAGGGCAGGTACGGAGCCGCAGATGGTGCCCCCTGACATCAGGGCATGAATGGGCAGCCTCCCGCCTTAATTAACATCTTAACTAATTAAGAACAAGGCATGGCCGGAGAGTCCGGTGGGTGGCGTGCCCAGAGGCAAGTGAGGAACCTAGCACTGTGGCTAAGTGGGGAGCCCCACTTTGCCACACTAAGATCAAAGCCGGGTATTCATCTGGTTGCCGTGGTGTCAAGTAAAATGTGAAGACAAGGTCCTGGTCAGGGCAGCAGTAATCAAGGCCAGGAGAAACCAAGACATCAGTATCTAACAGTACTGTTGGTGGGACAGACTAGGCTACTGATTTGATTCAAAGAGATTGCAGGGGTGGGCAATTATTTTGGGCGGAGGGCTGCTTAATGAGGTTTGGTGAGCTGTGGAGAGCCCCATGGGTAGCCCTGCCCTTTGACAGGTGCCCCACCCCCTGGCTGCCACTTTGGGACCAGAAGTCCTACCCCCTAACCTTTGGCATCAGACGTCCCTTCCCTTGCCCCCTAGAAATACTCCTTTTGGGAGGGGGGGTTGCCATCTTAGAAACCAGAAAAAAACCCAAATCATACCCTAAAAGTCAAACACCTAGTACAACATACTTTAATTTTATTACAAAAAATATTTTTGTCATGATTTGTTTGTGTACTGTATATAGAGGTGATTTACATAATAACTCAAAAATAAATTCTTAGTCTTTTATATTGTGTGGGGGGATGTGTGTGTATGATGGGGTGTGGGGGTGTTTATTGTGGGGTGTTTGTGTTTATATGTATGGTGGAGTGTGGGAGGGTGTTTACAGTGGGGTGTGTATGGTGGGATGTGTATAGTGTGGGTTGGTGTGCATCGTAGGATGTGTATGTGTGTATAGTGGGGGGGTGTGGGAGAGTGTGTGTGTGTGTGTGTGTGTAGGGGGGAGCTTGTGAGGGGGTATTGTGTGTAGGGGCATATGATATGTTGGGGGGTTGTGTGGCATAAGTGGGGTGTGGGTGTGTGGCTCTAGAACACACTGTCCTCTCCTGCAGTCAGCGCAGGCAACACTGGGTGGGTGGGGTGTATATCTGTGTGTGTGTGTGTGTGTGTGTGTATTTTGGGGTGTAGGGACCCCCCACACTGCCCCCTATAGTGCAGCAGCAGGCAGGGGCTCTGGTGCCTGGCTCTAGCCAGTGCTGCATGTTGCTGCATGGAGCTCAGCCCCCAATGAGGCAGTTTGTTTCCCTGGGTCCCCCTGCACTCGCAGGGCACAGGGGGGAAGCTCCCCCTTTCCTTACCTGTTGCATGGAGGGAGCCCAGGAAGCAACAGCCTCATTCATGCTAGTGGGCCAGTCCTCCTGCCGACGAAGGTGGGAGTGAGGCATAATAAGATACTTTGGGGGCAGGTGTAGGTGCCTTGCTCCCACCCTCATGGGTGGAAGGTGTAGGCGAGGCACAATTTGTTGGGGGATTCTGCGGGCTGGATGAAGGTGCCTGGTGGGTCAGATGTGGCCCATGGACCGTATTTTGCCCATCCCTCTTTTACAGCCAATTCCATCAAGAGCTTGCAGCTCCTATTGGTTCACTCAGATCACCTGGTCTTCCATTGGGAACCTCATGGAAGGGCTTAGGCTAAGTTGGGCCTAGTGTTTGGCATGGTGTCTGATGTTACAGACTAGACTTCTACCTATGGGCAACGAAGCTCCTGGTTTGGATCCCTAGGGTCTTGACGTAAGGCGTGTGTCAGAAAATTACAATGGTGTTTAGTGTAATACACCTATACAAGTTGGATACAGTTGAATTTGTGTGTGATCTACAATACTTTAAAATATGTTATCAGTGGCTTTTACTAGCTAGAGAGCATGTTGATACTTGAGGACATTTTGCATCACTGAATTCATTACATGTCATAGTTTTGAATATCAGTATTTAATTTACACAAGTTAATAATTATGCTGCATGTATGTAGCAGATGAAATTTGTTTGCAGCATAGTCATACCATTATGTTTGAGCCCCAGTTTAGTTAAGACCAAATAGTTACTCAACTAAGAAATACTAGTCTTTATGGTGATTGGAGGTCTTGCAGTTTTATTTTGCTGTTGCTTAAAACTGCCCAGTTTTATTATTTTTGTCTTGTCTTCTATATTGTAATTATCTGCCATGCAGAAGGTTAGCAGAAATCATTATAGAGCTGCCTTAGTCAATGTATATGCATAGGTGCAGCAATAGCAGATCATAGTGAAGTGATCATGCACAGATGCCTTGGGGTTAGGTATTGCCATGGAAAGGTGCTTGGTCCAGGGGTACTGAGTCTGTTTCTTGAACTGAGTTGTCCTGCTTACTTCTAGTAAAATCTACCATATTTACTTGAATAAAAGGCAAGGTTTTTCCCCCCAGTCAACATGGGGTGGGGGTAGAATCCCCTTATCTTACATTTGCATACAAGGAAACCTCATTAAATACATTCTCTTATCATTAAACTGCTGCCAAAAGCAGCATGTGTTCAGTAATGGAAACCAACTATGAAGCTGATTAAATGCAGCCATCACTGAGCAGGACTATAAAACATATGGACCAAATATACTGATAGGAACCTACCATAAGGTTAGTGTAGCCTGTCTGAACAAGATACATGGTAGTGCTCAGTCCCCCTCAGTGCTGACTCTTTTTCAAGTCATGGGGAACCACCACACTGAATACATTTCAACTTCCTCTTCACTTCCACAGCAGAGCTGCACCTTTCTTTCCCATTTCCACTGGGTACCTATATACGAGCATGGAGCCAGCTCCAACGTGGTTGGAGCTGCTCTAATTAAAGTGCCCTTTCTGCCCTCCTTGGAGCACATGTATAGACACCCAGTGAGTCCTGTTTTTTAGCCAGCCTTAGATGTCTAACAAATATTACTAAACGGGACCCCAAACAGCTTGACAAGAATCCCTCTGTCACCTACTCTCTCAGCTTGTGGCATAGGATTAGTGCAGCCCTGCATCCATGAGATGACGCTGGACCAGGTTGCCCTGTATCTCATCTACATGTAAATTTTGGCGGATCCCAGGACTTTTGACTAGAACACGCAGTTCCAGTCATGAGTAGGGGCTAATTAGCACATGTTTCCTTTGTGGAGAGCTGTCTGGAGTACACAGACAAACTACTGAACAGTGCTGAGCTAGGGTCACCATGGCTTAACACTGTTGTTTCTACTGGACCCAGCCTAATGAACTGTGTGGTAAATTACGAGCTATTTGGCTTTAGACTGATGTCATGCATAGTTTCTACACATGTAGAACTCAAATACCTGGACTTTATACAGATAGGGTAAATTTAACTTTATTTGCCTGTGTTGGGCTGTACTTTGTTCTAAGAAGGAAGCAATTGATGATAAGGCCATGACTGGCTTCCTGTCCTCTTCTCCTCCCCTCTTGTGTAGGAATTATGTTCCATGAACTTCATGCTTTCCTGTGTCTTTATTTCCTTGAACCAAATATAAATCTATCCCCAGTGCAGGCAGTCAATTAGGCACTCCCAGAAAAAAAACATGGAGCACTTACATGTATGCACCACCTGCTCTAAATTAAACAAAATAACCTTCTCACATTTAAGTACAAAGCCATGAGACCTTTAGACACAGTATTGTGTAGATGGCAATATCTCCTCCAAGGCTGCCTAGGCCTGGAATAATTGACAGATATTGTGTGCTTGAAGTCAAAGATGAAGAATAAGTGCACCAAGCCAATGCTGTTGGCATCTCATTATTGTAAGGAGAACTCCATGCACAATGAAAACAATAACCTGGGGATAATAAAACCCTGTTCTTACATTAAGCCAGAACAGAAGGTCAGAATCTATCTTGTCCATGAAGACCATGTGTAAATCAAGATGATCATAAAAAAGTTACAGAACCTATAGAAAAGTAAGCACTGATTACTATTTATGGAGGGCCTTTAAATTCTCAGTTCTGTTTTCAGTTTGGGTTCTCATTTCAGTCTGTGGTAAGTCATTTTTTTACTTCAACGGTGCAGAGATGGAGTGGGGTTAGTATGTGTTTTTCCTGTACAAAGAGAAGGATGTCTGTCATCTTTGCCCCTTACTACTTGTAATTTATCGCTGATGTTCAGATGAATGGTTAAACTGCATGTACAGTGTTGGAGTAGTGTGGGTTTCTAATACCTGATACTACAGATAACTATTCTAAACAATATTTCTATAAAAGGCATATTCTGACCCAAGATCTGAAAAGAAACTTTACCACTAGTACCCAGAATCTAAGTGTATATCCACACAACACAGTCATTCAACTGTATTATGACATTTGGATGTAAATTAACTATCATGGTGTTCCCAGCCCAGAGCACCTTTTTAGATGTGTCATGGGGCTGTGCACTCACCTAACTACTGGTCAATTCCATCCAGCTGGTTCATCATACAGGCTGGGCCCGTGACATCCAGGTGGTGCATTGCACAGGTACAGTCATAGAAGACTCTCCTGCTTAATAATCAAAAGGAAACAAACACAAAGCACTATACAAAGTCATAGTAGGACTGTTTTTTCAGGGAACCCTGTTGGGCTATGGTCTCAGTCAGCTTCTCAGCCAAGTCTATATAGATAGTACCAAAGTGCTCCCTTCCTCAAAGAGCAAGCCAACAGGTAATAATTTCCCAAACAGTTCCTGCCTTGACTTTGATAAACTGGAAAAATGGTCTGCAATCAGTCAGGGCAAGTGCCAAGTCCTGCACTTGGGAGGAAATAATTGCATGTGTGCGGGCCGGGAGCGACCTGAGCCCTTTTTCGCGCTGCACGTGGGCTGTGGCCAGCAGCCCGGGCATGCGGGGGCGGAGAGGGAAGGCCTTCGAGCTGGAATTAGGCACGGACGCGTAGCGGTAGTTTAAAAGATTGTTTACTTATACCGAGATGGCAGTGGTGTAGGCTGGAAAGCTTGATTGAGTTGCAGTTACAGACAGACAACACAGACGGTCTCGTGGAGGTTGCTAGGCTCCACGGTGCAGAGCTCCGGATGCTCTGGGTGAACGAGCCACCAAAATAGAATTCGTAAGTATGTCTTATAAGAGTTGCGTTCGAAGACGGGAAGAGGTGGGCAGTGGATCAGGCCGA
>NW_005842061.1:2175137-2188887 GCF_000455745.1 Alligator sinensis | reverse complement strand
AAAAGAAGCTGCAGAAAAGGCGGGAAACTCGTCCCTGCACCGGGGTTTCCTCTGCTACAGGAAACTCTTCCGTGCAGTGCTCTGCAACTTGACGGGGATAATTCTGGTGCCGAAGCGCACACACAGTCATGCCTTTTGGGTCATAACAGCATGCACAAAGACAGGCTGGGAAATGATTGGCTAGGCTGTAGTGCTGCAGAGGACCTGGGGATTACAGTGGACCATAAACTGGATGCAAGTCAACAGTGCTCGTGTTGCAAAAATGTCAACAGCATGTTGGGTTGTATTAACAGGGAGCTTTTCCTGAAGATCAAGCGAAGTAATTTCTTTTGCTCTGTTCAGGCCTCACTTGGAGTTCTGCGTCCAGTTTTGGGCCTCACACTTCAAGAAAAATGGGGACAAATTGGGAAGAGTCCAGTTGAGAGTAACAAAAATTAGAGGCCTGGGAAGCATGATTTATGAGGAAAGGGTGAAAGAACTAGAACTATCTAGTCTGGAGAACAGAAAATTTAAGGGGGAATTTGATAAGTTAGTATACCCGAAGGGTGATCTTAAAGAAAATGGAGATGGGCTTTTTTCTGTGGTTGTAGGGAGCAGGACCAGAAGCAATACTACAGCAGAGGACATTTAGGTTGGAAAATATGAATTCTTTGACTATGAGTGTAGTTAAGCATTAGAAATAGGTTACCCAGAGAAGCTGTGGAATCTCCATCCCTGGAAATTATCAAGAGTAGGTTAGGTAGACACTTGGCTGGAATGGTTTAGTCAGGGATGATCTTGCTTTGAGCAGGGGGCTGGGCTAGTTGAGCTTGTGAGGTCCCTTACAGCCCTGCTTTCCTATGATCTACATGCCTTAAGCTGCAGATTTTTTTGTGATGTATTTTTCTGTATTTCCCAGCAGGAGGAACATGGTAAATTAATGAGACATGTGCCTTGTCCCTTTTGTTTTTAATGACAGGATGCTGTATTATGATTTAGTCCTGGCTCTTCTGTATAGAATTCTTTGACACACGTGAACAAAATAGCTGTTTAATCATAACTGTCCAGTATTTTTACCAAAATCTGAAAATATACCTATTTGAATGCTATAAGAGACTTGGCAGAAATTGAAAATAAGAAAGTACTAAGCCGTTAATGGATTTCTAAACCCAAAATACAGAGAGATTAAAAGACACGCATTTAAGATCAGAATCGAGTCTGGTAAGAACAGCCTTTGTTTTGTAACAACTGTGAAAATAATTAGTGACGGTTTCAGTGTACAAATTAGTTACAAGTCTCAGACCTTTCAGGAAAAGTGAAAGCTTCACCTTTGTAGAGAAATATTGTTTAGCCACTAATCTGTGCGCCTATACTGCTTGAACAATGAACCTTTGAATAAAATGTTTCAGAGACTAGAGATGCATTTTCTTTTTTGTTCATTTTGAGCTTGTTAATTTGAGAAAATAATGATTTTGGCTATCACAACTGGAACATCTCAAGCTAATGTGGGATACTTTTCAAAATGAACTTTCTAAATTAACTGCTAGTATGCTTAATTCCAGCTTTGTGTTAAACATGCTTAAATTAAATAGTGTTGCCTTGTTTAACTCTTAATTTATTCTATATTTGAAATATTAATTTATTCACTGACAAGTTTAGTTTAGTTTTTTTAATTACCAAAAAGCTTTTATTTCTCTTTCAATTGGAAGGAAACATAAGTATGTTAGAAATCAAATAAGTTAATTTTGTTAACATATGGTCAAGATTACATTTCTTGAGTGTGATGTTTGAACAATATTCTAGGGTGCATTTAGGCTTGAAAAAGGACCATCTGTTCTAGTGTTTATTTTCATTATTTATTAGGAGGTAATGGCTTACATTAGACACTTATATTCTATTATGACATGGCTTAGTCAGGTATTTAATTTAATGAGGTGTTTGTGATGAGCATTTTTTCCCCGTCTGTGATAATGATGAAAGGTAGTGGATAGCTGTTTGCTATATGAAACATAATAAAAAGAAAACAACCCTGTATGCTGAATTTTGATGCTGTTTGGATTTTAAATTACATTCATGTTCTCGGATGTGGTCCCACGTAGGCCTTTGGCCTCTCTTAGGCCCTGGTCCCGCCTCGGGCCAGTCGAACACCAGGCTCTCCCAGCTCTGGCAGTTTCTGCTATGGTCTATTTCAACTTTTTGGCCCCCCTGGGCCCTGACCCTGCAGAGACCAGTTGAGACTCTGAGGGTCAGTCCTCTAGCTGGGAGTCCTCTCTCACCTATGAGGCCACCCTCTTGGGCCCCCTCCATAGATCTCTCCCTCTAGGCTCACCTGGAGACTCCTGTAAGTCCTACAAACAGACCCTCTCTGGGGTTCACCTGGCCTCTCAGTAGGCCCCTGTATTCTTAGCCTCTCTCTGGGCTCCTTCAGCCTCCTAGTAGGCCCCCAGAGACTCTGCCAGGGCCAGCCCATAATTTTTTGGGGCCCCCTGATGCAAAGAAGGCAGTGGCGATTGGGGGAGGGATGGTGAGCAGCTAAAGAAACTGGCGGCAGCAGTGTCGGTGGGGTGTGAGGGTGGTGAGCGGCCAGACGTGAAGCCAGCAGTGGCGGGGGGGGAGTGGCTGGATGCAGGGGGCCCCCTGTAACCGCAGGCTTTGCAGGATAGGACGGGCCAGCCCTGCGCTTGTTGAGCCCCAGTTCAAGTCTGGGATCGTGCCCGGTATGCAAAGGCCAATAAAGATACCAGGGGTGAAAGTATAAAGAAGATTTATTGCTAGCAATACAAGGTGCAAGCGGAATAATTTCACGTAACAAGCACACAGATTTGTAATTCTAAGCATCTTTTATACAGGAGTATTGGACCTTCATAAGCATTCTTGTTTGTTAATTGGTTATAAAGGAGTGACGCAAGGAGTTCTTTACTGAGCATGTCTCTATACCTGTGTTTTAGCTATGTATCTCATTTCCATACATGTATGTTTCATTAGCATACTTTCTCCCCACCTAGGGGCGTAATTTTTAGTATTTTAATTAGCTTTTTACCCTAGTCCTCTGATTCTGCTTTTGTTTTCAAGCCTCCTTTATCTAAGACTGTCTCCTCCTTATCATTGCAGATGGGCGTTAGTTACATAACAGAGACTTTTGCTTGGGCTTTGTATAGTGGTTTCTAGGTCAAACCTCACACGCTCAGCCACTCTCTCAGGACTCCCCTGGCCACTCAAAGGGCCCAGACTCACAGCCCTCTTCTTAGGGCTCCGAGCCCCACACTGGATCACAAGAAACCTCCTCCATCCCTTTAGTTCCTACCCAAACCTGCAGACTGCTCCAGATGTGCTCCCTGCTGATGTCTTGAAGCTGCCGCCCTCCTGCTAAGGCAGTACTCTCTCAACAGGGCCCAGACCTTACTGCCTGGCTCCTCTCAGGGCTTGCTCTAAGCCCTGCCCTCTTCCAGAGTCCGATGACTCCCTCCTGGGTCAGGCTTAGCCTCACCTGCTGGCTCCCTGGGTCAGCTGACACCCAATCAGCCCTGGCCCGCACCTACTTCACACACTGCTTGACCTCTTAAAAGTGGCAGGCACCCCCAAGTGCCCTGTCACACTGAGCACAGCTCCAGCCCAGCCCCCCATAGCACTTTTGGGAGCTGCATGCTGCTGCTGCTGCTGCTACAGGGCCAGGCTGGGACTATGCTCAGTGCCCCAGGCTGCAGCCTGCATGGAGCCTGCTGGCATGGTAAGGGGGAAGGGAAATCAGTAGGTGGAGGAGCAGAGGCTGGGGGGGACACAGATGTGTGGTTTGAAGGATGGGGGGACAGGCAGCAGCTGTGGCCCTGATCCTGGGTAGGGGCTGGAGCCTGAGACAAAGCTGGTGTCTGCCACCCCCCCTCCACACACACACACACACACACACACACACACACACACACACACACGCTCTCTCTCTCTCGCTCTCTCTCTCTCTCTCTCTCTCTCTCTCTGCCCTTGTATTCAATTCTAAGATGAGAAGCTTCCCCCTCAGGTTAAATGGAGGAAAAAAAACATCGTCTAGCAGTTGAGTAAATACGGTAAATTGTTGCAATTTGTTTCTTACATATGGTGAATTGCTAGCTACAGGGTGTTGCAACATGGGAGAGTTCTGCTTGGCAATAGAAATCACAAATTGGACCAGAACTTCCACCTGTACAGTTGCTGTTATAGAATCATAGATAGGGTTGGAAGGGACCTCAGGTGGCCATCTAGTCCAACTCCCTGCTCAGAGCACGACCATCCCCAACTAGATCATTCTAGTCAGGGCTTTGTCAAGCTGGGCCTTAAAAGCCTCGTAGGATAGAGGTTCCACCACCTCTCTAGGTAACCTGTTTCAGTGCTTCACCACCCTCTTCAGGAGAGTTTTTCCTAATATCCAACCTAAATCTCCCTTGCTGCAACATGAGACCATTGCTCCTTGTTCTGTCATCTGCCACCACTGAGAACAGTCTAGCTCCATTCATGCCTCTTTGGAACCCCCCTTCAGGTAGTTAAAGGCTGCAACCATTAAATCCCCCCTCAGTCTTCTCTTCTCTAGACTAAAGAAGCCCGGTTCCCACAGCCTCTCTTCATAAAGTCATATGCCCCAGCACCCAAGCTACTTTTTGTTGCCCTTTGCTGGACTTTCCAATTTGTCCACATCCTTTCTGTAATATGGGGCCCAAAACTTGTTGGTTTGTTGTGAGAGGATTCAGTCACTGGGTCTCAGGTGCTTCCTAGCTAACTGTGTCTAGGTCTAGTTTCCCAGCTTTCTGACCTATTTCTAGCTCTAAGGCCTAAGGGAACACTCCTAGGCACATATCTTTCACCTGATGTCCTTGGTTGTGGAATGCTTCTCTCCAGCCATTCTTGACCCTAGAACCTGTGCCTGAGATTTCAAAAGGAAGGTGAAATAAATACAGAGAGGTGTTTTTTAAATTGAATTGTATGGGATATAGCAGTAATGAGTGTGTAAGTGGTAGACTTGGGTCTGTGACTAGTTGCCAGGAATGGTATGGTATGTGACAAGGGATTTTGTCTGTTACTCCTGCTAGCCCTACTGAAGTTGATGACAATTTCTGTTGACTTCAGCAGGGTCAGGACTTTACCCAATGTACTAGATATTTCAGAAGATATGAATTTAGTGAAAAACTAGACCCAGGAAGAAGGCCAGAAAGTGCAGTGTTGTTTTAATTCTCTGTTTGAGCTGCCCAACAGCCTTCTAGAGTCCAGTGGCTATACCATGTTTGCCCATGTGTGCGTATGCACATGCACACAGGCATGCATGTAAAGAAGCTTTAGTATTTAACTTTGTACTGCTATTCAGGCCTCTAATCCCTCAGGATAAAGATCGTATAAATTTGTTTCCCTAATTATTCTCTCAAACCATTAATGATTGTTTTCTTTGCTTTTTCCACTCTGATAAGACAGTGCAAATATCATCACGTGGATCAGTCGATGATATTTACTCAGCAGAAAGACAAGCAGTGAAAGTGTGGCTTTTCAGTTATATGCCAATCTCTATAGCATTACTGAATTGTATCTTTAAGGCTTTTCAAGCTGCTGTAGATGTAGAAGTAGGTGGACAAATTAACTTGCTTAATTGTTTTGAAACCTGACTTCGTTTCCCATTCTAGGAGGGCATAATTTTAAATGGTACATCTCTGTCAGATTTCAGAAGGAAATCACAAATTTTGGGCTCTAATGTTATAGGAGACAGTAATAGATTTGTAAAGACAATTTTAGCACACTTTTATTCCATTTCTCTTGCGTTTATTATATCATTTCAGTAAAATTAAGCTCCCAGGAATTAAATTCTTAGTTGTCAGTTAAGTGTTCCCATGTAGATCAGAGCGATTCAAGACTAAATGGTGCTCAGATCCACCTACCTGAGGTGTTCCCCACAAAATGTTTTAGGTTACTTTGAGAAGGCTTTTTCTTTGTCTCTGCCTTTCCCACAAAGTCTTCTTGATCTTCTACATCCCATGACCTTATGTTACACAAAATTGGAATTTTTGCAACTTTCTTATTAAGGCTTGTGACCGAAGTCAGGGCCTGGACAAGTAACACACTTATGCTGGTATAATGTATACCAGTTTTGTATCTTGATGTAAATTATACCTGAGTTCAGAGCAGACAGACATGTAGCTTTCTACTCTGTTATATTGGACTAACCCCACACCTGATTTTTTTTTTTTTTTTTCCCAGGGTAATTCTTCACCAGGTTCAGTTAAGTTACCACAGTGTAAAGCAGTATGCCCTATGTTTGCTTTTTTAATGTTGGCGTAAAGGCTGATTCTGTTGGTGTAAACATGTGTCTGAACCCTAAATCATAGGATCTGGATCCTAATTGGTGACTGGTAATACTGTGCTCTTTTTCTAAATAAGTTGCATTATACCTTACATCACTGGTCAGTGTTTCATTAATTTTATGTTAAGGAATAGGCAGTTAGCACAACATGTTATGAATAGGCATACAGTAGATAGACTTTAGTTGCTATAAGAAAAAAACAGTTTTTCTTTCTATATTTATTTATACATTACTTTTAACAAAGATTGAATTGGAGTCGCTTGATAATTTTGATTATTTTGTATCTTGCCTTCCAAACAGAGAAAGGAGATTTCATTGCATTGGATCTTGGTGGATCTTATTTTCGAATTCTGCGGGTGAAGGTCTCTCATGAAAAAAAGCAGACGGTACAAATGGAAACTGAAATTTATAACACACCAGAGGATATCATGCATGGCACTGGAACAAGGGTAGGTTTCTTTAGTTAAGGACACTTACCTAATATTAGGTCATTGACATTACAGTTCTGACAAAGTGTGGAAAGAAAAAATTGGTAACATTTTAATAATCAAGCCTACTTTGTGTAGCAGGTTGGATATAATTCTTCTTGTTATTAAAATTAAATAAGCTGTTTTAGTAACTGTCGTGGTAAACACACGCAGCAAACTTTAGGTTAGGTCAGCAGAAGCTTGGTTTATTAGAGAATGCATTCTGGACAGACTCATACACAATTGGAGAATTGTGAAGAGGTCTGACCCCGTACAACAGGTGAGGCGAGTTCATATAGAAAATATGACATCATAAGCATAGCAACGACATACTAATCAGCATTTGCCATGACTTTGTTAGTAATGCGCATGTCTTCAATTTATCTCCGTTAGCAGATTTTAAGGGTCTTCTGACTTGTAACCTCAGGGGTCACTTCCCTTTTTGGGCTGACTCAGCAGGCTGGTTTGTGGTTACTTTTGTGCTAAGTTTTTGTTTTCACTAGACTAGGACAGGATGGTCTCAGTCTGTGTTAGTCTGGCAGTTTTGGGTCATGTCCCTTTGACTTCTCCATAGCCTAAGCTGAATACATGTTTTGCACTTTTACACAGAATGGACATTTAACTCCATTTTTCCCTTCTTCCACATAACTGAACATCTAAGGTAACTAGAACACTTTTTATTGCACAAGTAACTTACTGCTGAGTTAGAATTTGCGTTTATAAGACCAGTTTCCACATGCATCTTATCTGCTGAAAATCACCTTCTGTGTATGGGAACAGAGAACAGAAAAACAACAAAATTTGCAAAAGCCCAGTTGGCTGCAACATGCAATTGAATAAATGACTGTGTCTAGAAACCAGCAAAGATTGGTGACAGGACCAAGTACCCATCTCTCTCAGAAATGATTCTGGCATGAAACAGCACATAGACTGAAGCATTTGTTTTTAAAAAAATAGACAAAGGTGGGATGATGGATTATGATTATACAGATCTCACTTATTGAATAAATGATTCTCAGGACCTGGTATGAGTAATATTTTTAGTTTCCAGTCATGTTGGAATGGCAAAATACACTGGAGTGTTTTTATATCTGACTTCCAATTTTGCTAGGAGGAAACATTTACTTTTCTATATGTAGTTAAGAAATGTCTTATGGAGAACACTTTAATATGTTTATTTAATTTGCCCTGATATAACACAAATGATGAGATTATTATTGCTGGACAAACATAGTTATTGATAGTTATTTAGTTATTGATAGCTATTTTTCTTATTAGAACGAGGAGCCATTGAAAAATGTAAAGATTACCTTTTAGAAAATTCAATGTTCACTTCTAAAAAATTGAAAAATTAATTTCTATCCTTAATTTCTAATTCAGATCCATTGACAGTTGCTACATTATTAAGATACACCATATGTCAAGTGAAAATCATTAATGGCATTGCTTTTATATAACATTACAATGATATTTGAACCTATTAACAACATTTCAAAATTAGGAGTGTATTTGACTACTTTGGCTACATTTAATTGGTAGGGGTTTGTCTGAAGGTGTATATAATCATTTTCATAGATTCATAGATGTTAGGTTCAGAAGGGACCTCAATAGATTGATCTTCCTAATGTCCAGTCTAAATCTGCTCTCTGCTAGCTTGTGGCCATTATTTCTTGTAACCCCCGGGGGTGCCTTGGTGAATAAATACTCACCAATTCCCTTCTGTGCCCCCGTGATGAACTTATAGGCAGCCACAAGGTCGCCTCTCAACCTTCTCTTGCGGAGGCTGAAAAGGTCCAGTTTCTCTAGTCTCTCCTCATAGGGCTTGGTCTGTAGGCCCTTAACCATACGAGTGGCCCTTCTCTGGACCCTCTCCAGGTTATCCGCATCCTTCTTGAAGTGTGGCGCCCAGAATTGCACGCAGTACTCCAACTGCAGTCTGACCAGTGCCCGATAGAGGGGAAGTATCACCTCCTTGGACCTATTCGTCATGCATCTGCTGATGCACGATAAAGTGCCATTGGCTTTTCTGATGGCTTCGTCACACTGCCGACTCATGTTCATCTTGGAGTCCACTAGGACTCCAAGATCCCTTTCCACTTCCGTGCCACCCAGCAGGTCATTCCCTAGGCTGTAGGTGTGCTGGACATTTTTCCTCCCTAGGTGCAGCACTTTGCATTTCTCCTTGTTGAACTGCATTCTGTTGTTTTCTGCCCACTTATCTAACCTGTCCAGGTCTGCTTGCAGCTGTTCCCTGCCCTCCGGCGTGTCCACTTCTCCCCATAGCTTTGTGTCATCTGCATACTGGGTCAGTTTCCTTAATCATTGTATGATGACTAAAATTTTCCTTGGTGCTAGGTTAACAATGCTTCCACAAGGGCTTTCAAGGATGCATTGTGTATACCAGGGGTGTCCAGTTGGCAGCCCACAGATTGCATGTGACCCCTGAGGGGTTAAACTGTGGTCCCTGGGCTCCTGTCCTTTTGCTGCCACTGGAATTTTCTGGCTCCCTCTCCCTCCTCTAACTTCTACTGTCTGCCCCCACTCTAGGGGTGGGTGGGTTGCGTTTTTGGTATACCAGTTCCTCCCCAGTCTCCCATTATAGCATATTAGGGGGCATCGGAGGTGCAGTGTGTGTCGGGGGTGGGCCACTGTGGCACAGCATGGGGCATTGGTGTGGTGCTGTGAAGGGGGGCTGCCTACTGAGTAGCTCAGTGGGGTGCCCACACAGCATAGTGTGCAGCCCACATAGCATGTGGCTGTGGCCCATGGCCCCCAGCCACTTAGAAGTTAGACAGCTCTGGTGGACACCTATCGGCATTCAAGTGGTTAATGATTTGATGCTTCTGACTGATGCCTATGCTAGTGCTAGTAGTAACTTTAAATCTGTGACTCAGTTGTTACAATTATGGGTCTAGTTGCTCTGTTAATTTTCTGAACAGGGTAGGTTACTAATACTCCTTTTGGTGATTTCAAATATTTATACCCTTATCCTTATACTTATTCTGATTTGTGGAGAATTGTGAATTGACTTTAATCTCTCACCAGCAGAATTTTAATCTGATATTTTTCACATCAGTGCATTCATATTTCTATCCTCATCCATCTGTCAGGCACCAACATACTTCAACTGTAGTACAATTATCATTGAAATAAAGGCAAAGGTCGTGACTTTAGCTGTGCAATACATAAAGTTTGTGGAAGATCCTCTAGGTCAGGGGTGTCCAGCCTTTTTGAATGTGGGGCCGGATCACGAACTTTTTATCACCCAGTGGGCCAGTGAGCCATATTCAAAGATGTCACAGGAAGTGGTATCATATCAGGAAGTGATGTCACGTGACCTTTGACACCAATGAAGTTGCAGGGGTTGACACGGTGCTGGTTGACATGGTGCTGCAGGAGCCGCTTGGCTACAACCGGGTTGACCTGGTGCTGGAGAAACCGTGGGGCCAGGCCGGGTTTAATCTGGGGCCTGCCCGGCCTGCTGGTGCTATGCCTGGGTTGACATGGTGCTGCAGGACCTGCCTGGGCAGAACCAGGTCGGCACCAGCCAGGAAAAGCAGCATGCAGCCGAAGCCGGCTTCTCATGCGCTGCTGGGGATGGGAGGAGTGGCGCGGCTCCTCACTCCGTGCTGCCGCCGCCATGGGCCAGATAAAATGGCTTGGCGGGCCACATGTTGGACAAGCCTGCTCTAGGTCAAGTGATTTATATTCAAAGAACTCAAGCTAATTTAAGACTGGTTTCTCTAGTGGTCTTTGCAGTCCGTGCCTTGTTGAAATGATATTTAAATTTGGGTTTTGCTTTCTGTTGGATACCTTGCTCTTGCACTTACTTTGCTTTAGCTTTCCAAGCCAGTTGGCCTGTAGCAGATTGAAACACCTTGAAATTGTCATTAACTCTTAGACTATATTTTTGCAGTGTTCTGAGCAAATGAATCGGGGTGCTTCTATGCCTATTTCTGCTCCTCAAGGACTGCACACCAGTTAGTTTCACCCTCAAATACACTGTGTTGTTCTGCATGAGCTACCTCTTGAAGCAGAAATAAACATAAGGAGTAGCTGCATTTATTGGGTGTGTCAGGTGGACTAATTAGTGCTGTCCCTGAGCAGGGCTAATTAGCATGCCTACAGAACCATGAAAAGTAGCTACACTGCTTACTGGTGAGGTGGTAGCTGGCATGGGCCTTGCAGGATGTGTTTGAGGGCCCTTGTGATGTGCCATATGTGAAGTCAAACAAAACTACCACCATAAAGCAAGTACAGAAGGTGGTAGCAAAAATTGTAGCATTTGTTCTGCTGACTAGCAGTCCATTTCTCTTGTGCAGTTCATGGGTATTCGTGGTTTTCCTCCAAACTCAGCCTTTTGGCTAAGATCAAGTGTAATAATTTATCTTGTTCTATATACATTAAAGACATGACTAACTTTGTTATTTCTCTCATAAGACAGTTAATAATTCTCTTGATCTTCTCATCCAGTTGTATATAGAAAAATATTACTTTCTCTTTGTGCTATAGCAGTAGAAGACCCCCACCATGTTCTGTGTTGGGTCATTGGTACCCTTCTTGTTGTGGGGGCCGAGTATAGCCGGAATTGGGGCCGCACCGATGGAGTGGAATTAGGCACAAATGCGTACTGGTTGAATTGAAAAGAACTTTACTTACAAACTGGCGTACAGGGACTTGCGTCGATGCACACAGTGTAGGCACGCTCCGTTACAAACAAAAGAAAGAAACCGGGTGGCACACCGATGTTTTCCGAGCATGCAGGGTGTGGGGTACGTCGGGACGGTCGGCGACGGGGAGTGGTTGGTGGTTGTTCAGGCCTCCAATTTTGCTCCAAGGTACATGAGGAACTCGTTCCCAACGTACACGCGGAGTTCTCTGGCTTGGGCGGAAACTACCCAAGCTTTTATATGGCTAGTGAGCCAATTGCTAGCCGCCAGGTATGAATATTTTACAATAAGCCAATCGGTAGCATGCATCCAAACAGTGCAGCTGCTAGTTTTGGCAGGAGCTGATCACTGCACCAAGGCTTTTCCCGCCGTAGTGAGGCATCCCTTGCACTGAGTACTTGCATCGTGCTAAGAATTCTGCTGTGTCGAGGCACTTTTAATTACTAAGTACAGACACTTGTGTTTGCAGTTCATGTGTGTGCTAATCCCAAGTGGCTCATTTAGTGGTCTGAAAGTCATATATAAATACCCTTTTTTCACATGTGTGAATTCTCGGTAATTCATTGGATTGGGTATGGTAGGGGATTGTATTTGAATTAAAATCTAAAAAGCAGGTCCTGTCTTCTATGCCATCATATCTTATTGCCTAAGAGTTTGCAGCATTATACTTAGGTAAAATTTCTTCTTCCTGCAGGATACCTTAATGGACTATTTGCTGGCTGTATAGTATTACCTTAAACTCTGGTGGTGGATACATTTTAGTGGTGTTATAAATATGTTTGCAAAACACTTCCAGATGGAAAACACTATAGAAACACACAATACTATTACTGGTACAGTAACTTATTTTATATAACATTTGTCATAATCTGTTGCTTAATTACAAATCTTCTTTCTTATTGGGACAGCTGGGCATGGTATTGCAAAACTGCAGCATGCGTTGTTTCTTCTGCTTTGTCATTTTATGTGAGGGGGTTAATATTCCCTGTTCAAAGGGAATACAAAGTGGAACATTTTCTCTTTGAAACTACCATAGGAATACTTTTGCAGTTTATATCCTATTTTCTATACCGATTTAACATGTTCTGGTGAGCAGCAATGCCATGTAAACCGATTTCTAGCCTTGTGAAGAATTCCTTCTTTAAGCTTCATATTCTCTGAGGCTTGTTTAGCATTTCTTCTATCATTCTTAATGTTGATTAAAGCTAGGAAAGTGCATTGTGACTTGAAGCTGATAAAAATGCTCGGCTGTCATTTGCCCTAAAATGCTAGTTATTTTCCAGACTTTTGGCCAGATGGGTTTGCTGATATGTTTGCAGTTTCCAAAGAGTTAAAATGTAAAACAAAGAAAAGTTTCTGAGATAATACTAGTAACAAGCTCCTATTCTTATAACCATCTGCAAGTTAGGTCAATTTGAGGTATGTTTGGTTGTTTGTACTAGTAGACTTTTTTTTCATCATTTCAGTCCTTGGGGGCCTGGTTAGCTCCTGGGCTTGATTCAGCCCTATGATATGCTTTGTGTGCTAAGGTTTTCCTAGTAGCTTATGTGAAAGATCTTTCTTTCTCTCTCTCTCTCTCTCTCACACACACTCACTCTCACTCACTCTCTCTCACACACACACACACACACACACACACACACACACACACACACACACACACACACACACACACTCTCTCTCTCTCTCTCTCTCTCTCTCTCTCTCTCTCTCTCTCTCACACACACACACACACACACACACACACACACACACACACACACACACACACACACACCATGTGTGCAAATTCTGACGTCGGAAAACCAGAAGCTGGTAGCTGCAGGAGCCACAAGAATGGGTGGGTGAAACCAACAAGGGATGGAGGTGGCAACAAACAAGTTTCTCCTACTGTCCCCTCAGAAATGCTGGCGTAAGTTAAAGCTGCCAGAATCTGCTCTCATTAATGCTACATCTCTCTAGCCCACCTACTTGCTTCACCCCATCGCCTTGCTTTTTCTGGGACAAACCTGAATTTTCATTTATTGTGTTCTGCACCCTGCCGCCATGGTGAGCAGACTCAAATTACTGTCATTTGAGCTGGTAGCCACTGGTGTTACAGCCAGTTTGGTTTTATTTGATATTGCTACTGCAGAAAAAAACACACTTGAACCAATAAAGCTCCTTCATTGTAAGTGGCTGCCTGCTGGAAGTCCCAGCCAGTTGTTTCTGTACATGAAGGGATGGGGGTAGGTCCCCAATTTTTATGTTATACATTCTTGGTTCACTGTTGTCTAAAAAACAATTAAAAGATGGGAGTGTCAGTCAAAGGGCCTGAACTGCAG
>NW_005842061.1:2153692-2175106 GCF_000455745.1 Alligator sinensis | reverse complement strand
GCAGGTGACCACAATCTTTATTATGTTTCTATGATCAGCATGTCCTTACGCTTATTGAATCCCTTCTAAAAAATTGATCAGATGCAAAACAGATGATTGACTAGATCCTTAAAATGAAATATAAAACTATGCTATGTTCCTTGTGAGCTCTGCATAAATGCATAACGAGGTAAGAAGTGATATTTATGGTCAAGGACACAGAGCAGGGATGTACAGACTAAGTTGAGTTCTAGGACCTTTCACAGTGAAAAAGCCACGATGAACTATGGCAGTGACCTGGTTTGGGGTGACGAGTTGAGCTACTGGATAAGAACCCAACTCAGAGTGAGAGGTGTTGTTTGGCCTTGCTGACTTGTCTTGTGGTGCCTTTGCTCTTCTTTCTGTTGTGCTTGTCACTGTTGTTCCATAGTATGTAAGGAGCTATGGGACTGGAGATGTAATTATTTCACAAAGCTCGTTGCCATGTGCCTGTTTGCAAATGTTCCCATCACAGTTTGTCCCTTGGAGCATGTACAATACTGTAAGAATCTTTTTTGTTTTTTGGTTTTTTTGGCTTTTTTTTTTTTTTTTTTTGTGCTTTTAAAACTAAAAATAGTGAGAAGTTATCCATTATGGGTTTGATCCTGCAAAGTGCTGACCTTTCTGGTCCCAATAAAAGCAAAGCTTTTAAGAATACATGTCATCCTATTGGCTTTCCTGGGACTGCTAATTGGCTTTAAGTTAAGCATGTGTTGTCTTGCTGGATTGCAGCCAAAGTGCTCAGCTTACTTCATAGGATCAAGTTCTAATTATTAGCTCTTACATATTGACATTTGCTTAATATTAACTACATATTAAAATAAATTGATGTTTTTTTTTCTTAAATTACTATTAGATGTATTAAAATATACTAGAGATGGTTTTACAAATCATTTGAATATTGCTGAAAGAACAGGTGTATTTTTTTTCATCATGTATGAGGTGAAGTGTTTATACATATTGCCTTAACTTTTAAGGTGTTCCAATAAGTGTAAATGAAATGCGGAAAAGGTCTTTTTAGTTTTGAATTGATTATTTGTAATGGTCAGGTTCCCCATGTAGTGTGAGAGATTGTCTTTTCATAAACTGACTTGTCATTTTTTACTCATTTCCACATAGCTGTTTGATCATGTTGCCGAATGCCTGGGAGACTTCATGGAGAAACAGAAAATCAAGGACAAAAAACTACCAGTTGGTTTTACATTTTCTTTCCCATGTAGACAATCCAAGCTGGATGAGGTAAGAACGTTTCAGAACTTTGTTAGTGTGCAGACGGGCCAGTATGTTATTAAATACAGGTTTTCCTTGATTTATGCTGTACACGTGTTCCTGGAAAATGGCGCATAAGTTGAATTTGCATAAAGGGAATCCACTTTACAATGTAGCAAATAGGGATGCATTCCAAGCGGGTCCTCAACTGTACTGTGACCCCCAGACCTATTTCTACCACTTTTACCAGACAATTTTGGACTCGCCAACAGTAGACAGTACACACAAGCACAGAGTGGTGGTGAATGTTACCATAGTGGGGATGGCAGCTACAGAAACACGTGTCGCAGACAACAAGTGAGGAGCACAGATCCACACAGGAGACTATTTTGGTGTGTGTCACTCCCACAATGTACTGCATAAAGCAGCTGATTGTGGGCTTCCACCCCACTGATCGCATAAGAGTGAATTTACCTTGCATATAAAAAATATTTGTTGTAAAAAGGGTCATTGCATAAGAATGAATTTGCACATAAAGAACCCGCATAAAGTGAGGGAAACCTGTAGCCCAAATGAACAGTATTCCAGTTGGCTTATCTTTCAGTGTAAGAGTAAAATTTATTGTACTTTACAATGAAAAACTTTGCATTTGCAGATAGTTTTGAAAGAGTTTTAACAAATGAAAACAAATCTTCCAATAGTTTGTTCTAATTTAAAATTAGATCATCATCTTTCTACTTATGCTGAAGTTAGTAGTAATGACAATACAAAGTGTAGAGCTTTTTACTGCCCTAGACAAGTTATTGTTGCTGAGTTGTCATTTCAACAGTGCTTGCTCACAGCAAGTACCTTTACTCATGAGGTGAGGATTGTTGTAGGATCTAGTCGTGAGGGCTGCCAAGTGCATATAATAACTTCAGTTAAGACGAGTGGGGGCAGGGTGATTGGCATTACCCATGATCAGGCAGTGAGACTGGACAAAAACCCTTTGAAACAAAAACCAAGCATGGCTACAAAATGAAACCTTTCTGGTTGGTTTATTGCTCTGGGTGCATTATGATTCTTGTGATTTCCTAAATTGTAGGCTGCCATAGTATTAGTTTCTTTATCATCTTCCTTGTTTTATTTTGCATAGTTAGGATCCCTCAGTGACTTGCTACAGTTTTGCTATAGCAACAGTGTGCCAAATCAATGCTAATGTAGTAAGAAGCAAATGAAAATGCAAATATTGATAAACCTACAGTTTTCTAAACATAACATGAAGTACTAGTTCTCATCAGGGCTGTAAATTGCACTACATACAATACAACTGTAGCATAAATATTGATTTAGAGAGAGATTGCCTGGGATTACTCTTCTGTTAAGTTTTATATTCCCAAACCATGCCTAAGCTGAAGCAAAGGTTATCATATTAATAAGGGGGTGTTTATCTTTAATTTAAAAAGAGATTGACATATTATGTTTGACATTGGTTCAGGAAAGTCTTGTTCAGTTCTGCAGACCTTTACATTTGATCATGATCAAGGATAATGCCAAGGTTATGGACAAAGAAGGAAAATGGAAGATCCAAGTCAAGAATGCAGGAGTGCAATAGAGTTGTGTTTGTGGATGGTTCTCTTGCCTAAGGGGAGCTACTGTTTGTCTGAGACTATTTGCTACAGCATACTGCAATGAAGTCACAATTCAGGTTAGCATACAGACAGGATGGGTCAATTAGATGCCAAAAGACGCGTAGAATTTAGTGTTACTAGAATGTTAGTGAGGGATAAAATGACGAAGGATGGCTCATGAGTGATAAAAATCAGAAACCTTATTTAGTCAGTTTCTCATACATTAATACAACTTGTATAAGGCAAAGATTACTCAGTATTATTAGGTTTCTTAACTTTTCCTGGAATAAATGGGCCAGATTCATCCCTGGCTTAACTCGGAAGTCAGTGGAGCTGTAGCAGGTCTAGATTTGACCCAAGGCTTTGAGTTTTGGTTATGCGACACTCACACGGTATTCAGTCACAAGCAGGATGGTCTCATGGTTAAGAGATTCAGAACTGAGAATGGGAACTCCTGAAATGGGAACTGCTTAGCTCTGGCATAGACTTGCTCAGTTTACGCTGCAAAGGCTCTACTGTTCTAGCCTTCCACAATCAAAGAAAACTGTCCCAGCAAAAGGATATCTTTTATTCTATAAAAGGGGGTGTCAGCTGACACATGTTTGTCTGTCACAGGTAACAGCTTACCAGACTTGCACTTAACCCTGACATACCCGTTGTTACCAGATTTCCCCATTACTTTGGGGTGTGCTCATTTATTAGGGATAGTTTCTAGGGTCTTGGTGATTCTATCAATGTGCTGCTTGTGTTACTATACGGAGCTGTATCTCTCCCTTCTGCAAGCCCTCACCCCCAGTGGAGCTATCTTGCAGGACTCAGTCTCAATGGGGCTGGGTTCCTCCAGTCACCAAATCAGTCATGCACACAAACACACACAAATTAACGTGACACGCCTGATCTGGCCGGTCTGATTAGCATGGACAGGCTGACACCCTCATATGCCAAGAATCAGTTCGTAAGAGCAACAATAAAATGCAGTCAGACACAAGCACACAGGTAAACAGAATCCCTCTGAATCTGGCTGAGTGTCCAGCTGACACCCTCATGGGCCAGCATTCAGTTCGTAAGGGCACGTCTGAGTCAAACTGGGTCAATCAGCCTGTACAAGCTGATCCCCTTATGTGTTTCAAACTCAGCACGTCCCAATCTTTGGCCTCTTGATGAGCAGACCCCACAATAATTTTGGGCTTCACAGGGATCTTTAGCTTAGGTAAAAGAAGTGGTGCTGCAGAGTATGGGAGGAAAGAGAAGCAGAGAAGGAAAAATATACCCAGTTACTACCAGTTTGACTATAAAAGTTATTTATTGCTAAGCATATGAAATATATAATGGTACTAATAGTAATAGACATGCAAAAGAAAAACAAACACAAACAATGAGTACTACCCTGGTTTCACTAAGTATTTGGGGAAACTTAGCTCAAGCTTAACTGATACAGTTCAGGTTCAGAAGTTTATGCCTAGAAAGAAGACAGAGAACGCTGGGATCTCACCTAGTCCACGGTACTCAGGCTGCAAAGCTGACAGGCACAGTCCATAGCACAATCCTTGAAGAGAGAGATGATCTGTTCTTCCAGCCGCTGGAAGAACAGATCATCTCTCTCTTCAAGGATTGTGCTACAGACTGTGCCTGTCAGCTTTGCAGCCTGAGTACCGTGGACTAGGTGAGATCCCAGCGTTCTCTGTCTTCTTTCTAGGCATAAACTTCTGAACCTGAACTGTATCAGTTAAGCTTGAGCTAAGTTTCCCCAAATACTTAGTGAAACCAGGGTAGTATTGTCATTGTTGGTGTTTGTTTTTCTTTTGCATGTCTATTACTACTAGTACAATTATATATTTCATATGCTTAGCAATAAATAACTTTTATAGTCAAACTGGTAGTAATTGGGTATATTTTTCCTTCTCTGCTTCTCTTTCCTCCCGTGCTCTGCAGCAAAAAGAGGGGAGAGCAAATTTAGGCAAGAGGAAAAGGGGGCTTTCTGCTACACCCATACCCTCTTTGACACGGTCTCTTGCCTCAGCATTCCCTAACCTGGCAACCGAGTTTTAGTCAATCAAGTTTAAATAGGCCTCCCATAGTGGGACCGGGGAACGTATGGCCCGAGATGCCTATTAAACTTAGAGCTGTGTGTGTGTGTCTCTGGCGGGGGGAAGTCCTTAGTAAATCCAGATTAGAACTGGTCTGATAAATGCTGAGCTGGGTGTGTGTGAACATGGGTTGATTAACATTTGGAGCACAGATTCCCCATCATGCAGTGCTCCCCTGCTTCTCTGATCCCAGAATTCACTGCAGTCTCTGCTTCAGGCTTTCTGTTCTCCATCTCTCATGTAAATGAATGGTCATCTGGTTCCATCTCGGATGCAAATGAGACCTAGGGCAGTTGTTTCACTCTTGTCACCCTTATCTGGAGGGTCTTAGGTGTGTCTCTCACTGCATCTTAATCAGTTTCATTTATGTAGCGGAGGAGGGGGGAGGGGGTGAGTCCTTGGGAGTCAGACAGACTGCATCCTGTGCCAGGGTTGCCCAAGAACACAGCTGAGACGTAACACCATCCTAGCATGAGTTGGAAGTGTAGACCTAGCCTCTGTGACAAGTGGGCAAGCCGCTTATTTTGTGTGTGTACGCACACGCATGCTCGTGCATGCCTGCATACATTTGTTTACTCATCTGTAAAGTGGAGATAATATTTACCATGTAAGGATGTTGTCAAGGTTATTCACAGAAGTTTTAAAATGCTTTGAGATCCCTCAGTGTAAGTTTGTAATGAGAGCAGTCTTCAGGGAGTTTCAGGAGTTCAAGCAGCAGCTGGAAACCTGTCAGAAGAAGCAACTACACTGTCAAGTTGTATGTTATATCTGTCATCAAATGGGAATCAGGAGCTGGCATATGACTAAAAAGTCCCATGGATAATATCTGGGCTGGAGAAATGTCAGTTGTATATTTAGTACTTCCCTTGGCAAGAAACTGAATGAACTGGGCAGTTAGGGACATAGGGTTAGAGTGGACCTGCTGGATCATTAAGTCCAGTTCTCTCCTATCGCAAGCAATCGCATCATATAAGGCACAGATAGAAGTTTGTTTGTCGTGCAGTCGGCCCCTTGAAAGCGCTCTACAGCCATGCCCTTACAGACGTGCATGGTTGCAGCACGCTTCAAAAGGGCCTGATCCCATGACAGTCTGAGCCTTCATTATGTGAGGGTTCAGATGAAGGCACTCCAAAGCAGAGTGCCTTCATTAATTTGTGTCCCAGCTCAGCCCTGCTCCCAGCGCTATCTTCAGAATGGGGGTGGGGGGAGGGAGGGAGTGGAGAGAGTTGCCTCTGAGGTTTTTTTCAGCCAGCACTGGACGCCCCTCCGAGGTGGCTCCAAGCCACCCACTTCACCCTCCAGTGCTGACTGAAAAAACCCTCCAGACCAAGCTCCTTCTGTTCCCTTCCCCCCACTCCTCCTGTTCTGAAGACAGTGCCTGGGCTGGGAGAGGGGAGCGGCAGGGCTAGGGGAGAGTGGCTGCAGACTTGGAGCCACTCCCAAATTGTAGCTGAATCCCACAACCCCTGGGACTCGGCACCAAACGTCTGTTGTGCCCAGGGGATTGCTGTAATTCATGGCACTTCCTGCAAAGCACTTAGTTACAGTGGGGAGCTGCACTTCTGTCTGTGCCCATAGTCCCTTTAATAAACAGATGAAGCTCCATGTTAAAAGTAGTTAGGCTTTTTGCTACCACTTTTCCTGTGGAAGACTATCCCAGAACCTCATCCCTCTACTATTTAGAAATCTATTTTCCAGCTTTAATTTATTCATGGCCAGTTAATATCTGTCTGTTTGTGTGCCAGCATGTCCTCTAGCTTCAGTACTACTTTTCTCTCCCATCTGAGCCTTTTGCTTTGTTAAGTTAAACAAGCAAAGACTCTTCTAGTCTCCTCTCATATGACAGAAACTCTATCCCCTTCATCAATCCAACTTGCCCTTCTCTAGGCCTATTCCTGTTTGAATTCATCTTTCTTGAATACAGGTGACTAGAATGATGCACGTTATTTTTTAAACTTCAGTTTATTGGGCTCTCTTACCCTGCCTGGGCTTTAGCCCACTGGGCCCATGGCCCTTGCAGGGCTGCTTCTACCTACAAACTTCCCTGGGCCCCCACCCTGTCTGAATTTCAGCTTACCGGGCTCTCGCCCTACCTGGGCTTCAGCCCATCAAGCTCCTGCAAACTTTCCTAGACCCCTGGCCCTGTCTGTGTGTCAGCCTACCTGGCTCTTGCAGAGGTGTCCCTTGGCTTCAGTCCCTTCAGCTCCAGTACAGAGTACCTTGCTGGCACTCTCCATGGCCGTTGCCTCCTCTTTAAGGCACTCTGAAAGTTCATTGTTAAACCAAAGCTTAAACCTAAATCAACCAATCTATCTCAAACCTTAAACCCCACCTTGGATCTCTGCATTACTGCAAAACTCTATACCCAGTCAGCTGGCTTCCTCTCAGCCTTTGAGGTAACTTTCTAGGTCTGCAGCTTTTCCTTTGTCAGCTATGCTGAAAGGAGCTCCTCTTTTTTAGGAGTCAGGACCAGACTGGAGTGTCTGGCCTCAGAGCTGGATTTATCTTCCCCTGGGCTCCACCAGCAGATTAACAAGCTCTCTCCCTTCTGCTGCTGCCTATCTAGCAGTGTTACGGTCTTCATCTAACTACTCCAGACTCTGCCTCTTACCTGTCAAGCAGTTACTGGTAGATTTGTGGCTTCTGTCTTTGTGCCCTTTCAACTTCCTACATTCTGACAAATGACCCAATTCAGCTGCTTCCCAATTGCAGCCATATAATGTTGCTCTCTTACATTTTAAAATAGCAAGGGGTAGGGCCCCTGTTAAGCACAGCTGTATCATACTGGTGGTAGTATGATAGTCCTCTTGTTACCAGATTTTAATATTAGACTTTAGGTAGTGGCACTACCTAAAGTGCCACTTTAAATGCTTGAACAAGAGCAGTTCATTCTCTGAAGAGTGTTTATTGAGCATAACAATTTTCAGCTTCAAGCATGTGACAAAGAACAACAGAAAACTTCACCTAAGCTAAGACACAGCCCAGTAAGGCATGGTGACAATACACACAACTTAGTCTAATTTAAAATGCAATATAATAAACCAAAAAGACAACAGAAAGCCTTTGCATGAATCTTTCTTAGTCCCAAGGGCAAAGTGCCTCCTTATAACCAGGGATTCAGAAGGTCCTTTTGGGGAATCTGTGGGTCTTGGGCACTGGGGTGGAGATTCCACAGATCTCATCTCTGCCTGGGTTTTTATAGGCAAATCTACATCTTCTTACCCTTGGGTGCCTTGACCATAGTCACATATAGCACACCCTTCATGTATAGCATGCCTCTCATGCATTCAGTCTCTCTGCTTTGAAATGTATATGTAGTCCTCTGCTTTCTTTGGTCACACCAGCCCAAGCAGTCCCCAGCTCCCTTTTCTCTGTCTCCGACATATACATGATGATTGTGCCAGGTCTTTTCCAGCATTCTTGTTTGTGCACGCACACCATTCAATCACTGGTTCTGTTGTAAGAATATTTACCTCATGAGAAAAGATTAGGGCAAAGGGTTATAGACTTATTTCTATAGAGCCATTCATGTATGTGGTTCTGTGTAAGTAGTAAAAATAATTCAAGAAGAAGAGTTTGCATCCTGTGGATATGAATTTGCATTGGCATATACAGAAGTGTGTCCCTCCACCCACAGGTAGACTTGCTCTCAGTTCTAAAAGATCTTGTTATAGATCCTTAGTGTTTTAGTGGGCACGAGAAGCTATTTAGGAACTTGTGGCAGAGTGTGTGTATATATGTGTATGTATGTGCGCTCTGGAAAGAGTAAAACAGTCTTTAAGCAGAGCATCCTTGAGAAATCTTTCTCTTGTGTTCACTGAAATAAAACTGTCCAGTTTTCAAGAGAGGAGAAATTATTCTTTAGAAAGAGTTTGTAAGGTGTGGCAGCCAATTGTTTGAAGAGGAGAACCTTGTATATCTACAGGAGTGTTGTGGTCTGGGGGTGGACACTTTCTTCTTTCCATTATTATTATTTCTTCTTTCCATTATTATTTATTCACTGAATGCCCCAAAATGAGCTAGGTGCCATCCAGATGCACAAAAACCCCAGGCATAATGTTTACCTTAAGGGAGTTTGTAGCCTAATTAAGGCAATTTACAGATAAACTGCTGAGTGTGGGATGCAATACAAGGGGTTTAAATTTTTTTTATTTGAACTATATTTTGTCCTCATCTGGATAATTTAACATATGTACCTATTTGTATCTATACTTGATTTTTGTTGAACTCTATTTTAAATCTTTTTTTCTTATTTTTTATTCATCTTCAACCATTTCCCTTTTCAGTATTCTAATAATTTTTAACCCACATTTTTTTCTTACTGACTCTTACACACAGAGTAATCAAAAATGATTTTTTATATAGTCATTTATGATTTATTGGATCTCTTGCATATTTTAATTTCTTAATATTTTTAACCTAATGCTTTTTAAATTCCTTTTAAATCTTCATTATATTTCCAGTATTTCCATTTAACCTTTTGAGCCCCCCAACCTTGCAACTGAGACATGCCCTGCCCATCTCTGCTCTCCCCTGATGAGAGTCAGTACTGGTGATGAATGGTTTGGATGATTCTTGGTATCATTAGCTCATTTACCTTCCCTGACACCAACTCCAGTCCTTCCCACGTGAACTTTCTAAGTTTCTTTATTCAGTCTCACTTGCAATAGAAACGCTTCTGGGAGCTGCTGAGTCCCAGCTCTTGAAAGATTGACACCAAAGGGGAAATTGGAATGAAGGAGAAGGAGCCCAGTCATGAAATGGCTCCATATATAAAGTGGGTTGCAAATTTGATATAAAAAGTAAATAACGAAAAAGTCTTTGGAAAATCTTACCCAATTTTTTTTAACCAACTCTAATAAGAAACAAAAAACATTGGTCATCAAAATGGGATGGTGTGGTGAATAAAGATAAAGACTGTCCTAAACAAGGGATTTGAAGTTACATTTGAAGTCTTATTTTTAAGAAAAATTGCATTTTTTTTTTGTTTTTGATTTAATAATGTATTTAATGTTACTCTTCTTTATTAGGGTATTCTGGTAACATGGACAAAACGCTACAAAGCCAGTGGAGTTGAAGGAGCAGATGTTGTAAAGCTACTTAACAAGGCAATCAAGAAACGTGGGGTAAAGTTGTTTAGTCTACTGCATGTCTTGCAATTTCTTGTATGACTTTACTAAAAGCCAGATTATGCAGACCAGTATGGGGAGCACACAGACATTTGGGGAGGTTAGATCGAGTTAAAAATGGCCACCCAGTCTAAGGTGCAAGTCGGGATGGGGTGGGGTTGGGCAGATGAGGAGGAGGCAAGCAGGCTCTGGGATGGGAATGGGGATCTGTGGGTAAATAGGGAGGCAGGCAGGATCTGTGCAGGAATTGGGGAGGGCAAGTACAGTCTACAGTGGGGATCGGGGGTAGGTGGGGCCTGCAGTAGGGATCTGGGCAATTGGGAGACAAACAGGATTTGCAGGGTGGGGGGAGGGGGGGAAATCCTAGGAGCAAGAGGGATCTGCAGGGGGTTGCTGTTTTCTTGGGAGGAGTTGTGAACTCACTTCTTTGAAAAGAACAACTAATTTGTCCAGAGTATGGAAGTATATGGCATACAAAAATTCTTATAGTGTAAGGTACTCTCCAGACGGAATATAGATACTTG
The DNA here is from genome assembly GCF_000455745.1 of Alligator sinensis. Taxonomy (NCBI): domain Eukaryota; kingdom Metazoa; phylum Chordata; order Crocodylia; family Alligatoridae; genus Alligator; species Alligator sinensis. Next base: position 2,164,529 of record NW_005842061.1, on the reverse strand, counting down.
CCTCTAGAATGTGCATGTGGTATGTAATAGGAAAACAAGTTTATAGCTGTTGTGTGAAAGTTTGATTTGCCATGTCACTCTTATCGTAACATCAGTTGTACATGAATAAAATTAAATTACTGTCTTGGAATATTTAGCTAATAACATTGCTCCAGATTTCTACTCTTAGTAAATGTGCTATCAGCATGGTAGTCCTTTAATGATGTTACCTGTAAGTTCTGTCCCTGAGAAGCAATTTACACATGTGAATAATACAGTCTTGTGAGTCTGCTAGTCTTGTGAAGTTCAGCCTAGTTTGAAAATGGAACTCTCTTTTGAAATGGAACAATTTTTGTTCTGTTCTAGCAGTAGTGAAGTTTTTAGTAGCTTGATTTTGTCTTCATCAAGATACCCTACTGCAGTCAAGTATTTTTATTAAATTTCTGAGAAGATAAAATAACACATCAAATAATCTGCCTTATGAAAGTTTATGGATGTATGTATTTGATAAAATCTTAAATGTCATTGTTTAAAATAAATCCTTGATGTGTCTCCATGTTTTCAATTAATTTTGCAAGAAAGTTGTGCATCTGTAGAATACTTGGAGACTCATTTATGTCCCTTATTCCCCCGCAAAAAACAAAACAACTTTATCAAATTGTGTAGAGCAGAAGTGATCGCAATCAGGAAGCTGGGATTTTTTTCTGGCATTTTGTTATGTTATATTACCCAACGGCAGGATCTTTGCTCTTTAAGAATTATTCTACAAGTTGCTTGTCATTTTATCCACAGCATTAACCTGCTTCCTAAACTCTCACAATCATCTCCAGTTCATTACAAACACAAGATTGTAATGTCAAGTAGAGAACAGACAGGAAGACTAGACAGGATTTTAAGTACAAAATCCCTTAAGCAATTTGTGTACTTGCAGTAGTATAGAGAAATGCTTAGTGTAAGCAGTTATTGCTAAGTACAGATTGTATTTTCAAGGTGTTGTGTGGTAGTGACATCTTACATTGATATTGATATTAATATTTTAATGAGGGTATGCGATACAAATAAAGTTGTTTCCTTCTTCAGGACTATGATGCAGACATCATGGCTGTTGTAAATGATACAGTAGGGACAATGATGACCTGTGGGTTTGATGACCAGCGTTGTGAAGTAGGCTTGATTATAGGTAACACTTATTTATTTACTACAGTGTATGCATAGCATTTTGCTCTGGTTGGCTTGTTTTGTTAATGTCTGTTATGCCTGTTCCTAAAGGTACTGGCACCAATGCTTGCTACATGGAAGAAATGAGACACATTGATTTGGTGGAAGGTGATGAGGGGAGAATGTGCATCAACACCGAGTGGGGAGCCTTTGGAGATGATGGGTCACTAGAAGATATCCGAACTGAGTTTGATAGGGAGATTGACCGTGGTTCTCTTAATCCTGGAAAACAACTGTGAGTGAGACTTGAATTTGCTTTTCTCCTGACACAAACTGATTTAGAGTAAATTATAAACATTCAGTAAAGAGATCACAATTGGGCAGCATAATGTGGTTAAATTGGAGGCTGGACAGATATTTGGCTGGGGTGATATGATCCCAGCACCCATGCCTGCCTTGGACAGGGGATCAGACCTGATGATCTGCTTAGGTCCCTTCTAACCCTAAGTATTATGATAAGTCTCTCATATCTACTTGGAACTATTCCACTTTATTGTATGTTCAACGAGGCTGTTGGCAGGTGAAACTTTGCAAAATGGGCAAAATGGTTTGGGGAAGGAAAGAAAGCATCCCGAACGTTCGGCCACTGTTCAAGTGAACCCATTCAGAACACTTTATTCTAAACTCTGCCTCTTGCACTTGCTGCTCTCACCCTCCCATGCTTTTAGTAAACTCATGTCTTGCACTTTCTCAGCCCACCCACTTTTTTTCCCCTTCTTCTCTCACAATACTTTCAGTGGGCCCTTACCACCTTTCTTCCTTTGATACTTCAGAAAGTTCAAATTGCCACCTCATTCCTTAACATGTTTAGGATTAGTCTGTAGGGCAGAACTCGGTTATTCTTTCTGCTGGGCCTTGGCCATCGGTCATTTTAAATATCTTGCACTGTGAGGCCTCAGTAAAATCAGTGCGCTTTGCTTTTTCATCCCAGACAGTTCCCCTCCTCCAATGTACCCAGTTCATCCCTTCATTCCCAAGAGCTGTTTGGTTTCTTTTAAAACTCCTACATTTTCAACAGGCTCTAGTAATTCCATCTTCCCAACAAGCTATAGTAATTTAGTAAGCCTGAGGCTGCTGAAAGAAAATGAGTCAGGTTGAATTGCTACTGGGTAATGAATCAAATCCTTATGCAGGTGCTCCAGTGGGTAGAGGTGTAGGAGCAAGTTGTGCTCCCAGGCTAGAATTCTATTTGTGCACTATATGTGATAGGGAGGAGGAGACACACTGCACTGTCCACTAAGGGGTATCAAATTTATGGTCTGTGGAGTGCATCTGGCCTGTAGAGCCATATGATCCAGCCCAGGGGCTGCTGGATCACTCCATACATTGGCCCTGGCTCTATATGTTGTGGGTTGTGACTAGACCTGACACTGTATGCTATGCATGCATCACAGGGGGGCAGTCTGGGGTATGCGCTGCATACAGTGCTCTGCTGGACTGGCCCTGCATGCTAGCTCCAGGTCCAATCTGGATTGAGTCATACTGGAACCAGCATGAAGGGCTGGTCTGGTGGGGTGCCATATGCAGCATGTGCCCCATGCCATCCCCCATTGGCAATGCGTAGGGGATGCATGCAGGCGCACATGCACCCCCTGAGAGTGGTGGTGCACCCCCTATGATCACCACTTGCCTCCTTTCCTCCTCTCCCCAACCCCCCATTGCTGACATTGCCAGCAGTGTCTGTGGGTGGTCGGCAACCGCCGCTGGCCGCCTGCCGCCCCTGGCCGGCACTCGCCACCCTCCCCCTGCTGCTGACAGCACCAGCAGCGTTTGTGGGAGCTCCCTGCTTGCTGCTGCTGTGCTGCTCCTGCCAGCGCCACTGTGCCCCTCCCAGCTGCCAGGGGCATGTGTCATTCATGCAAGCCTCCTTTGCTTTGTGCATTGCACACAACCAGTCCACCCCCATGTGCTGCGTGTACTGGCCCCAGGGCTTGTTGTGCATATAACGTGTGGGGCCAGTACAGGCTGAGAAATGGATAAGGAGCATGGGCTGGATGTAGCACTGCATGTGGCACAGGTAGTCTAGGGTGTGGGCTGCATGCAGTACCCCAGACTGACCCTCTGTGCTACCTGGAGTGCTGGGTCCAGCTTGTGTGCTATGGGCAGCGTACACCCCATGCTGGCCTCATGTGCCTCATGCACAATGAACCCTAGGACTGGCATGTGCACATGGGACATGGGGCTGGACTGCTGCACTGCTGTGTCCAGAAAAAGTTATAAGCAGAAGTAGCTCTTTTCTCCCTATACTGTAGTTTGGGAACCCCATGACTTAAGGTCATACTTTTGCCCCATCCATTGCAGAATGATTTCTTGGGCTCTCAATACCGATCGTATTTGGTCCAGGTAGAATCGCAATTATGTTGTCTGGGATTTCTTTCAACCCGAATGAGTGCTTGTACCCACTCAGGCACTCTTGATATTAGGGCTTTGGAGTGGGTTGCAGATTACTCAGCTCAAACAGTCTTTGAAAGCTCAGCACAGTCTTTATTTCCTGGTCACATCTGCCTCTCAGGAAACAGCACAAGTCAGTAATAAAAGAACAAATATAAATATAGTCCACAAGGGGGGTTAACTTGCAGCTTGGGGCCTTTTCTCAGACCTTAAGAGGGTGACTTCAGCTTTGTGCTGCTCCCTCAGCACTGTAGTCTTTCCTGTCTCTCTCTGGTATGAGTTCCCTTGTTCGCTATGGCCTTTTCCCAGACCCCAAGACTACCCTGGCTTGGTTCTGCCACCATTAGCCTGGTACCTTTTTGGTTTTTCTCTGTCTTTGCCTTTTAGTGCCTTTCCCTGGGAATCTTTTAACTTCCTTTGGGCCAGCCAATTATTTGCATTAGCTAGCCCAGTCCTCCAGGCAGTCCTGCAATTAGTTTTCACCATCCACAGCAGGGCTGTAGCCCCTGCAAGCCTGCAGACTGCTTCAGCCCGATGTGTGCAGCCTGCTACAGGCTCAGTATGGTTACAGTAACAAATCCAGCCTGATCCTTCATGAGTTTTTACTACTAGAATAAAATATCAATTTCCTTTACTAACATGTTGGGTAGAGCAGTCTTGTAGGCTGATACCCAGTCAGATTTGGTTAATAGATAAAAATGGGGTAGGTTTTTTTTTTTTTCTGACTTGATTCAAATATTCTTCCTGGCTCATTTCTGTAATAGCTGAAATAGTTCATTTTATAGTATTCCCACAGTGCAGTATTGGTGTATAAGAGATTATACATCTTTGCTCCAAAATTTAATAAGAATTCATAATATGGAGAATGAAATTGTATAGTGCTTGGTGCTTTGTTTAGGTTGGGGGTTTGGAAAAACATTAGTCACATCACCATGCTCTTATAAGGGTTAACGCATTACTGAAATGTATGGTCAAGGAAAACTTGACTCTTTGCTTGAAGATCATGGTAGCAGTTCAATGAATTCTGTCTCCTCATTTTGTTTAAGGTTCCTGAGGTAGTAGATAACCAGTATATGAACTGGAACTATAAAACCCAGAATGATTGCACTTCCCTTCAGAATCATCCTCAATAGCCATTGAAGGAGAGGGTAACTCTCTAAGGATCTGGAAATGCAGGATTTGGTCTGAATTATGAAGATCATTGGTATTGATATTGGCATTACTTTGTCAGTTTCAGTCCAGTTTAATTTACTGTTTTCTGCCTAGTAAAATTTGTTTTTTCTTCTGTAATGTGAAGCCCCTATTTAAATTGTATTAGTTTGTAATCTTAATTATCCTGCTGGAAGGGTTAGTGTTTCATGTTTGCTTCCAATTCTTCCTGTCATCAGTATCTGTGGGGGCTATTATATATGTATTTTTTTCTGTTTCTTGTCAGTTCTAGCTCAGCTTTATTTCCTGTATTTAGTGTCCAGGTGTAGCCACCCCTGCCTGTTCTGAATCGTGATCCTGTGCGACTGTTTTGCGAGTTGGAGCACTGAAATTCTTCAGTTTTCCTCAGATGAAGGATATATTTGGGTGTTTTATTTGGCAACTGCTCATTGTGATGCTTATATATATTTGCTTTATGCAGTGTGCACACATTGGGTCATAAACACAACTACATACCAAAGTTAACAGGTATCAGATGCTCAGAATGAGGGAGTACGCTCAGGGGACTTTTGACAAGCTTTTGAAAAGTTGCACTGGGCCATATCTGTTTTATAGAGAGCATTAGACCGGCAAATGCCAAATCATACTGTTTGGATCATAATCAGTGTCTTGTACTAGTGAAGTATATTCAAGGTCATCTTCACTTTTAAGACTAAGAATGGGATGTTGAGTGTGTATGTAATAGGATATTTGATTACTCTTCTTGCTTGGCCACTGGTGGTAGTTTAACATCTATGAAAAAAAAATTGGCATTTGAAAAGGGAAGAAAGCTTTATATGAGCCTTGTCTCTGTCTTTGGTCTTTTGGAAGCAATGTGTTGCACAGCAGGCAAGTGGATAAAGATATGAAATTAAAATATGTATGTAAGAAATGCTTGAATTTCCTTTCTGAATATTTGCTACTTATGTTCTTTATGGTATTTCAAAACGTACTACTTCATATTCAGTAATGCATCATACATTTGGTACATGTATTTACTGAATGGGCTGGATCTTCAGTCAGGCTTTAGACCCAGCTTCCTGCAAACATACACAACTGCAGAACGTGTCATTAATCAATGAAGATCAAGCAGACACAAACTAGGTATTGTATACAAGTCAGTGGTGTCAAATATATGGCCTGAAGGCTGGACCCAGCCCAGAGTTGCTTTATCTGGCCTACCTGTGTGGCCAGGGTAGTTGCCTGCCACAGGGGAGTTGGCTGCCACAGTTGCCTTGGGCCCCAGTGAACATGGCAGTTGGTGGCAAGAGGATGAATGAGGGCTGACAGCTCTGGTTAACTTCTGGCTGTTTCACTAGTTGCCACTGCCTTGACCCTACCTCTGGCTGTCGGCCCTTGCTGCATGGTTGTGCAGGAGCTAGAGCTGGAGCTGTTGCCTCAGTTCCAGCTCCAGTTCTGGCATGGGACATAAAGCATCAGCAGCTATATGGGGCATGTGGTGGGAGCTGGAGCCTCCACAGTGTGCTCTTGGTTGGATCAGAGCTGTCGCTGTGTGCTCCCAGTCCAGATTTGGAGCTGCCACTACCATGACAGCTTCCTCATGCCCTAGTTTGGGCTGGGCCCGATGATCTTCCAAGGTCCCTTCCGGCCTTACAGTCTATGAGTCTATGAAAGTCTGGATCCAGCCTTCAAGGAGCCCTGCAATCCAGATCTGCCCTGGGGCACAGGGTGAGTCTTACACCCCTGATCTAAATTTTATATGGTTTCTAGGTCTGTATGAAGCTTCAGTCTCTGATTCAATTTGGTCCAATTTGGCAGCCAAATCTGAATCGAATCAGGAGACCCTTCAATCTCTCTGAATCAAATTGGAACCCTCTGAATCGATTTAGAGGGGTTTGACGATTTGGCCATAGATACAGCTTTATATGTTTTCTACATACCTTGAGGTACCAGGTGCGGCTTGTGAATGCTGAGATGGTGGGGTGGAGGGAGCATCCCATGTGGGAGGTGGGGGGTGCTTCTGTGTGCTTGGTGGCAGACCCGGAATTGGACCATAAGTACTTCCAGTCCACTTCCGGGTCTGCTGCTGAGCATGCGGGAGACCCCCCTTTCCCCTTGGCTCAGCGACTGGTGCCTCCTGGGCCTAGGGGGGCACCCGGGGTCCCCTTGCAGCCAATTGCTGAGCCAGAGGGACATGAGAAGATCCACCACTGAGCACGTGGGGGACCTTTCCGCACTCCCATGGGACACTCCATCTGCCCCACCATCTCAGCATTCACGAGCCGCGCCTGGTACCTTGAGGTACATAGAAAAAAATATAAAGCTGTGTCTCTGGCCGAATTGCTGATTCTCCAGATTAGAATCAAATTGGGACAGTGATCCGAATCACCAAATCGAATCGCTGTCCCCGAATCGGGCCAAATCTGAATCTTAATCGATTGCTGCCTGCTTTGCACACCCCTTATGGTTTCACTGATAATTACTTCCATATGCAATTTTTTTTGCCCATGGAACAATGTATTTGTATTATGAGGGCATTTTCAACTTGGAATTCTTCACCTTTCTCACACTCATTAACTAATACTGCCAGACTTGTAGCAAATAGCAGATTCTGGCTCTGCCTCTTAGTGCCATAACATCCGAGGCAACATATGTATGGACTTTATCATTTGAATCTTCAAGGTGATTGTGAAAACATTTAACTTTTGTAATCTTGTTGTTGTTACAGATTTGAGAAGATGGTGAGTGGAATGTACATGGGTGAATTGGTCAGACTCATCCTTGTCAAGATGGCCAAAGAAGGACTGCTTTTTGAAGGGAGAATCACTCCAGAGCTTTTAACCAAAGGAAAATTTGAAACAAAGCATGTTTCTGCCATAGAAAAGTGAGCAATTCCACATTTTTTAGCAAGCTTTCGGGCGCACTCGCCCTTCATCATGCATAGGGAGTCTCTGCTGGTCTGAGAGAAGCTAACAGTGTGCAGGGATGCCAGTGAAAATGTAAATGGATAGAGATAAACAAGACAAAGGGAAGAGCAGAGAAGGGGAGTGGGGACCAACACTGCTACAGCCAAAAACCCAGCAACATTTTTTGACAGCTTTTCAAGATTTGTGACCTTTCAAGAAGTTCTTTTATTAACTTCTTAATCAGTGCCCCTTTCTTGAATGGCAAAGCCTAGGGAAGTGCGAGTGCTCCATGGTAGCTGCTGCATGAACAAGGGGTGTCCATCTTGCTGTGTGAATAAAGTAGTGTCCTGTATTGGCAGGCTGTTATGGACACAACCCTTCTATTCCCAGCCTGAGGACAATGCTTGTATTCTTTATAAAGAGTTCAGGGTCACAGCTTCCAAATGTGTAAGGTAGAGCTTGCACACTTAACTTCAAATGAACCTAAAATTGAAAAAAAGAAAAGGAGAAAAGGAAAAATATGCCCAGGGGCCTTAAAGTGGTAGAAAGATAATTATGTTTATTCCCCCTTTACGGTTTCTTTACGCTGTCAGAATGGTGTCAAAGGAGGCTTTGAGTAAATGAGAATCAGGGCTCTAATCTGTTTCACAAGGTACACTGGGTGTTCCAGTTTATAAGGTATATGGTCAAATCAAAATACGTCCACTAATCCTAGAGTAACGAGAGACTTGAGTAACTTGCAACAACAGCTATTGTGTAGTGTTCTTTAGGTTTAGGGATTTCCCCCAACCTGTGTTTCAGGGTGACTGGATTTGCTGTTGTTGCTTCTCATTTGCATTGGGATAGGCTGTTTTGACAACATTTCTGGCAGTTTTGCTGCCTGTGACTATTTTTTCCCTTCAGGAATGAGAGGTCATTATTAGAAACACTGCTCTGTTGATGCAATTTGCCATTCTTAAAATCTTATCTGTGTATGTTAGGAATGATAAGGATGAACCATGCCTTTGCATAACTGTGAATATTTTGGACTGCTGTCCAGTCACAGCAGGTTATTAGTACTTCTGTTGAAATCTTTCTCTGCCATCTAGAACACTGCAGCTACTCTGTACCCCGACATAGCTTTTACATAGCAGAAATATAGGCAGATATTGCAGAAGGTCTGGCTTAGTGCATCTTAGTAAATTCTTGACTGGCTGGCATCTTTCCATGAAGTGCCATGAGTATTTACTGAGCTCTGTTTTGTTATTTTGCCAAAACAAAAGACATGAAAAAAGTATATGACACATTTCACCTAGTAAACAATGATTGATGTTACACATTGACTTATGAAATATGAGGTAGTGTTCGTTACAGTGTCAGCACACTTTCAGGCATCTCTTTTTTTGTGTCCATTACTGAATATGTCTTACTGTGATGCAGTTGAGTAATGTTGACTTCTCCAAATTTAGAAAAAACAAACTTCTGATTTGCACGCTTCTAATGTTGCGTGTACAATCAATTATAGATGCAGTATTGAGAGTACATCAGTACCTTCCACAGTGCCTCATACCATAAATGCAATATGTGGCTCACATTCCCGAAGCAATGACACATTAAAAGTGAAAATCTATCCATCTCAGTTGCATGCATTTACACAGCAAAATGGCGAGTGCTGATTTTTAATTCCTAATCTAAGGGCAAAATAAATTGTCATCAGATCACCTAAAGGTACATTCCCTATTTCTAGGGGCTGTATCTGTCAAATACCAGTTTTCTGCTACATACAAATGAAATGGGAATCATTGAGAAGAAAAATTTAAAACTTGGTTTAAAATGGCAAAATCACGTGTGTGTGTGTGTGTGTGTATGTATGCACAATTTGGGGATGTCTGTATCTGTTCTACTATAGTCTTGTGTTTTCAGACCACTGCCATCAAGCATACTTTGCCTGCCTAATCTGTGTTACACATTGTACCTGGAAGTGAGACTGTTAAACTGACTTTGGATCTCTCCCCATTTCTGTCCTTGAGCATGCTGGAGACCATAAACTTTTAGAGTGGTAGCAGTCCTCCTCCATCCCCACCCCAGCAGATTTCCAGGTTTGGCATGTCCTGAACAGGAGCAGATGGGTGGGGCCTTGGCAGCACTCTTGAGCACTATGGAAGCAGTATACACATACCGCCATGTCTTAGCTTGAAACGCTTAACAGAATGCACACAGGCTTTAGCAGAATTTTACTTTTAGTCTGAGAAGTAATATAGGAAATTTCAGCTCAAAAGACTTTCCAAAGTTATAACAGTCTAAAAAAGGCCCTTTAGAATGAAAATGCTTTTTTGCTATTGCTATTGACTCTGGCTTTTATTAAGCATGTGAGCATGGGATTACTAATATGCTTAAGTACCTGTTTGAATAGGGCTTCCTACATTCACACAGATTCACAGAATTTTCGGGCTGGAATGGAACTCGTGAGATCATCAAGTCCAGCCTCCCTGCTCTGGGCAAGCAGATTGCTGGAGTCAAATAAACAAACAGCAAGGTGTGCGTCCCGTCTCTTTTTTAAGATCTCCAGGGTAGATGCCTACATCATCCCTGCTGGGAGTCTATTCTGGAGTCTGGTCTCACAAACCATGAAGAAGTTTTTCCTTATATCCAGTTTGAAACTTTCTTCTAGGAGTTTGGCTGTTGTTCCTGGTTTTGCCCTGGGGCTCTTTGGTGAATTGTTGTTTGCCTAAGCCCTGATAATTTATAATGTAAAGAATCAACAAGGTGAAAAGGAATTTTAGTTTTTCCAGGCCTGTGCATGGTTGAGCACCTTAGTTGTTCTCTGGGTATTTAATGAAAGGAGCCTTTGTGGCATTGCTAGAATCAATCTTTCTTTGCTTTGTTGTTGGGAAATGCCTGTCTTCTGCACTTTGCGCTCTGCAGTTCTGGCTTCATGATGTCATTTATCATCCTTCTCTTGACATTTGCTTGCTGTACTGTTGGGTGACACTCGGCAATAGCAATATGGGTATGCAATTTCAGTGTGCCTCGCACTTCCATTTCTTTTAATTAGGGAAACTCACTGGAGAGTAGACTTGTTCATAACATCTGGCACGAATGAAATTTTGCTTCCTTTTGGAGATGTGTCTTCCTGATACAGACATGTTTCCACGTAAATAGTGTATTTCATACCATAGGCAACGTGGGGGGGGGGGGGGGGGGGGGGTGGCGCT
>NW_005842061.1:2141734-2153661 GCF_000455745.1 Alligator sinensis | reverse complement strand
ATGCCTTCCAGTTTTCTGTGCTGACAGCAGGGCATGGGGCACAGGGCTGTAGCCTGGCTGGACGCAGGGCGTGGCAGCAGTATGAAATCTGTGCCAGCAGTGGGATGTGGGGCTATAGCTTAGCTGGACCGAACTGTCTGGAGCTGCACCCTCCCCATGTCAGGACTTATGCATAGCCTGTCTCTCGTACCCAGTGGAAAACTAGTTTTGAGGGAGTCAGCAGCTATTACCTTCAGTAATTATGTATGTGGGGTTGTGCTGACAGACTAGTTGAAATTTTGTTGTACCAGTGATAGAAGCTATTTCATAGACAGTACATTTTGACTGGGTTTTATTGAAATACCATTCATTTTCAGCAAACTTTAACTGACTTTGTTTTGTATCTCATTATTCAGTCCCATTAACAGAGAGATTTCAGTCATCTGATATTGCCTTCAAGTGGCATAAGGCCTGTCTCAGACCCTCGGAAGGTTGTCAAATGGCAATATGCCTGCTGTCAGCTAATGTTACTGTAATTTTATCATTTGATACTAAAGCTTGCACTTTTAAAATATATCTATTTTGTAGAAGCAAAGAAGGTTTGAATAAAGCCAAAGAAATTTTGACACGCCTTGGTGTAGAGCCATCCCATGAAGATTGCATTGCTGTCCATCATGTTTGTACAATCGTTTCATTTCGTTCTGCAAATCTGGTTGCTTGTACCTTGGGTGCAATTCTGAATCAACTACGTGACAATAAAGGAGTACCCAGGCTGCGTACCACAGTGGGGGTAGATGGTTCCCTTTACAAGATGCATCCACAGTAAGTCCTGCTGTTCCTATAATTAATACTTGGCACCTGTTAGGACTCATCTTTTGCAAAGGTCAGACATGAAATATCAAGCCATCATTTTAAGAGGTGGTCTCAAGTTGAGTTACGTAAACAGAAGATGTGTGTGTGTGTGTGTGTGTGTGTGTGTGTGTAAAAATTGAGCTCATCAAACAGCTTTAATAGAGGAGAGAAAAATATATTGCCTTTAACTGTTGAAATAGGCAGGGACTTTAGGAGAAAAGCAAAGGAAATTAGGCATTCAAGTCTCATTAAAGTTAATTGGGATTTGGACATCTAAGTTCCTTAAGCATTTCTGATAGTTTCAGAGGACAAGTTACTTGAACAAAAGCAATTAATATTCCAGGACTATAATTTTGTACCTGTGGGCTACACTCTGAGAAGATCTATTTGTTGTTTTTTTTTTTCTGTTTAAACTGAATTAAAAAAAAAAATATTTGATTACCTTATTCCTTTAGTTTTCTTGCTTAGACCTGGAACTTAGAAGTAACAATTTACTGTCTTCATTCTCTTGTTCTTTTTTAAAAGCAGCTGGAAGTACCTGTAGTTATAGCTCTCTATTTGGAGAAGTTAACAACTTCAGATAGTGCATAGTAGAGAGAAACACAGATTAAAACTGGGTATTTAGAGCTATTTAGGAAAGGATATTTTCCATAGAAATTAAACAAAGTAAAGAAACAGGAATATTTAGCTTGTTCGCTGTTTTATGGAAAATTGTTGGCATTTTATTGAAAAAAGGATTTTTTCTTAGTTGAACAACTGAAAATGCAGTACATTTTAGAAGAAATTAAAATTGTCCAGGACAAGTGTGTCTTGGAAAAAGACTGTTATCTTGACAAGTTCTTTTAGATATAAACTATCTAACATGGATCTATGGCTTACTTATTTTGGCTTTTTTCATTTATAAATTTAGGGAAAAAAAAAAGACTGTTGAAGTATACTGTGAAACCAGGTAGGAGGACCCTTTAGTCGCAGGGGAGGTGCCAATACTGGCTTTCAAAGAAGCAGTTATTCAGATAGGCCTTGCTGTGCCATGTTAGGCACGTGATATTCTGAATGTCTGGGTGTGATTGTCTTAGGTTTTTATTTAAATTCTTCATTCCGTCTCTGGGATGAAACGCTTCAAGTTGGCAATTAGTGGAACACCAAACTGCTTTAGCTTGTGTGATACAAAAAAGGCAAAGCCCAAGAAAGTTTGGAAGTGGTACATATTAGGTTGGGACACCTGCAAGGAAAAGTCATTTGTACTGCAGAAAGCAGGGATTGACTTTCCTTACTTTGAAACTTGCACTTTTAACCTCCAACACTTTTTGTGGCTGGTGATGACTAGGGTAGATTTTTGAAGTGATCTGTTTTAAAAGAGAGGTTACTGTTTTTATGATCTCTTCTTCATAGATATGCCCGACGCTTGCACAAAACAACAAGGCGCTTAGTTCCTGACTCTGATGTGCGATTCCTCCTGTCTGAGAGTGGCAGTGGAAAGGGTGCTGCAATGGTCACAGCAGTGGCTTACAGGTTGGCTGAGCAGCACAGGCTGATAGCTGAAACTCTGGCTGAATTCAAGCTTACTCACGAACAGCTATTGCAGGTTAAGAAGAGGATGCGAATGGAAATGGAAGCTGGAATGAAGAAGAAAACTCATGATAGTGCAAAAGTGAAAATGCTGCCCACATTTGTCCGCAGCACACCAGATGGAACAGGTAGCTTTTATTATAGTTGAAGGAAGAAAAGCATATTAAATACACAGCAAGCTGCGCTCTGGGCAGGTGGAACATGGGTGAGGCAGGGAAACCAAAAATATAAACCAGGAGATGAATTGCTAGTTTGTATATTTGAGGATTAAACACCATTAATGGATTAGTGTCCACAGTAAACATAATTCTCCAAAAAAAAAAAAAAGCCTGTCAAAAGAAGAAAATTCTGAGTTAAGGCTCTGATGGAACATACATGTGTTTCCATTAGCATGGCAGTTGTGAATCTATTCATATGTGTAAAGATAGCTCTTTGATTATGCTTTTCATATTTGCAGGCACTTTTTCCTTCATATAGGGTCTGATTCAACCTTATAAAGTTAGAGTTTTTTCCATCATCTTCAGTGAGCTTTGGATACAAGTCCCGTAGCAACTGATTCCCTTTTCCTGTCTGCTACACAGCAGTTGATAACTACCTCAGAAGATGCCACATGTCTTCTGTCATTTGTAAGCAGCAAAGAAAGACATTGCCACCTCCTTTTTCTTTCTAAGCATCCATTATTCATGGATTGTTAGGGGCTGGAAGGGACCTCGCAGATCATCGGGTCCAGCCCCCCGGCTCTAGGCAGGAAGATAACTGGGGTCAAGCGACCCCAGCGAGGTGACTGTCCGGTCTCCTTTTGAAAACCACCAGGGTAGGTGACTGCACCACCTCTCGAGGGAGTTTATTCCACAGTGTGAAGGAGTTTTTTCTTGGTATTAAGCCTGAAGCGGTCTTCCAGGAGTTTGTATCCATTGGTTCTGGTCTTCCCCAGGGGTGACCTAGTGAACGGTTGTTCACCAAGCTCCTCATGCACTCCCCTGATATAAGGATAAGCCACTATCAAGTCCCCTCTCAACCTTCTCTTCTTTAGGCTAGAGGCCCAGGTCCCTCAGCCTTTCCTCGTATGGCTTGCCTTGCAAGTCCCTGATCATACAGGTGGCTCTTTTCTGGACCCTCTCAAGTTTTTCCACATCCTTATCTAATTCAGTGGGCTTTAGGTGACCTCCTGCTGCAGTTGCAGAAGTAGGAATGCTAGCACCATCTGCTGGTGTACCGGAGAATTACTCACTTTCTTAGAGACTATAGTTCAGTATAGTACATGCGGTGCAAAGACTATCTATCGGGTCTCCTCCTTTCTGAAGGAGCAACTACACGTGAATGTATTTTTTTCTGCTCTTTTCAGTAAGCAGATAGAAGCCTTGGAGTAAACATGAGAAACCCTTAAATCCTTCAGATCCCTGTGAGAGACCTTTCTACATGCTTTAACTTGCTGCGAAAATGAAAAAATGGATATCTTGGTTCGTACATTTTTATGTTTCTAAGTTTATATTCATACACTGTTACAGAGAATGGAGACTTCCTGGCTCTTGATCTTGGAGGAACAAACTTTAGAGTTTTGCTTGTGAAGATACGTAGTGGTAAAAGGAGAACAGTTGAAATGCACAATAAAATATATGCCATCCCTGTAGAAGTCATGCTGGGTACTGGTGAAGAGGTGAGCACTTTATATATATTGTTTTCATTCTTATTGATTTCTGAAGAAATGCATAATATGTTCGATAGACATGACGACTTATATATATGTTTCTCTCTTAGCTGTTTGATCACATAGTTGCCTGCATCTCGGACTTCCTGGATTATATGGGAATAAAAGGTGCACGCCTTCCCCTTGGATTTACATTTTCCTTCCCTTGCAAACAGACAAGTTTAGATGCTGTAAGTTGGGTAATATCTTGCATCTTCTAAATCTGTTTTTGTACTTTTGTGCCTGATTCTTCACCTTCATTTGGGCTTTGCAGCAGTTACTGACATGAGCAGTTGGATTAAAGATTGCAGAGGGACAGTTTGTGCAAGTAGGACTGAGCCTGAGGCAAAGGTTCAAGAATTAAGTTCCCTAAATGTAGTATTGACTACTAGTAGACTGATGTTTCTCAGATCAGTAACATTTTCTGCCACTATTTTGTTTAGAATTTGATGTCTAATACATGTTGTTACATTCTTTGTAGCATCATTCCTTTCCCATAATGTGGTTTGTATTGACTAAGATCATAGCATTTTCAAAAAAATAGTTCCTTAATTAGATGTCAATTAGGTGTTTTTACATTTAAAAACAAAGGGCATTTTACACGTGCTCTGGGAGGCATGGGGGCTGCTTTAATTAGCGAACCATGATAATTAAAAATACCCAAGCGTCACATGCATCAGCATTGCCACGCTGAAAAATGGCGGTGGGGCGCTTTGAACTAAAGTTCATCGAACAAGCTTTAGTTCAAAGTGCCCTGTTGGGCAAAGTTCTGGGATGCAGATGCACATGATGCTAGAGTCTGCTGGAGCACATTAAGTTCTGTGCTCCAGCAGACTCGGTTAATCAAGTCTGCTCTGATCTGCTGGATTTCCAGAGTGGTGAAGCAGGCTACCTGCACGTGCATAGGAGCTCAAAGCTGTAACATGGTGATCTCAACCACCATTTCTGCGCAGAGGCTGAACCACAAATCATATCAGGGAATAGACACCATGACACTTAAACATGACTGGGATGTAGTATACAATGTCCTGTAAAAGATTGTGGTATACTCCTGTGCTAACATGTATCCTCTTTGAATACTGGAGTTCTTTCTTATGTTTATTGTTTCATATCTGGTGTTCACAGCAGTATAGTCAAATAACTGGGTTCTAATCCATAAATATACATGCGTGGAAACAGCACAGACAGCTCTATATAAGGTAGCATTACAGCCCTTGGCATTTTGTTTAATAAAACATTGTAATCAATTCACTCTTTTGTGGCATAGGACTTGTGGAGTGGATATAAACAGGTGCATGATAACTCTGTTACCATTTACCAAATTCCTAGAGTTTCCCTTTTAGTGAACATGATGCTTTTGCTTTTCCCCCCTTTATTAGGCATCTAGTGTCTTTGATTTTTAGTGTTACTTAAAATGAAATGTTTATGCTTTTGTCCTGTAAGTTTAAGTGAAGGTTTCAACATATACTGACATGTATGTGCTTGACCATACGCTATTTTTCAAAACCATCTTTAAAAGACTCTTGGTTTAGTGGAAGGTATGCTTGGAAATTTAATGATGAAGGTTTTTGTTTTTCTTTTTTAAGGGTATCCTCCTCAACTGGACCAAGGGTTTTAAAGCTACAGACTGTGAAGGAGAAGATGTTGTATATTTGCTCAGGGAAGGAATTAAACGGAGAGAGGTGATTTCCCCCCCCCCAATATTTATTTGGATATATCTGTTGACTTGGTTTTGTATTATGGAATTTGTAGGCCTATAGTGTTCTGTCAGTGGTGAGCTTGGCTGCATCTCCTTTACCTAAAGAACCTTGTCTGCTGTGCTTCCTTGGCATTTTCCATTGCACAAATGGTGCACATTTTACAAGAGGGCCAGTAATTATGCAAAAGAGGGAGACCAGTCAAAAGAAGCCACTTCCTTCTCTATGTTTAGCTGCTTTATTGAATGGGACATCTGAAGTCATATTGACTGAGTGATTGAAACATGCTCAGTACAGATGGAATCTTCAGACAGTTTATCAGTCAAGCTCTTAAAAGGTATCTGCTGGGCATGTGCAAACTGTCATTTTTCAGAGACTGGGTCAAATTTAGGTGAATTTGCTTCAGGATGAAAATTTTTATCATCAGTTTCCCTCGCCACATTTCAGGTCTGTTCCCAAGCGTGGAGGCACTAGTGCTTCTCAACTGAATGATGGAATTATTTTATTGTGGGTCAAACTCTATGTGTTCCTCTAATCATAGTCTGAGAAATGGCTGAATTTTATTACCCTAAACTTCGGCAAAGTTTGTTTTTTGTATTTAAGGAGCTAAAATCAGCATCTTCTAATGGACAGTGTTGGGTAACCCAAGTACAGATATCGCTACCTTAGCTGCTTATGGTGTGTGTATTCCCTCTGCCTTTGCAATTCCCTCTGAGTGATTCCATCTATCTTTGTAAGAAACTGGTACTTAAAATGTACCCTACCTTAAATCAGTAATATAGTTGTATTAATAGTCTAATTTTATGGTATGCTAGTAAGTTGACCTACCCACCTGAAGGTTATTTTTTAACTTAATATTTAAGTTCAAGTAATTGTCTAAACCAGTGGTGTTCAACCTTTCTGCCTGGCAGGCTGGATCCAGCTGGTGTTGGTACTTGGGTGGGCATGGTAGGCACCATCTGACTGGTCAGAGGGGGGCAGGGAGCAGGCCAGCCCCAATGTAGTCCCTCAGAGGAAAGGAGCTTGACCTGGCCCTGTGGAGAGGGAAGGTGGCATGGCCAGGCCTCAGCTCAGCCCTGTGGAGAGGGAGGAGGGTATGGCCAGGCCACAGTCCCAAGAGGGCCCCACATGGGGGAAGGGAGTGGGGCCCAGCCCTTATCCAAACATGTGGGGTGGGGTGGGGAGAGCATGCTTGGCTTGGCCCTGCAGGTGAAGGGAGCATAGCTTGGCTCCAGCCAGCTGCACAGGGATTGGGGTTTGGGGATTTGGCAGGGAGGAGGGGGGCCATATGAATGGCCACCACTCTCCCCTACCAAATACCCTGACCTGTGGGGAGCCCAATGGGCCAGATGTGATGGCTCCACAGGCCAAATTTGGCCCACAGGCTGGAGGTTGAGCACCTCTGGTCTAAACTGTTTATGTGTATTTAAACTCAGTACATTTTAGACAGGTGGCTAATTCTTTTCAGCCTTGTAATCATTGGCATGATATATTGCAAACAAAGCAATATTTATTTTGAAGAATTATTGTTTTTTCTTTAAAGGAATTTGACTTGGATGTTGTTGCAGTGGTCAATGATACAGTTGGCACTATGATGACTTGTGCGTATGAAGATCCAAACTGTGAGATTGGACTTATTGTGGGTATGTATTAGAGTTGTTTTACATTTTGATTTCACATATGCACCACCTTATAAACAAATGCATATAATGTTGAGTTGATGCAGTTAGGGTGTGTAATTTGATGAGTTTCATCTAATTAATATAGTTAACAAACCTTGCTCAGTTTTGTTGAGTTATGTCAAGTCTGGCTAATTTTGTGTGATAAATAGGAATAATAATTTCTTGTGAGAAGTGTCAATTGATTCAGTCAACAACTCTAGAAGTTAGATTTGGATATATGTTATTAATGGGAAAACATGCTTTTTTTTTCCCCCCCTCCCCTTTACTGTTTTTCCAATTTCATTTTAATGCAGAAAGCAGAGGTGAAATAGTGCTAGATGAATAGATAGCCCCCCCCCCCTTGGACAATTCTTATAAGTTAAGAATTAAAATCTGTAAATGTTTGTTTTTTTTCTTAGCTTATTCATTAATATGATTTTAGTTCTTAGTTTAATATTAAAAACCTGAGAAATCTAAACAAGTCCTAGCTATATTAGCTCAAAAAATTATTCTTTTTCTCAGAATGAATGAAACTGGGTACACACAAAATTATCAGCTCTTTACTGTTTAGCTTATTTAATAACATGTATCCCTGATACACTACTGGGATGGCCCACCACTTGGTTGGCTTATGTGGTCTGCCCAGAATAAACTTGTTAAACAAAGTATACCAGTTCCTAGGAGGTATATATTATGCAGCTTCAGTAAATAAAGTTCAGTGCACTGTGCCTCTCATGCAAGCAGTACAACAGCTGAAATAGTTCCACAGGAGATGCTAGCAGTGTCGGTAGGAATAGGAAATGCTACCTTAGGGTTGTAAGTGGAGGTATGCGAAGTCCAAAAGCACTTTATTTGCATCTGCACCTTGGATATATAGAAGGCCAGATGTCAAAAAGATTTTCCCAGGCAGAGAGGGAAATGGCAGTTGCAATCCTACACAGAATTTTGTTTTAAATTGCAGAACTGAATCTCATTATAATGAAAATTTATGTTAAAATTCCAGATGTTCTACACTCAGGATTTGGCAAAAAAATAAAAAATTAGTTCCACAGTTTGAGTGCAAATTTGTATCTAAGCTCCAAACCATGATCTAGGTTGGGGTTGGAGGACAAGATTGCCAGGAGAAAGGGTAGCATGTCCTTGGAGTGTTAAAAGTCTATGTCCTATCTCAGGACTTCTACATTCTATGGTCTGCTGCAGAGGTGTCAATGACTTGGCCCATGGAGCTGTTTCACCCAGCCCATGGAACTCCTAGGGGGCCGTGGTGAGCGGGAACAGCACATAATTCAGGGTTGTGGTGAGCGGGAACACTTGCTGCTGAATTCTTAAGTATGAAGCCCTGGTGGAGATGCACGACAGCAGGGTGGGAACAAGCAACAGCTGCAGGAACTCCTGTGCTGCCACCACTGTTCACTTCATTGCTGCTGCTGGGTCCATATCCAGCCTATGATGAGCCCTGCGGTCTGGATCTGGGCATGGGGGGCTGGTCCAGTTTGATACCTTCTTGTCTACTCCATTGAGCCCTACAGAAGTTCCAGCAGATGAGATTAAATGGATGCCCACTATCCATTAACAGTAGGAAACTATCCAGTTGTGCTATTAAATCTGTTTCCGTTGCTTGTCCTGCCCTGAGTTTAGATTGTACTAGATCTAAAATACTATCTTCAGATAGATACAGACTTACAGTTGGCTTCTACATAGCTTCTCTGGCAGCTTCCTCAGGAATGCAGGCTGTGATTATTGGCTGGTAGGGGACTAGAATTGCTATGCAAGTGTTTGGGCAAACTGTTAACATAATGTGATTTACTGGTTCCATCTGTGTTCTGTATTCATACACCCCCATTAGCCCCTTAGAATGGTTTTTCAGTCCAAGTCATTTTGTACTTCTGTAGTTTTATTTTAAACATTTTAAAGTATGAAAAATGGCCAAGTATCTGATTTCATGGGTGTAAATCCTTGCATATGGCTTGTGTGCTGAACCTTCTTTTCTACTGTAGTGGAACTTCCTTGTTCTCAGGTCATTAACGTACAGATGTAGTAGTTCTCTGAAAACACTGTGGCCTGTTTCTACTGCTCAGAAAAGAGGCAGTCCCTAGTATGTGCTCTACCATGCCTCCTTTTGGCATTATCCTCTGCAGTTCCTTCAGGCACAGCATGGGGAGCATCCCCCCTCCTTGCTTTACTAGCAAGAGTAGAAAATAGCTCCACCTTTTTACAAATGTTGAAAAGATATTGTTACGTTATGAAATGAGTTCATTTCATATTAAATGCAGGTAGAAAGCTCTAAAACTTGTTGTCTGGTATTTTAAAAACAATTTATTCATTTCAGGAACTGGCAGCAATGCATGTTACATGGAGGAAATGAGGAATATAGAGATGGTGGAGGGAGATCAAGGAAGAATGTGTGTGAACATGGAATGGGGTGCGTTTGGAGACAATGGATGCCTGGATGACATCAGGACAATTTATGACAAAGCTGTTGATGATTATTCATTAAATGCTGGAAAACAAAGGTATTTTATATTGAATTATAGCAGAAAATATGCACAGGTTTATGGGATATTGCTGGGCTAAGAATAAATAATGTTGTCCAAGTTGCTCTTTTGAGGCAATGTAATTAAGCTTTTCTTTATTAAGAGAAGGATGAATTAAAAGGGCCTTAGGGCATGTCTTCTGCACCACAGTGGATGTGTGCCCCAACCCACATGAGCTCTCAGCGAGCCCTGTCTATCTGTTCACATAGGCATACTTTTAAACCCAGGACCATTGGCAAAACCACTCCAGGATCCTTCTCTCAGGCACTTGCTCTCAAGCGTGCTGGACAATGAGGTCTTGGGACTGACTACAGAGAGGTGGCCTGGAGTGCTTCACAGATTAATTTCTGGTTTTGGAGTGTGCCTGTGGGAGTATGAGGGTGGCTGGGGCATGTGCATCAGTGGCCCAACCAGTTCATGTCTCCAATACACTGTAGTCATGCCTTCACTCTCCTATTGGATAGTCCATGTTTGTGTTTCCCATGTGGGTGACCTTTTCCTTCTATCCCTGGGTAAAGTGGTTGTGACCTTTCTCTCTCTAGTGTGATCTCTGCTTTGGTCATCCATATGTTTGTCACCGTCAGGCTGTTGTATTGCAGTGCACTTTGCTTGGGAGTGGCTGGCTTTTAAAGACGGCCTGAAAGTTTAATCTGGTGCAGAATGCAGCTCCCGGCTTTGGCAATGAGGTTAAAAGCATAGAACATATGCTCAGAACTCTGCACTGGCCCCTTACTTGCTACCAGTTCAAATATATCAAGGTTTTAGTGAGAACTTTTGGAGCCCTGCTAAGGTGCCTTTAATTAGTTGAGACTTATTTTTGTTCTGGGCAATTTGCTAGATGTTATGCTTTCAAAATTGTGTATAGAAACACAGATTCCATGACGATGAGTGTAATAAACAGGTTTGTGTAGCATAAATAGATTATGTATAAAGATGTTTGGAGTGTGAGACATCAGAGGGACTACTTGAAAACTTCTAAAATGTGAGGGCACAGCTTGGAGCCCCTCCCATATGAAGAAACTTTGCTATGATGGTAGAATAAACTACCATCATGAGTAATGGAAATTGCAACCAGAAGTATATTATATAAAGAGGAGATAGGCACTTCAGGAAAAGGACATTTATAGGGTACAAAAATGCTACCTACAGTTCACAGATTTAAATGGATTCCATGGCCAGTTTCCAATGTGAAAAGTTACTTTGTACTCAGATTGTATTGGGGGCCAGCAGAACCTCAATTTAGTGGTTTTTTTTTTTTTTTAATCACTAATGATAGTGCATCACAAAATGTACTTTTTAATTAATTAAAACATGCTAGTTTTAATTATTTCGGATTGTATAAGAGTAAATATGCATTTAGAAATGTGCATAGTCTCCAAATTGAGTGGCTCGTGTGTGTGTGTGTGTGTGTGTGTGTGTGTGTGTGTGTATATAAAAAAAAAGATGCTGCAAATAAAGAGGTATGTGGGTGAACCTCTGTTTTTAAGAAGTCTTAGTTATGAGATCTAAACTTGACATTTTTTCTTTTATAATATTGATGAGAAGGTGAGAATCAACTGCTAGTTTTTGTGCACCAAATACAGGTTTGCAGAAGAATAAAGTGTGAGTGAACAAAATTCAAAGACATTGGTAATTGCCTAGTAGCTGAAATGGTTGAAAGAGATCACATTAATAGCTCGGTAATAGTCAAGAGAATTATCAGGAATTGTAATACTCAACTCGGGGTGCCAAATTGACAGCCAGTTTGAGGAGCTGGATAAGGAGAGGTTGGGGAAACACAAACTTCAGTAATATCACTACTGCACTGTTTGTACACACATAACATCCTTGCATTTCGGTAGCTCAGATTGAATTGCACACAATTAAGCGAGGATATTCATAGATGCTAGGGTCGGAAGGGACCTCAATAGATCATCGAGTCCGACCCCCTGCATAGGCAGGAAAGAGT
>NW_005842061.1:2119802-2141068 GCF_000455745.1 Alligator sinensis | reverse complement strand
AAACTTGGACAGAGTACACTTCACTCCCTCATCCAAGTCGCTGATGAAGATATTGAAGAATATCGGTCCAAGGACCGAGCCCTGCGGGACCCCACTGCCCACACCCTTCCAGGTCGATACTGACCCATCCACTACAACTCTCTGGGTGCGACCCTCTAGCCAATTCGCCACCCACCGGACTGTGTAGTCATCCAAGTCACAGCCTCTTAACTTGTTCACCAGTATGGGGTGGGATACCGTATCAAAGGCCTTCCTGAAGTCTAAGTATACAACATCAACCCCTACTCCCGCGTTCAGGCATTTTGTAACCTGGTCATAAAAAGAGACTAGATGAGTCAGGTATGATCTGCCTGCTACGAACCCGTGCTGGTTTCCCCTCAGCATAATTTGTCCTGCCGGGCTCTTGCAAATGTGAGCCTTGATAATTTTTTTGAAGACTTTGCCTAGGATGGAGGTGAGACTGAGTGGCCTATAGTTGCCTGGGTCCTCCTTCCTCCCCTTCTTGAAAATGGGGACCATATTGGCCCTTTTCCAGTCCTCCGGGACCTGGCCCGTGCACCACGAGTGTTCAAATATTCCTGCCAGTGGCTGTGTAGAAGCCCAAAGTTGGAAGGGTTCTCAAGTGTCATCTGATGTAGCCTATATTATCACAGACAGATATCAGTCCAGCCTTTTCTTGAAAATATCCAGCAAAGGAGATTCCGTGACTTCCCTGAGCAGCTTGTTCCGTTATTCTGCTGAGATTTCATTTAGATCTGTTTTGCTGCAGCTTAAACCCATTTTTTGTGTTCTACAATCATTCTCCTTTATGGAAGCCTTTCAGATATTTGAAAACTGCTTTTATGGTCCCCCTTAATTGCCTTTTTGCCAAATGAAACAACTAGTTTTTTCAACCTTTCTCTGTATGGCTGCATTCCAAATCCTTTATCATCTTTGTTGCTCACCTCTGGATCCTCTCCAGTTTCTCCACATCCTTCTTCAATTGTGGAGCCCATGACTGCACACAGTACACTGGCTGTGGCTTACCCAGGATTGAGTAATGGTACCATCTTCTGTGTCTTATATGCTATGCTTCTGGTAAAGCAACCTGAAATCAGATTTACTTTTTGGGTAGTTGCATCAACTTGTTGACTTTTGTGTGTGCCTGAGAACTGCCAAAACTCAGATCTTTTATTGTCTAGCATCTCCCTTTCCCATTCAGTATAATGACGTAATGTCGTGCGGGGAGGGAGGTGAGCCCAGGGTCCCAAATTAGTAGGGGAACTGGAATTGTGCCCACAACCCTGTAGAGTCTGTGCTCTAGCAGGAGAAGCAGCCCCGCAGCATTGCTTTTGTAGTAGCCTCCAAGTGCATAGACACGATGCTACTTCTGTAGTAGCAACAGCTAGAGCAGGCAGACCATGCAGCAGCAGGGGATGGTTTTGGAGTTACTAGCATAGGTAAGACTCTTGTTCCTCTTATCTCCCACTCCTCTGGAATCCCTGTCCCTTCCAGCTCTCAGTGACCCCTTCCCACAGGGTGCAAACCTTGCTTGGTATGTCTCTGATTCAGTATTTGTGCATTTGGCTTTTCTTTAGATGTAGCACCTTTGTTGGATTTCATTTTGTTTTCTACTGACCAGTTCTTTTACCTTCTGAAGATCCTTTTGAATTATAATTCTATCCTCCCAAGAGTTTGAAGACTTGATCCAGATGTTCTCTGTTCCTGCATCCAAAGTGTTAATAAAATTGTTAGGCAACATTAGACCCAGAACAGACCCCTTTGGAAACGACCTTGAAGCTTGCAGTTCTGATGCTGATCCATTTATAGTTGTTACTCCCTGCTTGTGGTTATTTAGCCAATTATGTAGCTACCTAACAATAGATGCAGTTTATTTATAAGAAAGCCAGGAGGGACTGTATCAAAAGCCTTACTAAAGTCCAAGTATATTATGTCCTCCATCCACCAAATCTGTTATCTTATCAAAGTAGGAAATCAAATTGCTTTGTCATGATTTGGTTCTTAAAAATCATGTCGTAATCACCCCTTTCCTTCTCCAGATCATGTTTACAAATTGACTTTTTACATTTGCTCCAGTAACTTCTCAGGTATTGAAATCAGACTGACCAGTCTACAATTCCCTGTGCCTGCCCTTTCTCCCTTTTTAAAGATGAGCACTGTGTTAGCCTGTCCGCAGTCTACAGGGACCTTACGTATCATTCATTCATCATTTTGTAAATGTTATTGCCACTGACTCCAAGATTTCTTCAGCTGGTTCTTTCAGCAGCACGAGCTGAATTTCACCAGACCCTGCCCTAGCTGCATGTATGCCCAATTTAAGAGGATCCGTTGATACCAAAAGAGTCACAGATTTGGCTTTTCCTTTTCAAGGTCTGTCAGAGTTGTTCATTACAAACAACTCGGATATTAGTAGAGAGGATATGGGTAAAATGGAACAGATTGTGGCCTCCTTAGTCTTCACTTAGAGACATGCCCATGAGAAACTTCAGGTCCTAGCATACAGTGTTGGGCTCAGGATGGATTTTTTTTATGCATTTAGTCTGTTTGTATTTCCTTCACAGCTGGACACATGCAAAAGATTGAGTACAACCAAGGCGTTGAAATCAGCTGTTCAGTGATGCATTATAACAGCGTGAGCCTGTTTCCTAACTAGTTCACTCCTAAACCCACTGAGTAAGGGCCGAGAGTCGTCCAGATGCCTGTAAACATAGCTCTTACTATTGCTCATGCACTTTTCAGGGAGTTATACAATACTTTGTTTCTTGTGTACATCTATGGAAACAGAGCTTCACTGGCTGATGCTGCATGGTGTCCATATAACTTGCCAGTATTTAAGACAACTCTATTTAATGTTCTAAAACTCCAATTTAAACTTCTGAAAGAGTTAGCAAGCTCAGTTCTACAGAAGCAAGTTTTTCCATGATTTGCATAAATTCCAAAGGCCTGACCTAGAGAGGCTTAGAGAATATAGTCCTTCTGTATCACAGTGCAGCTCTTCTTTCCAGAGACCTTCAGTTACTCTGGACAGCAACTATCCATGGATGGATACATAGTATGGTGAAGGAGGAATAGATACTTGTAGATCAATATTCATATTACAAAGTGCATCAGACTTGATAGGTGACTATTAAATATTCTGGTGATTTTTCTTTTTCTTTTAATGCTTAGCTCAAGAAGGGGACTTAGAATAAACATAATAGCATGGGTCTGATAAACTAGGTTCTGTGTGTGTGGTGTATATGTATATAAAATTACCCATCCTTCTGAATTGTAACATTCTCTCTAATTCCAGGTATGAGAAAATGATCAGTGGAATGTACCTTGGAGAGATTGTTCGCAATATTTTGATTGATTTCACTAAAAGAGGATTCTTGTTTAGAGGTCAAATTTCAGAGACACTGAAGACCAGAAGTATCTTTGAAACGAAGTTCCTTTCACAGATTGAGAGGTAAGAGTGATAAAAGATATAGCCTTGCTTTAGTTGAAATAGTCCTTGTCTCATTAATAGTGATAGTGTCGGGGAAGAAACATTTTAAAACCGTGGTCAGCAGTGTGTGTTTTTTTTTTTTTTTTTTTTTTTTTTTTCCATGGTGGGCCAGCATGACCTTGGGTCCAAAGAGGGTTGGTACTAGCATCTGCCTGCTGCCACTTTTCCCTACCGCCTGGTTGCCTTATGATGTGGGTGAAGCCTCTAGCACCATGGGCTAGATTCAGTGGCTTCATGGGCTGTTGGTTGCTGATCCGTTTTAGAACACTGTTTCTTATCCTGTTTGCTTCTCACTGGACAGTGTCTATATTGTGATTGTTGCATAAAGAATTATGAATATTGGCAACTTTTTTTTTTCTAGAATTAAACTTCAGTGGATCATACCATTTGTGCCTTATTTGCATACATCTGAGCAAATGTTCAGCAGTTATTTCTTACTGAATCACATGTTAATTTGTAAGCTGTAAAGCATCACTCCTTCAAGTGTTTATGTATCTGCTTAAACTTAAGCAAGCCAGTATACTCCTTGAATTCCGTGGCATATAACCTATGAGTAAAGTTAGATGTATGTGATTGTTTGCAGGATTGGGGCTTAACTGACAAGCTCTAAGGTTTTTCTTTTTATTAGACATGCACCAATATATCAGTCTGATATCAGATTGGTACCGATATAAAGAAAACTGTCTGTATTGGATATTGGCCTGATGGGGCCGATAATTTGGCCGATAAATGCTTGTGCTGTGCACAGCTGCAGCGCAGCACTCAGGCAGCTGCTAAGTCTGGTGTGGTGGAGAGTTGCCTCCAGCTGCTAAGTCTGGTGAGGGGGGAGGGAAGGGGTATGGGGGAGACGGATCAATGCCCCCCACAGTGAGGGAGGGGGCAGGGGCAGGTGATGCCTAGGTGGGGTAGGGTCAGAGCCATGGCTCGTGGTGGGGGGAGGTGGCTTCCACTGCTGCTTGACCCTAAGAGGGCACGGGGGGCATGTGTTCCTCGGTTCTGCTTGGGGCGGGGTAGGCTTCAGACAGGGCTGTGCGGGGCTCTCCTTGGCAGGGGCTGAGTTTGGACCCTCCCCTGCCCCCCCGGTGACAGATCCGGAAGTATGGGAAGTGGACTGATCAGCCATAGGAGGACCCCAGGTGCCCCCCCTAGACCCAGGAGGCACCAGTTGCCGAGCTGGGGGGCAGGAGATCTCTTGCATGCTTCACGGAGGACCCGGAAGTGGAGCAGAAGTATTTCTGGTTCACTTCTGGGTCTGCTGCCAAACATGCGGGAGAGCCCCCTTGCGCTCCTGTGGGACGTTCTGTCCACCCCACCATCTCAGCGTTCACAAGCCTGGTAGTGGAACTCTCCAAGAAGCTGGTGGAATTAAACCACCAAGAGATCTTGGTGGTTTAATTCCACCAGCTTCTTGGAGAGTTCGTGGAGCAGTTGGTGCTTCATGGAAAAACACTGAAATTTTATAAATTTTTTATGAAAAACTAGTTTCTTGGGAAAACCTTTTAATAGCAAATTATAAGGAAAGAGAACTGAAAAAAATTCAGATTGTTGAATTTACAGCCAGCGTAAGCTTCTGCAGTATTGTTTTAGCATGTGTTGATTATTTCATTGCTCATTCTATCTCTGAAGCAGTCAATATAGGGGTCAAGTTTCTTCCCCACCCCACCTAGCTGACTCGCATCTGTTGTCTCCCATTGCATCTGATCCTCACTGCCTTGCATTTGCATTTTTACAGAATTGAATTTTGCGTATTGGCTTCTGGTCCATCTAGGACAGTGGTCACTAACCAGTGGATCTTGATCCACCGATAGATCTCGGAGTCTCTTGGAGTTGATCTGAGGGTGCGGGGGCTGAGTGCACGTGTGCATGCATGTGTGCGCCCCAGCCTGGCAGGTCAGTCTTTGGGGGAGGGAAGGGGCAGGGGCTAGATTGAGGCCTCCATGGTGAGACAGTGCCGCAGAGGCAGGAGCAGGGGTAAATTGAGTCGGGCCCCAGCCGGGTGGGACTTACCTGCTGGGGAGGTGCACCCCCAAATAATTTTTTCTCCCTGTGCCTTGATCTGCCCCCCCCTTCCCCCTCTTTCCCACAGACTTATCTGCTGGGCCGGGGGGGATCTAGGAGAACACAAACACCAGCAGATTCTCCCTATGCCTGAAAAAGGGTGTTTGTGCCCAAAAGATTGTAATGAACAATTTTTCCAACTATTTAATTGGTCTAATAAAAGATATCACATTTACCCAAAGAACCTTGTCTGCTGTGCTTGACATTTTTCCTGTAGTTATTCATACTAGACTGCAGCAAGAAATGAGCTCACAAGTGGGAGTCACACACCTGAATGCTCACTTGTTTATCTCATTGAACACTTGCAAGACATACCACTGTGGTTGTGAGACTGATAAATACCATTCTGAAAACTACAAATTAATATAAAAAATACAATGTTCTTTAAAGTCTTTTTCAGGGATCTGGTCAAAAACCTTGTTCTTCTTCCTTTGCAGTGACAGGTTAGCTTTGCTTCAGGTACGAGCAATCCTTCAGCAGCTTGGCCTGAACAGTACCTGTGATGACAGTATAATTGTAAAGACAGTGTGTGGGGCAGTATCACGAAGAGCAGCTCAGTTGTGTGGAGCGGGAATGGCTGCTGTTGTAGATAAAATAAGGGAGAACAGAGGATTAGAACACCTGGAAATAACTGTCGGTGTAGATGGGACTCTGTATAAACTACATCCGCAGTAAGTATTTGGTTTTTTCCATAATTGTTTGCATTAAGCTGTATGTTGCTGTAGGTTTGGTTTTCTTTGAAGCATCAGATACCAGTCTCTTTCAGTTAATAGCAAGTGGAAACCACTCAAAAAACAAAGACACAAGGAAAATTGAGAAAATGTAATAGGAACAATGAAGTACAAATAGCTAGCAGCAGTATTGCAAACCAAAGCAATGTTCGTCTGAGAACAGAAGTATAAGAGGGAAATGAGGCCATAACTTGGGCACCAAAGTAACACTTTCCTGGCTCCTGAAAGGAAATGACAGAACTTTGCATCCAAGTTTTGATAATGTTTCTTTGGAGGAAGTTTGCGTGTAAGAGTGAGCAGGAATGTAACTTAAGGGGAGGCAACCAGGATGCCACTCCCTAGCATCGACCCTGGGAGTGGGGTGGGGGTGGGGTAGGGAGAGGTGCAAACATAGCAGCTGCCATACTGCTGGTCTGGCTGCCACTACTGGTGGCCTGGCTGCAGCTGCTGCCCCATATGCTGCCGCAGATTGCTGAACTATTCGCTGTTGCTATTAATTCAATGTTGTATTGCATAATGTCTAAATTCCGCTCGGGGACTGGAGCCCTGTTGTGCATGTTTTCTGTACACACATATGTTATGAAAAGAAAGTCCTTGCTCCATAGATGGAGTCTTTAAGTAGTTATTTGATATTGGAGACATGCTGGGTGCCTGAAAGATTACAAGCATGGGTCCTGTGTAGGACACAGGCTGAAAACAGAGCCCTGTAAATCTACTCTGTGTATTAGGAAAAGCATTTGGAGGTGATGGATTGAGAAGCTTAGTGTAGAATAAGTCACTTCAGATTTCTAGAAGCTGAATTGTGTTAGAAAATGTTGTGAGTTTTGAGAAGCTGTTGGTGACCAGAAAGTTCAGTATATTTAGACTTTCTAAAACAGACATAACAGTAAAAGCCAGTGCATTCCCAACCCATTGTTGTACACGTGCTTAAGTTGGACAATAAGTAAGTTAGGCTCTAGAACTGGACTGTTTTTTAGTCTCCTAGAATCCCCTTCCCATAATCCTGTTCTGTCATCAAAGAGAAGAGCAGCAGGGGCAGGAGCAAGCAGCCCAGGTAGCAAAGACGACTCTTCAGCAGTTGCAGGGATCAAGGAAGCTGTGCCATAGGCCTCCCAGAGTCTTTGAGAAGAAGAATCAGGCACCCTCAGGGCTCAATCTTGTGTTAGTGGCAGTAGGAAGGAAAGAAAGAACAAGAACCAATGTCCTCCCTATACCTCAGAAGTAGCAGGTTGCGGCAGCTATCCTCCTTTTCTGCCCCTAAAGGGAGGAGCAGATGGGAAGCCAAGGGGGTGGGAGCAAGTTAGTTACCACTTTGGCTGCTTTGCTTGTAATGAGTATCACCGTTACTACATCTGCAAACCACCTGCATCCCCCAGCATCATTCTTTGTCTCTATGTGGGTTTAGCCAGTGTTCTGAATCTTGTTGGCCCCAAATAGCGCTCAGGGCAGAGTCCTGTACAGATGCTGGGCCTACAGATGGTGCTGGGTTATGCTTACAGCCCCATTTCTTTCCTCTGCAGCTTTTCAAAGGTAATGCACCAAACAGTAAAGGATCTGGCTCCAAAGTGCGATGTGACGTTCCTGCTTTCGGAAGACGGCAGTGGGAAAGGGGCAGCTCTCATTACTGCTGTGGGATGCCGACTTCGTGACGCTGAACAAAACTAAGCTCCACAACACTGGTCCCAATTCTGCCTTTTGAGCACTTTCTTATAAAGCAGTGACTCTGTAGTCTGAACTGGTTAAAGAAAAAAAACAACCCCCCCCCCCCCCCCCCCCCCAGATTCTACTGCTTTATTGAAAAATACAAGTAAATGACATGCATAGGATACAAAATAGTGTGTGTGCTGGTGATAATATCTCTCATCCCTGGCCTCCCAATCTGCATGTTTCTTTTTCATCTTGTTGGCACATTCCCCCATCTATAGGTCACTAAAAATTGGTTTATAATTTATGCAGCTGTCAAAAATTATTGTTTAAAATTACAGCCAAATGGTATACATTGAGAGCTGCTGTTACTCCATATGAAATGTATTCTCTTAGAGCAGATACCACCTCCATGTTAAATGCATGCGAATGTGCTGAACATGAAACCAAGGTGTTTATGCTTATAGAAGTGGAAGTAACAATTCCCGCCTGCATTTCTGCCACCTGTTGTTCCATTTTAAATGACCATGGAAATCTTACAGTGTATCAGCACTGTGTGTTCACGTAACTCTATAGTAGGACTGACTTATTTGCCTCCTTGATTTGTTTGTCAGGTAAAAGTAAACAGCTTTGTCCCACAAATCTGGTCTCACTGGTATTTCCCATTGCTTCTGTGAATAGTGTTGTGTTACCAAGTATAAAATATGTTTTTGTTTTAAATAAGAAAATCTTTACAAATAAAACCAAGTGATTGATTGGGGTAATCCAAATCTCTGGATGTGGGAAATCTGTAGATTTGTGGTCCTTATTCAGACTTTGTTGTATTCTTCAGTCCAGTGTTTCTTATAAAAATACTTTCTATTCTCTCTTGTTAATACAGCTGGTTTGTTGTTCCTGCTAGTTTGTTGAATTGGCAGCTGAACAGGCTGAACCAAATATCTGTCAAAAGTGTAAACTTCTGTTTCTCACTTTACAGTAATTAGCTTTAAAAAGTTTGCCTAATTAAATGCAATTAAAGAGCTACTCAGAACGTGAATACTCAGCAGATGATCCTAGGAAGATACCAGGGCCTGGCTTTTGTTTTGTCTTTGAGGACCCATGTGCGTAAACCAAACAAACTAAAAACCAAAAGCTGACCCAGCTATTCCAGGGACTTAAGGAACACCACCAATTATGTGTGATTGTGGTCCTCTTCTGTGTCAAATTGATTATTCCATCATTATAATTGCATAGCAGGTATATTATTTAAACTGAGAAGCAGTTAAAACAGTCTGTGTGTAATAACTTTTGCAAGCCCCCCATTTTTTGATTTGCAGAAATTAAGAGAACCGTCTGTTTTTAATTCCTCATTTTCTAGTAAAAATGGGGGTCTCTGCTTGCTCTGTCCTTTCTTTTTCTTGCAGGAAACAGATTTGCAGGTTTCTTCTCTCCCATCTCCACCTTGCCCCCAAGATTTGGATTGCCCTAGCTGTTGATAACATTTTAGTATGCATTATGGTGCACTGTGATTGAATGTTGTAAGGTAACATGTGAGTTACAAACAGTAATTGCAGCTTTAAGTGTGTGTCTACCTGAAAATTGCATGCCTATCTGGTTTTGCAAAGGTAGGAAGTCTTTTTAATTTGCACACTAGTAGCAAAGATACTAGTGGTAAGTGGTATTTGTGAAAATATTAAACCTTTTTTGATGTGTGTTAATTGGTGTCTAGTGATTCTTTCTGGAGGAGGTTCTGTTGGATGGTGGCTCAGCACTTTGGAAAACTCTGCTGTTTTGTTAAAGCTAATGCCTTATCTCAATGGTATCAGTTTGTGTTTTTTCCCAGGCTTATAATGCTTTACTCAGAAGGAGTCTGCCAGCGTGACAAAGGTTGGCCTACTGTACCAAAGCAAACCTGGGTGGATGGATGCACACTTGGTCAGACATGCAGCCATGGTATGATAGTTGCATCAGCAAATCTGTGTATGCACCTACCGAACCTGCAGCTTCCTTGTCTGGCATACTAGCTGGCATTTGCACGTCTACCTATGTGGGGTAATTACACATCCCTCCACTGGCATGCATATGTGATGCCTTCATGTGCATGTTGAATGCCCTTTTTCATGCACTAATGTGCTCTTGCAGGTCTACCATTTGTGTCACTGATTGAAACTGATTTATAATCTCTGCATATTTTTTTAGCCTGCCAAGGCTCAGATGAACATCTTAGACCTCAAATGGTGGCCAAAATAAAGTGAAAAGTTTTCTGTTCTGAGCAGAGGTTTTTGTGGGGGGGATTGATTTTGTTGGGACTTTGGGTGTAAGTTACATTTTCTGTCATTTCAGTTTCACAGGTCTTATTTTCCACAGAAGCAGTATATTATGTTAGAGATGGCTGGAGGGAGAACATTTGAATCTGGATTTTGAGCACTTCAAAATCTGGGGTTGTTTTAGCCCAAAACTCTAGTTCTGCTTGATACAGAGAGAATTATAGGATAGCAAAATAAAATCAGGATTAAAATTTAGGTTGGTAAACCCTTATGTTTGCGGGGTGCTCCTGTATATATGGCTTTAGGTTGGATCCGTCTTTTATAACTTATACTAAATATGGAGAAACAGTAAATACAGAGATGACTTTGTGTCTTTAACAGTGAGAGTTTCTATTATGGATGATAGTTGATATATGAGATTTCAAAAAGAACTGGATTTTTTTAACAGAGGCTTAGCTGTATTAGGATTTTTCTCTCTAAACTGCTTTGTTAAAGGTGAAGTACAAAGTTTGAATGTATCTGGAGAAATGTCTTAAATTTTGTGTTGAACCATCAGTAATTGAGATGTCGTGGAGGACATTATTTTAAAGCTTAATGGCTTGCTGAATAAAATTCCCACCCTGTTAATTTTTAAGATGTTTAAAATTTTTAATAATGATAATATAAACATTATATTTTCTGGGGAAAATGTTGTTTATATACTCATGCCATGCTGGCACCTGCTTATGCTGCTCCAGTTGAGGATCCTTGAGTATTTTTCTTACAAGGGTCTCGACAGCATATTAATGAGTTTCAAAATGGGCAATTTTTGTTTTTTCTAAGTTAGCAGAAGCTGAAAATAAAGCTCTTCCTAATTTCTGAAAGTATTTTGTGTTCTTTGTTTCTTTATTTTGCTGGGTTGACAAAATTCTGCAGACATTTTTCCCTTAATGAACGCAAGAGATGTATTAAAGCATTGGTGTTTAGAATGAAGATGGCTTTTAATGGGAGAAATTATCTTTAATTATGTGCATTTGACTGCAATTTAGTATATAATAATTTGTAGATTAGAACGTTATTAATTCATCATGGACTACAATCTTCTTGTTACTTTGTCAATTATGGTAAAGTATTACTGTATCTAATAAGACATGTGAATGGTTTCCTTTTTCAACTGCTACATCAGTTAAATGGCATATCTCCCCAGAAGCCAATTTGAGTCTCTTGTAAACTTTAGCCCTGACTTAAAACTGAAGAAATCATTCAGTGATATTTGGATCTGAACCGGGAACAGGCTAACAAAAAATACCAGTGATCTGATCCAGCAAAAGGTGCCTTTTTTATCAAGGCCATATCAGTTATGGGAGGCTGATGCCAAAAAAGGCTATCCCATCCCATTCTTACTGATCCCCGGAAGACCAATTGACTTTCTATCCCACCCAATAAAGAGACTGTTCAAGTTCCTTACAGTAATACAGTGAAGTTGGTTAGTGAGAAGAGAACTCAAGTTAGCCACATAGAGCGCATCCAGACAATCATCCATGTGCAGTTTGTGGTGTTGTAGACCTGTCTGCAGTGCTGCAAACTACACACACCAGACATGCAGGCATTTACCATATTGCCCACCAATGGATTTTGTCCAGCCTGTGGCAGGTCCCTCAGTCCTGCCCAGCCCAGGCATGGGGCATCGTGGGCCATGGTATGTGTGACTGGTCTTGCCGTTCCCAGGTGTCCAGTGGGGTTGGGGCAGTCTGATGGTGGAACCCACTTCCTGGCAGCCCCTGCAGTGGTGGCTCCTTCCAGCTGCCACCATGCCAGCCCCAGCCCTGCTGCCCAGGCACCCTGACTTGTCTGCCCTGCACCCATTACTGGGGAGGGACCTGCATGGGCAGGGCATGTGGCTAGGCAGATAGGTTGGGGCCATGAGCGGGTGGGGAGCAGCATCCAGGAGTGGTATGGGTGGGTGGGGCTAGGATCATAGAGCAGAGAAGTCCAGGGCTGGAGCCTGAGGCAGAGCCATGATCCTCTGCCCGCATGTCCCTGTGACAGGCACTGGTTCCATGGGCAGGGGCATGTGGGAAGCAGATTGAAGCTCTGCCCCAAGCCCTGTACTGTCACTGACTTGTGATCCTGGGATCTCCGTCCAGGAACTGTGCAGACAGGGCATGCAGCCAGATGGACAGGATGAGGTTGCATGTAGGCAGAGAGCTGCACTTGGGAGTGGGATGTGTGGGTGGGGCCAGGATCATAGGCCAGAATCTTAAGATGGTGACAGCATAGTGCCGGGGCCCAGGGCACAGGTGTGATCTGCTTCCTACACTCCCCTGCCTGCAGAACCAGTGCACATCGCAGTGATATGCAGGCAGTAGATGGTGGCTCTGCCCCAGACCCTGGCCCTACACTGTCACCTCCCCGTGATCCTGGCTCTGCTGCCTGCGACCCTAGCCCGGCCACCTGGCCCAGTGTAGAACAGATCCACTTACAGGGAGTTTTGGTGAGCTGTTGAGAATGGCGGGGTGCTGACTTAGCATGGCAGGAAGTGGGGTGAGTACTCCACATCTGGAGCACTGTGTCCAGTTTAGGGCTCCTCCCTATAGAA
Source organism: Alligator sinensis (assembly GCF_000455745.1). NCBI lineage: Eukaryota > Metazoa > Chordata > Crocodylia > Alligatoridae > Alligator > Alligator sinensis. The sequence goes on along the minus strand of NW_005842061.1, from coordinate 2,128,324 downwards.
AGGATATGGACAAGTTGGAAAGAGTCTACTGGAGAGCAATGAAAATGTTTCGGGGGCTGGGACACATGACTTATGACAAGAGGCTGAGGGAACTGGGCTTATTTAGTCTGCAGAAGAGAGGACTGAAGGCAGGGTTTAATAGCAGCCTTTAACTATCTGAAGGCTGGTTCCAAGGAGGTTGGAGCTAGACTGTTTTCAGTGGTGACAGATGACAGAACAGGGAACAATGGTCTTAAAGTTGCAGCAAGGGAGGCTCAAGTTGGCTGTTAGGAAAAACTTTCTCACTAGGAGGGTGGCGAAGCATTGAAACAGGTTACCTAGAGAGGTGGTGGACTCTCCATCCTTAGAGGCTGGGATGATTTAGCTGGGGCTGGTCCTGCTTTGAGCAGGAGGTTGGACTAGATGACCTGATGTTCCTCCCAACACTAAATTTCTATGATTCTGTGGTGTGGGCATGGTGCTGACCTGGCCTGTGACAGCTCACCAATCTCCCTAAGTTGCCCTCCAGCCCAAATAATTGCCTATCCCTGATCTAGGGAAACCCATAGTAATGTGCAATGGAGCCTTGAGATTGCTAGTAGTAGCATTTTGACAAATGCCTATGGCAGAATGTGTCTCCTAAATTGCTTCTAATTCAGTGGTCCCTGATTGATTGGTTGATCAGGGAACCTCTTTTGGTTGATCCTGGGCTGGGGCTGGGTGCGCATGCGTTCCCTGCCCCATGCCGCCCCCCGCCAAGCCCAGCAGGTCAGTCTGTGGGGGAGGGAAGGGACGGGGGCCAGATCAAGGCACCTGTGGTGAAGGACAGACTGAGTGAGAGACACAGGAGCAGGGGAATGTGAGTGGGGCCCCAGCCCAGCCAGGTGGTGGGAGGATTGTAGCCTGGGGGGCTCATCCAAGGGGGAGGGGGGTGCTCTTGCCTCTGGGTGCACCCCAGCGAAGGCTGTGGTGGCACGTGCCCCTCCATCTCTGTGCAGGGTGGAGGCAGCGCAGGTGCCTGCATCAGCAGTGAGGGAGCGAGTGGGGTTGGAGCAGGTGCAGGCCCTGCAGAGCTGGGGCAGGGTGTGGGACACACCCTACATGTGGAGCAGAGTGGGCTGGGGCTGTGCTGGGCTCTTCTTGGTACGGGTATTGGGTTGTGCTGCGCTCGGGCTGGGTGGTGGCACTGAGAGCAGGGCTATGGGGTGGGGAGGGTTCAGCCACCCAAAAATTTGCATGGCCCCCTAAACCACCCTTCCAGCGCCCCTTGCCACCATGGGACAATGGGCTGGGAGGCTGTGCTGGGCTCTTCCCAATGGTGTGGGGGCTGGGCTATGTTGTGCTTAGGGCGGGCAGCAGCAGCACTGGGAGATGGGCTACCCTGTCTCCCAGGCCCCTTCCCCCTCCCTCTGCCCCTACCTGCTGGGGGATGCACCCCCAAGTAATTTTTTCTCCCTCCACTTTGATCTGCCCCCACCTTCCCTCCACACAAACTTACCTGCTGGGCAGGGGTGGGGGGTGGGGTGCTCGGTAGATCTTGGGTTGCTTTTAAATTCCAAAAGTGATCTGCTTGAAAAGGTTGGAGACTGTTCTAATTCATGTATCAGAAAGCATCCTGTGCTACAGTTTTCTGAGAGCTAGTGCCACAGTTAATAGAATTGCCTTTCACATGTGAACAAGACATTGTCTCTGGAGAATCAAGCTGTCCAAGCATGGGATCATCAGCTGACTAGCATCAGAACAAGGAAATGCTTTTAGGAACATTTTGAAATCATTATCATTGTGAAAGTTATGGAAAGAAGACACATGGTCCTAACCTTTGATCTGTTTGTTAGGTAGGTGCAACCGCATGGACCTAATTGAGACCCACAGTCTATAACTTAAGCTACAGTCTAAGTCCAATTTTCTTCAGTGTGGTAGGCAGCGTTCCCTCTAAGCTGTGCAGCGTGCATGGCCACACAGGCACGCCTGGCAGTGTGGCATGAGCGCACCTGTGTGGCCGTACACGCCACACAGCATGGAGGGAATGCTGGTGGTAGGAGCACAGGATTATTAAGCAGACATTGAAGTTGTACTATCCATTCCCAGAATTGTGGTCATATTCCTGAACAGTCTTTCAGTTCTATCTACAAACATGATTTCATTGCTCTTTATTTACCATGGGCTTTGGACTACATTGTCTAGCACTTCATTTTCTTTTTGAAGAACAAAGATTTTGAGTGCAAGTTAGTCTTATTACCTACATGAAACATGGACAAAGAAGATTGCATTGATTTAAAAAAAAAATCATAGTAGCTAGGGTCGGGAGGGACCTAAACAGATCATCAAGTCAGACCCCCTGCCTTGGGCAGGAATGGGTGCTGGGGTCATATGACCCCAGTCAGGTGTCTATCCAGCCTCCTCTTAAAGACCCCCAAGGTAGGAGTGAGCACCACTTCCCTTGGAAGCTGGTTTCAGGTCCTAGCTGCCCTAACTGTAAAGTTATGCCTCCTGATGTCTAGCCTGAACCTGCTCTCTATCAACTTATGGCCATTATTCCTAGTTACCCCGTGTGGTGCCCGGGGAAATAGGGCATCTCCTATTCCCTGCTGATTTCCCCCTGGTGAATTTGTAGACGGCCACCAGATCCCCCTCCAGCCTTCTTTTGTAGAAGCTGAATAGGTTCAAGCCCTCTAGTCTCTCCTTATATGGCCTGCCTTGCTGCCCCCTGACCATGCAAGTGGCCCTCCTCTGGACCCTCTCAATGCTAGCCACATCTCTCTTGAAGTGCGGCGCCCAAAACTGAATGCAGTACTGCAACCGTGGCCTGACCAATGCTGCATAGAGGGGGAGGATTACCTCCCTGGACCTGCTTGTGATGCATCTCTGGATGCATGACAAGGTGCGGTTAGCTTTACTGATGGCTTCCTCGCATTGGCAGTTCATGTTCAACCTGAGGTCATCAATGACTCCAAGATCCCTTTCTGCCTCTGTGCGGATGAGAAGGGAGTTCCCCAGCCTATAGGTATGCTGCTGGTTCCTTCTTCCTAGATACAGTACCCTGCACTTGTCTGCGTTGAATTCCTTCCTGTTCTTATCTGCCCATCTCTTAATCAAATAATGTACTTTTTCTCTTTCTTATGCTTTATTTTAAGACGTTAACATACATTTACAAAGATTCATTGCACAGTATATACATGAATAAAAATACATTATTGCGCACCTGTTTTTTGTGTGTGTAAGTAAACCTAGATAATATATGTGTGTTACAATTATTCTCAAACTAATCTTTCAATCATTTGTTCAAATGGCAACTTCACTTGGATATTTTGCCAATTAATTAAAAGTGATCAAACAACTGCAAATCTGAACAGTATTCCAGACTGACTTTTATAAATATGCCATGAAACTACAGTTTAAAAGCATTTTGTGATAAAATAAGTACAGCAGTGAAGTTTTCCTATTTCAGTAGCCTACTTTTTGTGGGTATGGTTTTCTTAGCTTTCCACCTTACAGGTAGTCCTCAAACTTACGACACAATTGGTTCCTGAAAACTGTCTTGAGTTGTAACGCTGTAACTCAGAATTGGTTTTCCTATAGGAAATAATGTTATAAATGGAGCACTGGTTCCTGAACCAAGGTCCGATACCCTATTTTCACCAAAAATAACCCAGAATTTTGTACTCAGTCAATTATAGATGAGTAATGTAGCTACATTAATGTATTTATATTGTAAATAGCAATCATATTGATTTGGAAGGACTTCTTTGAGGTGACATTGCTGGACTTTTTGAAGGGTTCTTGGCTGGAGTCTTCTCAGGAGTCTTGGCTGCAGGTTTTTCTGGAGTCTTGTTAAGTTATCTCAATTTATAATTAATACTTGGGGTCCGCTTGCACAATCTGATTTGTATGCGTAGCCCCCTGATCTGTGTGAAGAGAGTTGACCTCTATAGAAGTGAGGGTCTAGCCCAGGGGTGGGCAATTATTTTGGCTGGAGGGCTGATAAATGAGTTTTGGTGAGCTGTTGAGGCCACCAGGGTAGCCCCACCCCATGACAGGTGCCCCACTGCCTGGTTACCATCTTGAGACTGGAAGTCCCACCCCTAATCTTTGACCTTTGCCACCAGAACTCCCTCCTGTTGCCCCCAGTACTTCTTTTGGGAGTGGGGGAGGGTTGCCATCTTAGAACTGGAAAAAAAAATCTACTATAACACAATTTAATTTTACTTCAAAAATAATTTTGTCCTGATTTACATGTGTTAGAAATGATTGCATAATAGCTCAAAAAATAAGTCTTACTCTTGTATATTGGGTGGGGTGTGTGGGAGGTTGGATGGCCACGGGTTTTATTAGGGGTTTAGAGGTAGGTGTGTGTGTGGGTGTGGAGTTTGTGGAGGGGTGTGGCTGTGTGTGGGAGGGAGAGTGTGAGTAGGGGTATGTGGGCAGGGTGGAATTGTGGGTGGCTGATTGTGGAGCCCCTGGTGGGACTGAGACCCTTTTATGTGTTGGCTTCTTTGTGTAGTAAAGTTTTTTGAACATATATAAAGGAAGGAGATTTTGATCAGAATTTTTTTTTTTTTAAATTAAATTTGCCTCTGTTAACCCAATTGGGCTGATTTTTTTTTTTTCCATTCTAAATGCTGAATTTTTCTGTTATGATGATCAATATTAGAATAAGCTGAATTTTAACTTGTTGATATTTAAAACTTCTATAGATATCTCGATCTTATAGATATTGTATGATAAGGCAACCAGTTACTATAGTAATACTGTTTTCAGTGGTGATGACATCTGGTACAATGAAGTACAAAAGATGAATTAAAATAACCTATTCTAGGCTTCTGAAGTCTATTACTTTTAAACTATAATTTAAATAATAAGCTAGATAATCAAATTAAAAGTCAATGTTTATTGCTGAAGAGTTTTTGATAGTTTTTCTCTGCCATTTAAATGTGTTTTTATGCTTGAATTAGATTTTTTTTACTTACTTTTGTGGAACAGCTGTAAAGGTGAGGGGAGGATAAGTTTAAGTTTGTCTTTCTCAGACGCTTGTATGCTGGGGCATCCATGAAAGGCCAGCCTGAACCCAGAACGAAACCTGCATCATGCACAAACATAAAAAGGGAAGTTAAAAGGTAAAATGATTGAGCCAACTGCAGAGCGAGAACATGTTGGACCTTGTTGCATCCTTGAGGCTAGGGACAGACATTACACACAAACTGGTTTAAGTGATCAGAAACTGGTTTAAACCTGTACCGGAACAGATGTTCAGTGCACATAAACCAGTTTGAACATGGCTGAAACCAGTTTGAGATAAACCTGGCTGAATGTAGTAGCATACTTAACTGATTTGGGTCAAACTGGTTTATGCAATGTCTGTCCCAGACCCCTTTCAGGTTTACATTTAAATCAGAGTCTTCCAGCACCCCAGCTGCTTTGCAACTCTGGGCAGGGCTCTGCTCTCTGCTCTAGCCTAGCAGGGCTAGCCCCTCCCCTCTGCTCCCTGGCTGCAGCTCTGGCAGAGACTGCAGGTACAGTGGGGTCTGCCTGGCTTCCCCTTGCCCCCTCCTCCCCACCCCACTCCCTGCTCAAGCAGGGATTCTCCCCTCTCTGCCTTACATAGACACATCTCAGCATTAGCTAGCATACCACATGCTGGCTATGGTCTATGATGTGGGAGACAGGACAAAGACAGGACAGTGTCAGCTTAGGGCTTTGTGGGGCTAATAAACAGGTAGCTGGTAGGGCTGTGCAAAGCTTTGGCAGCTGTTTCTTATCAGAGGTGTTTCAGCCCATTTTGGTGGCCGAATCATTGAATCCGAATTGAAACAAAAGGCTCCGAAACGAAATGAAACGAAAACATCCAAAACATTTTGGAAATGTTTTGTAATGTTTCAGAGGCAGGCTTGCAGGGAAACAGAAACTAAGAAGGAGGGGGAAGGACTGCTCTGATATTGACATCTGTAGTTGGCCAGTGACTATGATCTTTCCCTGAGTTCCCTCCCAGTGACAGTGCTCTGGGGGAGGGACAGAGAAACAACATATAAGGCTCTGTGTAAAGCGCTCTCTCTGCCTTTTCTGTCAGCTCTCTCTCTCTTGCAGCACAAGCAGCAGAGCACACAGTGTCTGAAGGGTCTAGGCTTACTTGGTAGCAGTAGGTACTGGTAGTCTCTTGCTACCAAGTTGTAGCCAATACTTTCCCACTTACCCTTGCTTACCATCCCTTCCAACTAATTCTTTCCCTCATGTCCTCTTATTTGTTCTTCTTCTCCCCCGCCCCCCAAACAAAAAGCTGTGTGTGCTTTCCCTGGCAGTATGCCATCCATCACTGTGCAGGAAAGCACAACACAAATTATACACACATTTTCCAGCACACCAAACATGAAGCGTGCTGGAAAAGCAAGTTCCAGGTCTTCTGGCAGGGGAGCGAGAGGGGGCAGGGGGAGAGCTGTAAATTCCCCTCTCCCCCAAACTTAGATGCTCCCTCTTTTTCTACCAGGCATGAGGATTCTGCTGCTAGTGGCAGCAAGGAGGTGGGAGCAGTGTCTGCACCTGCACCACCTCCACTAACACCACAAATAGCCATCAGCATCAGCATGACAGTGTCCTCCACCCCAATTTCGCCTCCCAGTGCCAGAGGATGAGCTGGATCTGGAAGCAGGGGAGCTCAGTGTCATAGCTAGGGAAATTCTGGGGAAGGAGGGGGGATCTAGGTTTGTGCTGCACACCCCTCAAAGTTCCCCTAGAGCCAGATCTCCTTGTCTGGAAGGCACTTTGGAGAAGGTTGAGGTTGTGGAGGCAAGTGGCTCAACTGACTCAGCTCCTCCTCTTGTGTCTCTGCCTGCTGAGGAGATGGATAAGGCAGGATCGCCACCTGTACCCCAGAAGTGAAGGGGGAGTGTAGTGTGGGATTATTTTGAGGTGGCAAATGATCCCAGGTATGCTATCTGTCAGCACTGCCGAAGCAACACCAGCCAGGGCAGAGGCAAAGCTCTTCAGCACCACGGGGATGCTGATGCATCTCAAGAGGTATTACCCCCTTGCCCTTGCTTCTCCTCAGCCTGGCACCAGTGGCAGTGTGCCCAAAGGGAAGTCCCCCTCTCACTCCAAAGCCCCTGTCCCCCAGAAGCAGAGGCAGGCCACCCTGGACCAGTGGAGGAAAGGCGGACATAAAGAGGGGTGTGTTCCAAAGGTGAGCGAAGTCACCCAGAGCATTGGGGAGATGCTTGCTCTGGATGGCCAGCCCTTCTCCTTAGTTGAGCGGCCAAGGTTCAGGTGGCTCATGGTGCTCATGGCCCCAACATACTCCGTGTGCACATTCATCACCTTCCGCAGGACAGCAGCAGGATAGTGGTTCCCTCCCTTTATGAGGCATTCAGGGAGTACTTGAGGGAGGAGTTGCGCAAGGCAGGTCCACAGGTGGCCTTGCACTTCACCTCGGACATCTGGAGCAGCCAGGGTAGGTATCATGCCTACTTCTCCCTCACGGGGCATTGGTGCGATCAGTCAGGCTGTCAGTGGGCTCTCCTTCAAGCCAAGATGTCTCACCTCCTGATGCTTCAATTTACATTTTTACTGACTGGCTTTCTTGCCTGCATGCCAGCTTTTGGCTTCTTTACTATTCCTTCCATCCAGGAAGAGCACACACACCAACTGCAGATGCTTCCATAGCCTGAGGGAAGGGGTTTTAAACCCAAAAGCTTGTGAAGAACAACCTTTCCAACTTTTAGTTGGTCTAATAAGAGATGTCACATTTATCCAAAGATAAATGTCTGCCTATATCCTTAGAGCAACATGGCTACAACCTATACACACCCCTTAACACACACAAGTGTCATGAGTTTTGCTTTGAACAGTCTGAGGTGCAGTTTCACAGAAACCCCCTGCACCTATCTCCTTGAAACTTTGCAGGCATCATGAGCTCAGAAGGGGATACCATCCCTGCTGTTTTCATCTGAATCAACTAAAAAAATGACAAAGTTATAGATATTTTAGTGATTCCCTATTATAGTCTATGGCTGAATCTCCGAATCAGTGTTGAAATTCTGAAACAGATTTGGCTGAATGGAATCAGGACAGCGATCCAAAACACCGAATTGAATCGCTGCCCCTCTGAAATGACTGAATCCAAATTGGAACAGAGCCGTTTTGCACAGCCCTAGTAGTTGGTAATGCCCCTCCGTTCCTTCCTTGGAAAAAGTTGTTTAAATGCTTGAACTAATGAGAGACCCTTTTTTGCTGATGGGCTGATACATTCTGTGTAACTCAGTGCTCTGTTATCAACAGCTGAGGGGGGATGGCAGGATACCTGTCCCTAATCAGAGCTTCCTGCCAGGGCCTGGCCATGCCCCAAGCTTGGCTCAGCAATGTGAAAGGGATGGAGGGCTGCTCTAGCACCCCCCAGCTTCTAGCCTGAACCACTGGAGGCATGTGCCTGCATTTCTTCAGTCCAGAGGACATGTCTGTATGGTAGTGGTCACCAACTGGTGGATTGGGATCAATTGGTTGATCCCAGAGCCTCTTCAGGTCAATTTGAGGCTGGGGGGGCAGGGCAGGCTGAGTGC
>NW_005842061.1:2117852-2119766 GCF_000455745.1 Alligator sinensis | reverse complement strand
GTTCCAGAATGTGAGTGCTTGGGTGAGAGAAGGGGTGGGGGGGCCAGATCAAGGTCCCCATGGTGAGGGACAGAGTGTGGCAGAGGCAGGAGCACAGGTAAAGTGAGAGGGGCCCTGGACAAGTGGGTGGTGGGAGGAATGAGCCCAGGCGGCTTGTCCACGGGTGCAGGTGGCTTCCGTCAGTGTGTGCAGCCTGCCAGTGGCCCTCTAAGGCTCATGCCACCCCATCTGTGCTTTGAGAAGGTGGCTGCCATTGTGGGCTGGGCTTTGCACCCTAAGCCTCACTGCAGCTGGCACAGGAGTGACCTGACACCACATGCATGTGCTGCCAAGTGGGCAGGGGACAAGGCTCAGCCCAGCAGTGGGACACATGGTGCTGAATCACTTCCAGGCCAGCTGCAGTGGGGCTCAGGGTGCAAAGCCCAGCCTGCAATGGCAGCCACCTCCACCAAGCACAGATGGTGGGGCATGTGCTCCCCCCTCAAACACGGGGCACTGCAAGTGGCTGCAGCAGCAGAGAGTGAGGAAGTGGGGCAGGGGCATGGCACAGGACGGAGCTACAAGTGACTTGTCTGCGGGGCACAGGGAGGTGGGGGGGTCGTGCAGCCTGGGAGGGCATGGGAGGTGTGTGCCTCCGGATCTGCATGCGGGGTGGGCTGGGGTGGTGTTGGGCTCTTCCTGGAGTGGGTGTTGGGCTGCCCTGTGTTTGGGCTGGGTGGTGGTGGTCCTGGGAGTGGGACTATGGGGGGTGGGCTGCAGCCTCCCTGACCCTCTCCCTGTGCTGCCACTGTTGAGCCCCAGCTCAAGTCTGGGATCGTGCCCGGTATGCAAAGGCCAATAAAGATACCAGGGGTGAAAGTATAAAGAAGGTTTATTGCTAGCAATAAAAGGTGCAAGCGGAATAATTTCACATAACAAGCACACAGATTTCTAATTCTAAGCATCTTTTATACAGGGGTTTTGGATCTTCATACGCATCCTTGTTTGCTAATTGGTTATAAAGGAGTGACGCAAGGAGTTCTTTACTGAGCATGTCTCTATACCTGTGTTTTAGCTATGTATCTCATTTACATACATGTATGTTTCATTAGCATACTTTCTCCCCACCTAGGGGCGTGATTTTTAGTATTTTAATGAGCTCTTTGACCCAGTCCTCTGATTCTGCTTTTGTTTTCAAGCCTCCTTTATCTGACTGTCTCCTCCTTATCATTGCAGATGGGCATTCGTCACATAACATTCACTTTTGCTTGGGCTTTGCATAGTAGTTTCTAGGTCACTCCTCACACCACTGCCTGCCGCAAGTGCAGTGTGGCCCAAGCTCTGCTGGGAAGAGTCTGGCACAGCCTTCCCCTCCCCTGCTCCTCCAACCTCCGAGGGTACAGGGGGATGGCAGGCTGCCGCTGCTGGCTGAGAGGCTGCACCAGGCTCTTCCTGGCAGAGCTTGGGCTGCGCTGCACTTGAAATGGGCAGTGGTGGTGTTGGGAGGGGGTCAAGGGGTTTGTGGTGAATTTTTGGGTGTCTGTACTTCCCCTGTAGCTCCCTTCCCAGCAGTGCTGCCGTCTGGCCTGAGTGCAGCATGGCCCAACACCCACATGGGGAAGAACCCAGCACCGCCCTGGCCCCAGCTTTCTCCACCCTTGTACAGATCCAGGGGCACATGATGCCCATGCCCTCCTGGGCTGTGTGCTTCTCTTCCCTGCACCCCCTGGATGAGCCACTCGTGACTCTGTTCTGTGCCATACCCCTGCTGTGCAGGGTGGCCCCTGCCCCCTCCCTTGCTCACTGTCATGGTGCAGGGGCAGGTTGAGGCCCCAGTGGTGAGGAAGGGAACAGGGTACAGGCAGGAGCAGGGGCTGGGGGGAGTGAGGAACAAGCAGAGGCCTCGGGGGCACATGCCCCCTGAGCTTCCACTTG
>NW_005842061.1:2114512-2117842 GCF_000455745.1 Alligator sinensis | reverse complement strand
CCCCCCCAGTCCTTTCCTTCCCCTCCCACCCCTTCTCCCACAGACGTACCTGCTGGGGGAGCACGCTCCCCTCAATTTTTTTCTCTGCCTCAATCTTCCCCCCGCTTCCCTCCCCACAGACTTACCTGGGGGTTGCAGGGCACGGTAGATCTTGGGTTGCTTTTTAATTCAAAAAGTGATCTCCTACCCAAAAAGGTTGGAGACCACTGCTGTACAGTTACAAATCAGTTTACCCTGGCCAGGTTATACTAACCTGCAAAGATTGAATCAATTCAAGCTCAGGCTTTTTGGATGTCTGTCCCTAGCCTGAATGACCAAAGCAGTGAAAGGCATCCACTGAATATGACACTTAAAGTATTGAATGCATAAAACTAGAGCAGTATTTTCAATGGGGCACAGCTGTAGGAGGTATGGATCAGGTTTCTTTGTATTTTAAGCAGAAGTACAACACAGGGCGTGTGTAGACAACATGAGGGGCATGTGTGCATGGCACTTTAAAACAAGTTAAATGCTTTTGCACCACTTGAATGGTGTTGGTGTTTGCACATGGCGGTGTATTGCACATTAATTCCAGCCAGTGTAGCACATTCAGTGGTGTAATGCACCTTAAATGACTTTGGGGCACAGCAAACTAAAACACCTCTGAGGAGTTTGTTTGCTGCCCTACAGCCATGGAGCAAAGCTCTGAGTTCTGTGTGGCTCAGGGACTGTGCAGGCAGCCTGACAGCAGCCTGGGAAGGCAGGCTCCACTGAAGGAAAAAAAAAAGTGGTGAGCCTGATCTTTTTCTTTTTTCCCCTGGAGCCTGGTGCTTCCCTCTGTGGCTGTGGTGCCCCCTGGGACTGCCTGAGCCAGGTGCTTGCAGGCAGGTGCTGCCTGGGGGCGGGGCACTGCTGCTGCAGAGGGAAGCACCATCCCCCTCCCTTTCCCCCCCGCCCCCCACACAGCCCAGGGACTGCTCTGTCCACTAGCAGCTGGCCCTTCCCTCTCTGCCGCTGGAGAAGCAGGTAAGACACGGGTGTACACGACACAGGGGTTTACTTCGCCCTTAATTGAAGCTGTGTTTTTAAAAACCCACAGCTTCAATTTAGGGCCCCTGTTTTGTTTACACATGCCTATAGTGACCAGTCAGGTAAGAATTTGGTGTTGCAATGCACTTAATCTATTTAACCAAAACTACTCAATCCACTTACAATAATTACTTTTTTTCTATATAGATCCATCTAATACAGTAAAACATCTAAGGAAAAAGTGTATATATAGTTGTTAAAAGGTGATGCAATAATTATCAATTAATTTTAAAAGGAGTTTCCCCTTTTCTACACAAGATGACACAAGGTTTCATAGTAGTTTCATAGTAGCTAGGGTCAGGAGGGACCTGAACAGATCATTTAGCCTGACCCCCGAATGAGCCCCTGAAGGTGACAGATTTGGTTTCCAAAACTGCTGCAAAATGAATGGAAAAGGCAGCGTTGCAACATTATACGGATATTTTAAAATCTGAAAGAAAAATTTGAGTATTTAACGCCCCCCCCCCCAAAAAAAAAAAAAAAAAGAAACCAAACAAACCCCAAAACCTTTCAGAAACTTGTCAGCCAAGAGGGCCTCTCAGAAGAAATGTCTTTTATTTTGCAAATCTTCTCAATGGGATCCCTAAGTAGGGAATGAACTGTAGACAACAATACTTACTTACTTTTGGCTAGTCTGGATAATTGAATCATTCTTTTTAAATAGCAACAGTTTCTTTGTGGAATTTTTTGTTTATGCTTTATACTGTGGGCTGCCGTGGCCAAAGATACACACAGGAAATGTTTTCCTGCATTCAGCAGGCTTACAAGGTAGAGATGATGCTAATGCCTACTCTGCTACTTTAATAAAGGCATAAGCTTATATGCCTGAAGTCTCATGAGACTTCTGCTCCCATGATCACACAGCAGCTCTCTGAGCTTCTACTGGAGACAAAAAGTTTGAAAGTTGGTTTGAAATTTATCTTGGACAGAAAGTGCAAACTGCAAAAGACTAGATGTTTGCCTGGTGTTAGTGGATGAACGTCAGTGGGTTTGTGTGTGTGAGACTAACCTTTGGTTAAGGCAGCAGTATATGATTGGATTGTATGTTGTAGAACTCATAGCAACCAGAAAGACTGCAAGATATACTTGTTGAATGTACTTTTGCTTATACATGTCTTCCCTGAAGATCCCAAAGATGAAGTACAGGTGATAAGGCAACCAACAGACAGCAAAGGTTATCACAACCATGACCAAAGTCCTCACAAACAGTTAAAAAAAATTGTTGTTTTAAATACGGTTTTTCCTTCTGATTGATACCTGTGGGAGCTGGGAGTTTAGATGGAGACAAGGCTGTGTAGCAGTAACCTGTATATTTCCCTGCATGAATGATTTTTTGATAAATTAAGGCAGCATGATCTCTGCAGCCAAATTGGGGAGAAATATTGGTGTATGTGGGTGAGACCTTGTGTTCTGGTTGTGGGTGCTATATGGTGGGAGAAGAAATGTCTTGCTGGTTGCAGCATAAATAGATCTTATTCCTTGATGCCTTACTTCACTGGATTTCTTCTGTGCAACCTCAAACAAACTAGTAAAGTCTCCACGAGTACAAGCTCTTTTCTTTTAAATGCTGGCTGTTTTTCATATTTGTAAGGATGTATATTTCATAGACATGAGGGCTGGAAGGGACCTCGGAAGATCATCGAGTCCAGCCCCCCGCCCAAAGGGCAGGAAGTCAGCTGGGGTCATAGGATCCCAGCAAGATAAGCATCCAGTTTCATCTTGAAGGTGTTCAATGAAGGCGATTGAACCACCTCCGGTGGCAGGCTGTTCCAGACCTTGGGGGCTCGGACAGTAAAGAAGTTCTTCCTTATGTCCAGCCTGAAACGATCTTGAAGTAGTTTGTGACCATTCGACCTCGTCATCCCTTGGGGTGCTCTGGTGAACAAACGTTCCCCCAGATGCTGGTGGTCACCCCTGATAAACTTATAGGTGGCCATCAGATCACCCCTGAGCCTGCGCTTTTTCAGGCTAAAGAGCCCCAGGGCTCTCAGCCTGTCATCGTAGGGTCTGCTTCCCTGACCTCTGATCATGCGCGTGGCTCTTCTCTGGACTCTCTCAAGCTTCTCCACATCCTTTTTGAATTGTGGAGCCCAAAACTGGACACAGTACTCCAGCTGCGGCCTCACTAAGGCCGAGTACAGGGGGAGAATGACGTCCCGGGATTTGCTTGAGAGACGTCCCGGGATTTGCTTGAGACGTCCCGGGATTTGCTTGAGATCATCGAGTCTGACCCCCTGCATAGGCAGGGAAGAGTGCTGGGTG
>NW_005842061.1:2110172-2114426 GCF_000455745.1 Alligator sinensis | reverse complement strand
GATCGCTTCTGACTCCAGTGTCCACATCATTAATGAAGATGTTGAACAGTATGGGTCCAAGGACAGAGCCTTGGGGGACCCCACTGGTCACAGGACACCACGATGAGTGACTTCCATCGATTACTACCCTCTGGGTCCGACCCCGGAGCCAATTTTCCAGCCAGTGGATCGTGGAGGACCCAAGGCGACAATTGGCCAGTTTCTCCAAGAGGCGATCATGGGACACCAGATCGAAGGCTTTTTTGAAGTCAAGATATATGACATCAATCTCTTCTCCCTTGTCCAGGTGATAGGTCACCTGGTCGTAGAAGGAAATGAGATTGGTCAAGCAAGACCTACCCGCAACAAACCCGTGCTGGCTATCCCTTAAGATGTTGGCGTCGGCCAGTCCATTAAGGATGGCCTCTTTAATAAACTTTTCTAAGATCTTCCCCGGGATAGAAGTCAGGCTGATGGGCCTATAGTTAGCCGGATCCACTTTCCTCCTTTTCTTGAAGATAGGCACCACATTGGCCTTCTTCCAGTCTTCGGGCACTACACCAGAGCGCCAAGAGTTTTCAAAGATCCGTGCTAGAGGCTGGGCTATGATGATTGCGAGCTCCTTGAGTACCCTGGGGTGAAGATTGTCAGGGCTGGCTGACTTGAAGGTATCCAGCTTCTCAAGATGTTCCTTCAGAAAGTCAGCATTAATGGAGGGCAGGGGATCACCCTCACCCGGACTTCCCGGCCCTGTAGCGGGCATGGGCGTCCCATGGGACTGATGAAAGACTGACGCAAAGTACCTATTTAATAGGTTGGCTTTTTCCTGGGCGTCAGTTGTCAGTTGCCCCATCTGGTTCAGCAGGGGTCCAACGTTGCCCCTGCTTTTCCTCTGGCTCCCCACATATCTGAAAAAGGACTTCTTATTGTCCTTGATGCTCAAAGCTAGCTGGAGTTCAGTTGCAGCCTTGACTTTCCTGGTCTGCTCCCTACAGGACCGGACCAGTGCAGAATAATCCTCCTTGGAGGTGACTCCCATCCTCCATCCTTTGTAGGCCTTTCTTTTTAGCCTACATGAAAAACACCACAACCCCCTGTCCCAAGTGATTCTGCGTCAGCCTTTTCTGTCGTGAATGTGAAATCACACAGCACTTAAAGAGTCTGCATGAATGTGCTTACATTTCACAGCTGGAATCAGAACAACTAGCAAGAAGAAAGCAATGATTGTTGGACTTCTAACCTTTTGGAAGTAAATTGATGCTGATAGACTCTACTAGTGTGGTTTCCAGGGACTGTACTACTCCAAAGAGTAATTCCTATAATGCTGTATGTGAAAAAAAACATCAGTTAGGCAGCAAGTAAATCAACACAATCACTGCAATGTGGTACCTGTAAAAGAAAGACAGGGACATTTTCACATTGATTACATCCCTCAAAGAGCTTTTCCTGTCTACCAAGTCTTCCCCTGGGTTGTGTGTGTATGCCTGCCCTTAACTTCAACTCCAGTGCTCCAGAGATCAGAAATTTTTATCTTTAAAACATCAACAAAGATTGAAGAAATTTGTAAAAGCTGATGATCTCTTCCATGTTACAGTGATAATTCCTTTCATTGAATTTTTTGCTTCTTCAAGAAAGTATTGGTATTTTATTTTTTTAAAGAGATTTACATTTTATGTCAACTTTGTTCCAGGGCTCACTACTATACTGAGGGGTCATGAGAGCATCTGTGACTATAAAATATCAGCCTAAAATCAGGCTAGATGATTACAAAGATAACAGGGGCTGTTCTTTGTTTATGTATTTTATAAATTAATAGCAGTCATTTATTTTATTAGTGTTGTTCCTTATTTGCAAGCACTAGTACCTAAACCGCAATCAGAGAGGACTCATACTGAAAGTGATGGTATCTGCTTCAACTGTGTATCAGTGAGAGCATTTTCTAGCTTCTAATGTTATCCAGTAAGCTTCAGTTAGTGTAAGGAAAATATAAATGTCATACTTGTGTCTGCTTATATTAAGTAACCACCACTTATGGGGAAGGAACAACCAGCTCACTCATTTACAGTACATGTCATTTTAACTTAAACAGTGTAAAGGAAGGCTTTGGCACATGCTTCTGGCTTCAGCCATGAAAGGCTGTTTATACATCCCTCCCCAGAATGACGACACTGCATGGTAGTTTGCCACATTAGAGAAAGGGGTCATCCATTTCTGAAAAGTATGAGGCACGTTGTTCTTATTTTGCTTATTGTCAGTCCCCACTATTTGTTCTTTTAGCCTAATGCAAGTGAGCCTGAACATTTGCCAGGCTCCGCTTTACACTCCCAGTCTTGTTTAATTGTCATGTAGACTTGAGCAGAAAATAAATGCCACTTCTGCTTTCCTCCCTGTGCCTGAAACATTTCTTTCTTAAAAATTAAATACAGACAACTTCATAAATTAAACTTTATGTATGTTCAACATTAAATTGAGAGAGTCAGAAAATGTAAACCTACAGGTTCCTACAACAGTATTGTCAGTCATATTGTAAATACAGTGTTTGTGAAATGTGGCTGTTACTATTGACCTATTTTTAGACATTCAACGCTTTCTTTTCAAAGTATGTGATGGATGTTCTCCTTACTGAGGCCTACTTCCACACCCAGGTTAACATTTGAAAGTTTGGCCAATTTAATTATCCACATTAAAAAATCCTTCTGATAGTAATTCAAATATAGGAAAACTATATACAATAAAATAGATTTTTTCCCCAAAAATGTAGAGGGAATGCAACAAAACTAAAAAGCAAAAAAGGTGAAAAAAGTTTTCAAAAAAAAGTTACGCTGGGAGAGATTTTTCTTGGTTTTTGCTCTTTTCCCCCAAAACAAGAAACACCACAGCCCATGCATTTGGGCCAGAGTAAGGTTGAGCATGTGAAAAAAGAGTTTTGATGCTGTTTTTTATGTCCGTTACCCAGTTAACATCCGGGAGCAATGCAAAAGTTCCGAATCATTGGGTGGACTCCCCTGCCTATAGAGATAATAGGCTGCAGTCTCATCAGCATATTGAGAAACTTGCTTTAATCCTTCCAAACTAACTGGGCTGATATGAAATCAGGCTGGTGGATTTATTTGAACAGAGTAGCATATAATATATGTACCTCTTATCTGGATTAATGCTGTGCCCTGAAGGAGATTCTTCTGCATGTGTGTTCTTGCCCAGAATTCAGGAATATTTAGATGAAACTTAAGCAAAACTTAAGTGTCTGGTAGAAGGACGTAAGGATTTTATGCTACTCATCCCTATTATCCATGCTAATCTAACACACAAAGAGCTTTATGAATTATGAGCTATAGTCTGGAAAATTGCATAGTACCAGTCAAAATGCCATCATGATAGTGAGTACTGTAGAAATGTGCGGCTGTCAAAGAGCTGCAATACTATAGTGTTCTAGGAAGAGCAGTGTGATTGAGTGCATAGAGCACTGAACTGGGATGCTGGGGTTACTAAAACTTTATTCCTGGCTCTTCCAGTGACCTGTTGGGTTACTTTGGGCAGGGCAGTTTCACTTCACTTTATTGCACATCAGTTTCCCCTTCTGTCCAATGGAGATGATACTTACTTCTGACAAAGCACTTTAAGGTCTGGTCTACTGGTAAAAATTTCTATATTAGAGACAGTTATTTATTATTATAGGGACCCTACACTGCAGTAAACATTAGAAGTGCATTGATACATTGGTCCGATATTGGAACGGCACCAATATAAAGTAAATTGAGTGCATCAGAAATTGTCTTTTTTGCCTGATGCAGCCGATAATTTGGCTGATAAATGCCTCATACATGTGCCGCAGTGCAGCACATAGGCGGTGAGGAGCACAGCCTGGCAGTGTGGAGGGGTGCATGCAGCTGGTAAGTCTGTGGTGGAAGGGCAGGGGGAGGGAAGGGGTATGGAGAGGGGGCAGATCAAGGCCCCTGTGGTGAGGGAGGGAGTGGGGCTGGGGTAGGTGCTGACCAACCGGGGCGGAGTGGGATGTGGGATGGAACCGTGGCTCATCTGGGGGTATGGGGAGCGGGAGGTGACTCCCACCACTGTGCAGCCCAGATGGGCATGGGGGGCATGTGCCCCAGGATCTGCATGGGGGAGGGCAGGCTGCAGCTGGGGCCGGGGCTGTCCCAGGCTTGCAGGGGCTGGCCTGTGCTGGGGTAGGCAGCACTGGGGGGGGAAGGTTGGGGGGGCTACAGTGAATTTTGGGGTGGCGGCAGCCACTCCTATAGCCCCCTCCCACCACGGCTG
>NW_005842061.1:2095041-2110144 GCF_000455745.1 Alligator sinensis | reverse complement strand
CCCCTGGATGAGCCGTGGCTCGAGCCCACGCCCAGCCCAAGCCACACTTGCTCCCTTACCACAGGGGCCTTGATCTGTCCCCCGCCAATGCCCTTTTCCTCCCCCTTCCCCTTCCACCACAACAGACTTACCAGCTGCATGCAGCTCTCCATGCTGCCAGGTTGTGTATCGGAAATCAGATTGGTATCAGCCAATATGTCTTCTTAAAAATTGGCTATCGGTATCGGCCCCAAAAATCTTTATTGGTGCACCCCTAGTAAACATGACATCCAATAGCTGAACAAGCGAGAGCTCACCAGCATTTATATGGAGCTTTTGGACCTATACACATATTATTTGAGGAAAAACAGTAATTCTACAGACAACTGGCTGTGTGGAGGATTTGAAGGGCAAGAGGATAGAGGCAGTTGTTCAAACTGAATGTAGCTCTGCACTCAGTGTAAAAAAGTGAACTCAACATTTTTCTTGTGGTGAATTATCTCCAAAAAGTCATTTATAACATATGTTACTTTTTTTGCAGTTGTTCAATGATTTTATATAAGGAAATTTTACCTTATGAATTAGGAAAAAGAACTGTTTGCTGTGACTATTCTTTATATGCTAATAATAACCGATCATTGCTGTTTCTTTATAAACTGGAAGAAGTCCTGATTAATTTATTATTAGAGTTTTGATAATCTCAGAGTGTAAGACCTTCCCTCTGCCCCCTCACCTTCCCACTTTGGTTATGTAGGCCTATAGAATTTTAGACTATTTAAAACACAATTTTCTTTTTCCATAAATAAGATTATTATTTTTAACTAAGAATGCAACATCCACATTTTAAAAGTACCCATATTCTTCCTGCCTGAAGGAATGAGAGAAATATAGTTCCCTGGAACCAAGATTAACTGTCTATTTATCAATTTTTATGTTCAGTTTTCTCTTTTCACATGCACAAAACTTGAGCTGCCATTTCCATGTTCTTTGTGTCCCCTTTTTCCTCCCCTGCTGGTAAATTGTTACACAAATTCTCTGGCCAAGGAAGTGAACAGCCTCTTCCTTGGTTGTGATGCTATATAATTTCTAGCTAAAAGGGGCTGCTGAAAATAATAGACTTCCTTCACTCTTCTTCATGGAATCAATAGTTTCTAGTAACTGACAGTTCTGGAATTACACCCACTTTGTGTGAACTTTTTACATAACGCCGCATAGACTTTCTGCTTCTGTTTTACACAGCTGAGAAGTTCTTACATTAGCTGGTGCTTCTGTCCATCATCATTTGGCCAGGCAACAATACATTTATTTAGTTGTTCTATTGTTGATCATGATCTCAGCATAAAAACACTATGGGAAAGGCAAGTCCAAAAGCTACCAGCCAGATTATTCCTATGATTACTCTGATGCTCCCAGCAGAAAGTTCAGGCTTAAGAAGATAAATGACAGCTACATGCCTAGGAGAAAAATGAGGTAGCAATTTTGATTACCTGAATATTTTGTTAGAGAATTACAGTGAGGCAATACACCCAATCAAGTATCAGTGTAGACCCAAACACACACAGTTCCACTGATCTGGTTATACTTTTTAGCCTTTAACTTTTACTGGAAAGAAAATGTCAAACATTTTATAGCAGAAGTCACTGTTAGTCTATCTTGACAGAGTGTGTTGCTCTGGTGTGTTGAACTCCATAAGAAATTGTTTCTTTCTCTTAGTGAATACTGTTCTATTCATGGAGAGAGACTGCAATCCTTTCGTGTGTGGGAGTGCATTTTGTACAGATTTGCAGTGATGCTACCAACTTCTTGCTATGCTTTATAATTGGCTAATTTGGAATGCTTGGACAAATTAAAGCAATGAAAACTTCAGAAGTCTGACATGATAGTTCCAGTATGTGCAATAAATGTATACAATCTACCTTATATAAGATAGGCAGCTGAGCACATTGCCGTTGAGCTGATGTTAGATCCAGCACAATTGCAAAGCCAGCTCTGTCAACAAGAATGATCTGCTACATCTTTGCAGCTGTCTTTTGTTGAAGCCAGAAAATTACTTAAACTGTTATTTGTTTGTTCTGAATCTCTGTAGCAGGAACTGTGTTCACACTCCCAGGAACAAGCATATATTTATTATTCCCATTAATTTTTTACTTATATGCTGAGCAATTGCATATAATTTGTTTCCCTCTATACCAGGGAAGAATGAACAGAATTAGGGTCTCAACTAAAGCTGTATTCACAATGGCAGGTCATGGTCTTACACAATTTACTATGCATCTGAACTGCTGATTTTAGCAGAGGAAACTCCTTTCGTCATCCTCTTCTGTCTGCAAGCACTCTAGCACATGTGCTTGCAGCATAAATGGTATGCTGTTGAGCCTTTTGTCCCACACCTGTTCAGAACAGTCATGCCTTATCTGACTATTGAGTTACTTGCAAAAGCAATTATCTGTTTTTAAATGTACTGTGTAAAATAGATCTGTACCTTAGACAGTGTAAGGTCAGTTATTTATCTCTTGTGTCTTTTTGTATTTTTATTACAATAATTTCAGAGTCCAAATAGAGTGGGAAAACTCGTTACTTCCTGTTTACTTAGAAAAGGAAGGAAAGACTCTGTGCCTGTCTCTCAGCAAGACCTATTGAAGAGAATTCTATTCAAGTCTGCAATAGACACATAATAAAAAAATACTGCATGGACACACAACCCCAGAAATTTTCTACGTTTTAACATGTTGGAGCTTTATTTATTCAGAAGCAGTATACAGTTCCTGTAAGCCTTTATATTCTTTTATCTAGACTTTGCTAAAATAAATCAAGCACTAAACCAGTAAAGCCATCCTTTTTTTGCAGGCATGCCATAAATTAGCCCTGCACCCTCCCCAAATGCCACTCCAGTCTCCTTCCCTTGCCCAATCTGCTGCTCTGATTTCTGCTCCCAACCCTTTGCTCTCTGCCTCATCTGTTCTTCTGTCTTCTTCCTTTCATGTGCTCCCCTGCCCAATTTGCTGCTTTGCTCTTTGCTTCTTTTCCTGTCTGCTGCTATATTGCCTATCCCTTCCCCAATCTACCATGTGCCAAACACGCAGGCTACCAATGCCACTTGTGACAGCTGTGCTGTAGGCTGCCCATCTCTGTACTAAACTATCTCCAGCCTGTGTGTTTATAGAATCATAGAAAATTAGGATTGGAAAAGATCTAGTTCAACCCCCTGCTCAAAGCAGGGCCATTCCCACTAGATCATCCCCGCCAAGGCTTTGTTTAACTGGGTCTTAAAAACCTCCAAGGATGGAGATTCCGCAACATCTCTAGGTAACTTGTTCCAGTGCTTTACTACTGTCCTCACGAGAGAGTTTTTCCTTGTATCTAACCTAAACTTCCCTTGATGCAACTTAAGACTATTGCTCCTTGTTTTGTCATCTGTTGCCATTGAGAACAGTCAAGCTCTATCCTTTTTGGAAGCACCTTTCAGGTAGTTGAAGGCTGCTATTGAATCCTCTCTTTGTCTTCTCTTCTGCAGACTAAGTAAGCTCAGGTCTCTCAGCCTCTCCTCAGACATCATGAGCCCCAGCCTCCTAACCACTTCAGTTGTTGTTTGCTGGACTCTCTCTAATTTGTCCACATCTTTTTTGTAGTGGGGGGGCCCAAAACCGGACATGGTTTTGTCCAGTTTTAAAAGCTTATAAGCCTTACAAAAGCTTCTAAGTCAGTATTCCATGGCACAGCTCATGTCGAATCATGGGTTTGAATTTACAGCTGCAAAATAAGCAACTGACTGAGCTGCCAAAATGGAACTGAAATTGCATCCCGTGCTGCAACTATATGGGGTGTTACAGCAGTGCAGAGCCAAGTCCTTGACAGTTAGCAAGGATTGGATCACAAAACGTGATAAAGATTTCAGATAAGCACCAACAAGTTTGGTTGCATCTCTGATTCATCTGAGACTTCTCTTAATCTTTCCTCCTACTGTTGCCGACAATCCTGAGCTCGTTTTCCCTTTCTATTTCCTCAAACCCTACAGGACTCATCCAGAGCTCAAAAGGTAAGTCTGCTACACAGTCAATGGAATCTTTCACTTTCCAGAAGACAGTGTCAGGATCTGTTTAAAGAATAACTAAATATGGTTAGGGCATGCGACTAAAGAGACTTTGGTTTCTTGCCATGTGGCTAAAGAGACTTTAGCTTTATAGGTACTTGTACCAAGGATCTCCAAAGAGTTAGAGAGTAGAGACAGATGAGAATAGTCTGAAGGGGAATGGATTTTTACAAAAATGCTACTTGGCAAGCCCTCGGGATATACATAAAATAGTTGTTACCAACCATTCTTGATTTAAAGCCAGGAACAGCAAACTGCGTTTTTAAAACAAGACATTCCTTCCTCTTAAAACATGTTTACTTTCATTTTTACAACTGTGGACTAATCAGAACCAGTTTGTGTTTTCATTAACAGCACAAAGGGAAACATTTAATGATTACACTATATATTAATGACTTTTAAAATTTAGAAACTACTGTATATGTTAGCACAAGGCATGGTCCTAATGTATGTCAACTACTATTTTCCAGATGCAGCACATATATAATGCTGAGCGAGGGGGTAATGACTTATTCTTCAGGTTATTACATTTATCTTGACCTTGATTTCTCCATTGCTAGATTGACAGGGCCTGGGTGTTTGCCACTGAACTGATTTTTGAACAGCAGAAGCTTCTATGAAAGCCACTCCTGATGCCTGATTAACTATTGCCTTTGAGACAGTTCCAGAGAGATGTTTGTCTTGTTCTTGTAGGTGAAGGATGCTTCTGACAGAGACCTGCAGGAAACTGACATGATGGTCTTGTTTGTTAATGTGGTAGGGAAAAAAGAGTCAGATACTGGACTCCCATGAAGAGCAATCAGTGAAAACCCAGCTGTTTCCTGTATTGTGGATTATGAGCCACCTGTTTTGGGATGACTTGGGGGAAGATTAAAGACTCAGGGTATATTATATTGCAGTCAGAGTAGAGAGTGTAGTTTGGTATATGACAGGTACTTATAACAGTCTAGCTGCCTCAGCATGGGGTTCAGCCTGGGTTAAGAAGCAGGGTAAATTAGCCCACTCTGGGTGCATCTATTTGTGCTATTAGCACAGAACAATAAACTCCAGCACATATTGTGCACCTGGGACCACAGCACATTGAGCTGAGTTGGAGCGGCCCCAGCTAGCAGGGGATCTATAGGGGTTAGATTGCCAGCCTGGGGCTGCTCCAACCTGGCTCAGTGTACTGTGGAGGGGCTGGCTGGGGGCACAAGCATGCCTCAGTGCAGGGCTAGCTGTCAGGCACCCCAGCACTGAAGCACCCTTGTGCCCCAGCCAGCCCTGTCAGCATCTGCACATGCATTGCTGTGTACTAAAGAATGCCACCATAGGGTAGTACTTCTACTTACAAGTACTAACCTGCGGCAGAGTTAATAATTTTCCTATGGCCCGATAGGGTTGCACGTGTAGATGCTGAGACATTACTGCGAAGCTAATTAGGCAGGTCCACAGTAAACATCTTGTATAGAGCTCAGTGAGTGCATCTACGCTGCTGCAGCTAGATTGCTCCTGGTAGCCCAGTTAAATTTGTTTAAAGCTGGTTTTGGTATATCTATACTGCACTGCAACCACTGCAACGTAGATATTGGAGAAGGCAGGAGAGAAAAGATTTAATATGTTTGTAATACCTCATGGAGAATGGAGGAGATGGGAGAAGACTAGAATGTTCAAAAAGGGTTAAGAAGTCTGGAGAAACCCTGGAGGGAACTGGAGAATTTGGAACTGAGTTTAGCTTCTTTTCGCTCTTTTTCTATTCTTAGTGGGTGCATTAATGTGCCTTTTCTAATGCGCATTAACACTAGTACCTCCAATGTGAGCTACTAAATGCGCATTAGGTTGTGGTAATGCACAGTAGTGCAGTTGAATGCTTTTTCAGTGATGCATAATGCAAAGTAGACTGTTTTACTGCACATTAGTGTAACGTCATGGTTTTTTACATGATGCTTTAATGCACAGTAAAACAGTCTACTGTGCATTAAAACGCACATGTACACGTGCCCACAGATAGTGAAAACTGATTTCCAGTGAATTCAGATTACTTCCTATGAAAGAGAAAGGTTATCTAATTTAGCACATGAACCATAAATATCCATACCTTGAGACTGTTGAGATTTGTTCTTATATTATAATAAACTTGTGAATCTAATAGAGCATTTTGAAAATATTAAATTGCCTCTTGCATATTGAAAAGATTTCAAAGTCTTAGTAAATATAATCAAACTTCTGGTCTAGAAGAATAAATACTAACAACCTCTGGAAGGGAAGTTTGTATTATGTGTAATACTTTTATTTGCTTCCTGTCTGCAGTTGTATTTAAATTAGAAATGTCATTGTGGATATTCATATTTTCAGTAAAAGATACTATAATATAAATCCCACCTATGATCAAATGATGGGTCCAATCTATGGGACAAAAAGATGTATTTGTGTGAAGATTTAGATACCTCATACGATATTTAACATTAAAAAAACTGAAATTCAAGCCACTTCTAATCACTCCTGTCAGGCTTGTTTCAGACCAGTGACCTAGAGGTAAACGATTCTATATCTTATTGCTAGTCCCTCATATCACCACAAGATAGTTCCATACATGTGCAGTGGGGCTGTGTGAAGCTTCGGTCGCCGATTCGATTCGGTAGAGATTCAGCCTGATTCGGAGATCGAATCTCCAAATCCAAACTGAATCACACAACCCTTTAAATCTCTCCAAATCAAATTGGAACCCTCTGAACTGATTCAGAAAGATTCAACAATTCAGACACAGACAAAGCTTTAAATGTTTTTTCTATATATCTTACCAGGTGGCTTGTGAATGCTGAGATGGTGGGGCAGATGGAGTGTCCCATGGGAGCACAGGGAGGGTCCCCAGTGTGCTCGGCAGCTGGAAGTGAATCAGAAGCACTTCTGGGTCTGCTGGTGAGCATGCTGGGACCCTCCCCATATCCTCCCCCGGCTTGGCAACTGGTACCTATTGGGGGGCACCTGGGGTTCCCCCATGGATGATCACTGAGCCAGGAGGTGCGGGGGGAGGAGGGCACCTATGCACTTGGCGGTGGATCTAGAAGTGTACTGGAAGTACTTCTGGTCCACTTCTGAGTTCATCACTGAGCACGTGGGGGACTCCCCCGCACTCCTGTGGAACGCTCCATCTACCTCACCATCTCAGCGTTCACGAGCCACCTGGTACCTCGAGGTCTGTAGAAAAAACATTTAAAGCTGTGTCTATGACCGAATCGCTGATTCTCTGAATCAGCATTGAATCTTCAGATTAGGATTCAGCTAAATCGAATCGGGAAAGTGATCCAATTCAATGAATCGAATCACTGTCGCCAATTCGGGCCGAATCCAAATCCGAATCATATACAGCCTATTTTGCACACCCATAATGTGCAGATATTCATCTTTTCTGCTAATAACCCCCCCAAATGACAGATTGCAGAATAGTTTTACAACAAATGTATTGCAATAAAATCTTATCTTAAAACGGGTTTTTTCAATTATTGCCTTTCCAGTTAATCTCTTCCCTGTCAGCAGCAACTGCTGTCATAAAATAAATACTCACAAACATTGCAGTAATAGGGAACAAGTTCTGAAACCTGCAGGATTCCTTACCAAAATACTAGACATTGTGACTGTCAGAACCCATTGTTCATATGCCTATAGTACAGTGGAGGATTTCAGAAGGCAGTCTGTCAATCATTCTGTAAGTAGGTCATGTAATTAGGTCACAAGGGGAAAACTCCAGAGCCCAGTGACTATATATAAATGACCTGAAAAAAGTTCCCGCCAATTTGCAGCTTCTCTGTACGGTGCATTTCTTTTGCATCTAAGAAATGCTCGGTGCAAAGAGTTCCCGCCATTTGTATTCTTTCTTTGGCATCTAAGAAAGGCTGGGTGCAAAGATTCCCCGCCATTTGTATTCTAATTCGAGCCCCATTATTGGCTTGCGTGAAATTATGCACACGTGGCGGCTAGCGATTGGCTTGCTAGCCGTATAAAAAGCTTGAGCAGTTTCCGCCCAAGTTGGAGAGCTCCACACACACCTCGTGGAGAACTCTGAGTACACTGTGGAGCCTAGCAAACTCCACGCGTGTTTCAGAGCGAACTTAACGGCCTGATCAACCACTAAGGACTCCCTGTCACCGACCCAGGGGGGCCTAGCACACCCCCACCCGAGACGTAAGATGACTGCCAGCCCGAACACCCCAACACATTTGCAGACCGACCAAACCAACTTTGTAATTTCTGCCCGACCCAAGTTTTACAACTGTTAGTCGAAGCAAGTTTCTGACCTGCACTGTACGAGCAGTGTAAGTAAACAATCTTTTATTCAATCCAAACGCTTGAGTACCTGATTCCACTCCAAGCGTCACAAGTACCCGCCCGCCGATTAGGGCTCCTAAAGCCCCGAACCCCGTGTCGCGGCTCTCGGCGGCGACAGTGACTAGCGTAAATGAAATTGAAAACTGTATTGAAAGCAGCCACGAGAAGATCAGAAAAAGCCAGATTAACAAAAAATAATTGGTAACAATCATTTGTTTGTGGGCTCGAATAATCCAGATGACAGTGACATTGCCAGTAATTGATGCAATAAATATAAAAGAATATGTGATGGCCCAAATTGCTATTTGCCAGCCTGGCTAGGTAAACTGAGTTCCTGTGGTCTAATTGCCATCATCCTCAAGAGAGCCAGCCAGTGAAATATTATTGTTTAAAAAGGAAGTCATGTTCATTTCTCTTTTCATTTTATCATAGAAAACCAGTTTTGCATCTGATGATTTTTCTTTCAACAGACATTGGTATTATCAATCCTCTATTTAGGTATGAATTGTAATTAAAAACAAAAGGAATCAAATGCTGTCCTGGTTTTCAAGTGGTGTAATGTAGTTCCAAGAGAAGATGTTCCACATGAAGTGCCTCTTTAGCCCAGCTTCTATATTTAAGGAAAAAAAAAGTAAGTTAATTTGTTTTAGCCCTTTTTTAATAATTCCAGATCTGTGAAATTCTTCCTTTAGATTTTCAGATATGAAAAAGAGTAAATATCATGTCATCAGCATTTTTAATCCAAATTAAATCCTTCTGGATTTGAAAAGAGAATCCTGGATATTACAAAGTGATAGAAATAAGAAGTCTCTGCAGTAGGACTAATGGTATTTTGTCATCTCTGCCTGAGTAACTGTTAAATGTAAGCCAGCAGCCTAACTGGTATAAATTTCCCACATAGGCTTAAAGTCCCTTTGAAAGGAGGTGGAGTCTGTTGCACAAAAAAGCTAAGCAAGTAATTTGATGTTAAGGGAAATTTCATAAGGTGGTGTTTAAACTTTTTTTTTTTTAGTTCCTGAACTTACCTGAGATAAATCTATTGCTGTGAGGATTTATAAAATGCAGAACGTAGCTGATTTTACCGAGTTTATTAATCATTCGGACATGGGCTTCCAAAACTCATACTGACTTCATTCGAAATTTCATTGAGTAAAGAATACAGAAATGGGCCTACAGAATGCCCCTGTTAAAAATGGAAACAAACAAAGTAAAAACATATGGAAGATGACATACAAAAGATCCACTTTACAGCAAAAGAGAAACTTATTACTTTAGGGAATTAATTCAACACAGTTTTAGAAAGGTAGTCTATCTATGTACTCTGCCACAATTTGTGGGGGTTGACAGCATTTGAATGAAAATACTCTATTTTATTCATACTGAAAGCCTAACATGGAGCTATAATACTTTTAACTTGTAGCAGTTTCTAAAAAACTACTTTGGGATTATTTATTCTTTAACATTACTGAGACAATATAGTTCATGATTCTGGGGCACCTGTCAGCACTGCAAAAAATGTGCTGTTATCTTAGCAGTGTTGAAGAAATGTAGGACCAGATCCAAAAGAAGTGTTATGCACCTAAAGTGGGAGTCAGGCAGTCACTCAGAGATACGTTTAATAATGTAATCCTGAATATCCCCACTAGGTTCTTGTCTAACACTGGAGGCGCCTACATTCATTATATAAGTGCCTCTGTTCTTGACCTTGAAGTTCCCAGGACATATGAAGTTCTGCTTCTATGCATACTCAAACAAACTACCTAACGTAAGAGTTAGCTTGATGTCAGTCTTATACTTACACTGTACTGAGATCTATAAACTATGCATTCCTTTGTCCAGCTCCCCAAACAGGCTTGATCTGGTATTCGGCGAGCATTCCTACAGGATTGGGCTCCGTATAAAAAGCAGTGGTAGTTGCCACTTTCTTTAAAACATGGTCAGAGGAAGCACAAAACTAGTGAGATGCCTGATTTCTTGGTGTCCATTTTGTATAATCCTGTTTTCCAGTCCTTTTTCCATGGATTATCATTTTATCCAATGATTACTTAATATAAAATATAGAAACCAAAGGCACAACGTGTATAAATGATGCTCACCATTGGCCAATCTGTGCTGTTCCTGAAGTCAGTGATTCATCAGATACTAGAAACTCTTGTCTTTCCTGATTTTTCACAAGATAACAGCTCACTTGGATAAATGACTGTCATCTGGATTATTTGACCTCACAAAGAAAAGGCTTATGTTAAGCATAACTAGGGTTTGCAGAGTATAAGAGATCCTAGTAAAATAATGTGTATTTGTGAATATTTCAAAGCTGAAACTAAATCCATATGGACTACTTGAAACTCCAGTGAGGAAGGTGTGTTTTTCCAACCCAGCAAGAAAAGGTTCCTTTTAAACGATCCCACCCACATATATGTTCCATTATACAGATTTTTAATCTGATTGCAACCAGCCTTGTGTCAACACTTCCTCCCACTAAACACCTAATATGCTTACTCTCATTAGTAGACGCCTACACATTGTTAGCTTTCTATTATTTGTGTATGGTGGAGCTTATCATATCAGTGTTCTGTCAGTTACAAAGGTAATTTTATATGGGCTGTATCCTCATGGTTTATTACAGGGAAGTGTTATGATTTCTACAAAACTTCCCTCCAAATTCTTCACAGAAATATAAACCTCTTAGTCTACTGTGATACCTTCCCAGAACTGAAATCTTAATATAAAATGGGGATAGTGATATTTGCCACCTTGTCAAGTGTTTTGAGATGTATTAAAGAAGAGTGCTAGAAGATCTGGGTATTTATTTATTACAAGCCTGATTAAATGTTGAACAGTGTTACAATAAGCCACTCATTCTAAGGATTGTGATAACAAGCCTAGGAAGGTTAGTCATCTGAAATATGGGAAAAGTAAAATCTGAGTGCTGTGTGTGCTATTCTAGAAAAATAATGCAACACATTCTTTGAAGTACAGCCTAATCCTGTTGTACACGGACTGAACTCATGTTGCGTTCAAGGAAAATGTTTAATAGCTACAAGACCAGGAACTAAGGAGTATTAATGTCATGTCAGCAGAAATCTATCCAGAGTGTTAAAAATAGGGTTGGATTGTGGCTTTATGAGCCAGAGTTGTCCTGGGGAAAGATTAGAACCATTGCAATACTGATAGTTCCTGAAGACAATCAAGCATCTGGCAGTACTTAATACTACTATCTTCGGTAGTATGGGAGGAAGTGTGCTTATGGGCTGTTCCAACAATTTCTTTTAGGTATTGTGTACACTTTTCCTGTGTGCTGGTTCAGTCCATCAGCCATGCACGAAAGATGGAACTATGGTCCTGTGCACAACTGTTTTAGAGCATTTGGCAGTACTTAACACCTGTCCCCATCTTCACACTCTAAGAATATAAGAACAAGGGTCATAAGATTCCCAAACTCTTTTATTAAACACTTATATACAAGAAGGCTAGCTGCAATCTCACCCCTATATTTCAGTAGGTCACTTAACATCCAGGAGGCATTCTATAAATTTGCAAGAACCTGTGCATTCATCTTTCATGGCAAAGAGCTTAGAAAGCACCACCTTATGCTCTATGCCCCTACTACAGATACTGCCATGCTGAATATACAGTAGCAAAGAGCATTATTACTACAGATGAAATGATTAATAAAACTGTAAACTCTCCACCTAAACTAACCCAAACAAAATAAAAACCTACCCAAACCCACAATATCAATGATACTAGAACTCGCAGAATCTATCAGTACAGCCAGCTCCTGTGCTATTTGGCAGGGATTGACAATGTTGCAATAAACTGTTTCTGCTCTTAATGACAGATCCCAAAGGATGTAATTGGCAAGTTCTGTCACCTTGAAATTTCTCACATGTGGAGTGCCTTAAGGCTTGAACATGGTTTTCCGCTATTCCCATCTAAGTCAGTCCAGGGAGATTGCAAAACACCATGTGGTCAAATGCCATCAGTCTTTGGATAATAAACTTCCATCAGCAAATGTTATAATGATTGACTGGCCCAACACCTAGAACAGAAAATAAGCTTTTGGTTGGAAGCACCTAAGTCATAGTTACCTGGATAAAATGGAAACAATCAAATAAGGAGAAAATACTTGAGGGCTGTACCCCTTCTTCTATCACTTATACTCAGGTCTGGTCTACACAGATTTTGTACCAGTATAATCGGTTGGGGAAATTATTTATATTACTGACATTTAATGACACAAATAAACCCCTTACTAAAAATACACTTTTATTTATTCCAGTTTATTCCCCTTGTCTTATGCTGAATGGTTGAAAGAGCATAGCATAGCAGGGAATACTATTTACAAGACAGCTTAAGAGAGAAAACAATTTTTTTCAATATTAGCTTACGTACGAAATACTCCAAAATGTTAATCTAGAAGTGACAAAGCCATGGATCACAATATCCTCCTCAAGTGGGTATAAGTTCCACTGGTAGAAGTACTTTAATGCCAGTAGAACTGTACAGATGCTCAGGAGACCTGTATCATTTTTAACTAATAGTGGTATAGTTAAAATGTTCAAAACTTTTTAAGTTCAGAAGGATGCTAAAAGCTTGTCAACTGCTTCAGTGTTAGACATTTATCCTCAATTCTTTCTTTCTCTGTTTCTTGGCTAGAGGTCAAGAACAAATTCTCTGGGCTATAGTCCTTCAGTTCTGAAAGAGCCATTTTCCCCCAAAGAAAATGGTCCTTTGTGTGGAAATTGAAATAAAGTATTATTCTCTCTACCTTGAGTTCATATATAATAATTGTGTACTGTCTCCAAACTCAGCTAATATTGTATAATATTTAATATTCACTCAGTCTTATATTAGTAAGACTTAGGGTGATTATCTGTTTAGCCCAGAACACTAACCTACATGATCATGCAATTTCTCTATCTCTAGACTAGTCCCCTTGGTGCCAGTCTTGCAGTTAACAATGTGTACACAGACTGCTGCACCCACATGTTGTAAATTGCAGGATTAAAGCATTTTAGTTGTTATATAAAATACCAAGCATTCTTATACTATACTGTGCAATAATAGTAAAAGATAAAGGGCCAATTAGCATTTATAAATTGTATTGTGATTGTACTTAGAGGCTTCAATAGTCTTTCCTCCAAAAAACCAAATAAAGTCCCTATCTTATAGAGATCCTAGTTCTTGCTGTTTAAAAATCATAAATTCTCTGATTTAAAAAAATCACAACTTCTCATTAAAAAACCCAAATCCATGATTAAAATGAAATGCCACTAATATATAGGTATAGGGGGGTGTGTGTGTGTGTGTGTGTGTGTAGGTATCAGTTGAACAATGTTTTATTGATATATTTACAATTTTAAAGCAATTTGGAAGCTTACCAGTGCCTCAATCACTATAATAAAATAAATTTGAAGTACCTATACATTTTGAGGTTTGATTTTGGGTTTTTTATCATGGAAAATCAGAGCCCTCCCTGCCCCCTTAGCTCACCAGGATGCAGGTCCAGGCCCCTCACTCCCAAGCCACAGTCCCTGGTCCTGCTGGTGCTCCTCACTCCCTACCCAACAGCCCTAGCCCCAGCCTTGCCCAACTCCCTCCCTCCCTCCCTGGGGGTTTCAACTGCCCCTTCCCCCGCAACAGACTTACGTGCAGAAGCTGCTCTCCAGGCTGCCTGGTGACCATGTCTGTGCATACATGTGCACATGAACATGTGCCTCCTGCTGACCACCCTCCTCCCACTCCCTCCAGCCCCTTTCAGGCTGGAACTCTGCCAGCCTTCACAGAGCTCTTTGCAAAAGTGCAAAATCTGCATGTTTCTCTTTTTAAATGAAAAATCTGCATTTTTCTCTGTTAAAAGGGAAACATCTGCATTTTTTTCTATTTCCCCCATGGGAAATGGAAAACCTGGATCCCTATTTATTAAGACTGTACATATATGCTTAACGTTATGCGGTGAGTAGTTCCACTGAAGCTCATTTCTTAGGCTCACAAGATTTTAAATATGTGAGTCCAAATTTTCAGCTGGTCTCAAACCACCTCACAATTCTAAGACCACAAAAATACAGCAAGGATATTTGTTCATAAAATTGGATGTGTATCTGTTTTTGTCTATACAGGTTTCAGGTAAAAACAGTAAAGCATATATGCATGCTTGTGTCTCTGGTGGGAAATATTAGAGGCCATAACTGAAAACTAGGATTTAGGTATTTGTGTTTGATATTGTCCAAAAATAGCTAATTGTCAACATTGAAATATATCTATACCTATATGCTAAGCTTATGTAGCAAACCCAGCTACATTATGAACCACTGCTATTGCCTAGTGTTATTCCATTGCAGAGTATGCATGTCCAATATGGGAACCATAGGCGGTGGAAGTTGGGGGGCTACTGGGGCTTAGCCTCCACAAACACCAGGGCAGTCCGGCTGCAGGCTGCTGCAGCGGAGGGTGGGCGGTGGGGGGAGGGGTGCGTGCACACAGATACCCTGTGCAGCCAGGATCGCAGCTGGCCCAGAAGGCAGGTAAGTGTTTTTCAATCTACTTTCTTTATTACTGGCTGGGCTTGGAAGGTGTGGGGGACAGATCGACACTCCCACAGTGCAGGAGGGAGTGGGGCAGGGGCAGGGGCAGGGGTGAATCATTTGCCCCTGCCCCTGCCCTATTCTCTCCTGCACTGTGGGGATTGTCCCCCAATCTGGGCTGGCCCGGGGGCGGCTCCGCGCG
>NW_005842061.1:2092684-2095028 GCF_000455745.1 Alligator sinensis | reverse complement strand
CAGGTTGGCTTGTCCAGAGGTGCAGCACGGGGGAGCCAAGGGAGGGGGCACATGGCCCCCTGGTGTGTGTATGGGGCAAGGACATGCTGCAGCTGTGGGCTGGGCTCTGTTCCCTGCCTCTGTGCCTCGCTGCTGCTGCTTCAAAAGTGGTGCGGTGCAGTGCAGTGCCATGTGTGTCCTGCCACTGGGCAGGCCGAGCAGTGAGATGGGTCAGTCCCAGCGCCACTGTTGCCTGCCCCGAGCACAGCGTGGCTCCTCCCCCACTGGGAACAGCCCAGCGTTACCCTGGCCCCAGCCCACAGCGGCAGCCTGCCCTGCCCCACACAGATCCCGGGGCATCCACCCCCAGTGCCTCCTGGGACCCATGCAGTGGTGGGAGTCACCACCCCTCCCCATGCCCTCTGGATGAGCTGCAGCTTCATCCTGCACACCGCCCTCCCCTAGGTGAGCAGGGCCTGGCAAGGTGGGCACGGGTGTCCCAGGGACTGCATCCTGTCTGGCCTGGCAGCGCAACTGGGGCTGGCCCCACTCCAGCCCCTGACTCCGGGCACCCCAGGCAGCATGGGGCTGGGGCCAGTGTGGGACTGGAGCCCAGCGGATTCATTGGTGTGGGGGGTGCCGGCACTGGGCAATGACCCCGGGTGCAGGGGAAGGATGGCTGCATGGTCACAGCGGGCCCTGGCCCTGAGCTCAGCTCCGCTCCAGTCCCTCCTGATCCCTGCCCATTTCCAGTCCCAGTCCCACTTTTTCCACCGCCCCCCCGCCCCCCACCCCGGGGCCCTTTCCTCTTCCCCTGCAGACTTTCCTGTTGGGGGCAGGTGTGTGCGTGCGCATGCTTAGCCCCCCATCCCCCCAATTTTTTTTCTCCCTCCACCTATAGGAGCAATCAGATTGTGTCAAGAAACTAGACCCAGTTCTTAATGACAACTGTCATGAAATAAGAGGATGTCTAAAACCAACGTGAAAGGTTTAAATACGATGTAGTTCTGTGACCAGTGTTGAGCCTTTAGATACGACAGCTGTCAGGGTAACGCTGAAACTATGGAAGGAAAGATTATGCACAATCAGGTGCTCTGAAATGGACCTGGAACCCCAAGAGGACCTTTCTGG
Organism: Alligator sinensis; assembly: GCF_000455745.1. Lineage (NCBI taxonomy): Eukaryota > Metazoa > Chordata > Crocodylia > Alligatoridae > Alligator > Alligator sinensis. Next base: position 2,093,918 of record NW_005842061.1, on the reverse strand, counting down.
GGGGCTGATCTAGATTGGCTAACATGGCAGTGGCTGAATCATCAATGCACACAAACTGGAAGATCAAAAGCAAACATGATCAAATGGGGCTACTCTAATAACATGAATATATCCCAGTGCAGTGTAGTAGAGACTACGGCGCACCTGCTCATTTGCTGACTCCTTGGTGAGACCTGTACGAAGGAGAACCTAATATACAATACAATACAAAAAGATTTAAACCAGAAGTTGTTTTGAAACAACAAATCAAAACACTTATTCTGAAAATACTGATATAAGACATTTTGACAATAAAAATTTTTCACATTATTTTTCTGAAATGAACATCCAAAAAAATTAATCCTAATACAGGACACCTTTCAAATTAGACACAAGTGCATATTCCATTGCAATATAGATCTTTCATTCTTTAACCACTCTTAATTAACCTACAATTCAGACTATCAGCTCTATGCTGGAGAAGAAGGCTCTTGCAAACATCTACATCCTACTTGTTTATAAGAACAGAGAAGCAGGCAAAGTGGAGGAATGATTTACATTGGTGTACTTATGCACATGGCTGTAAATAATTGCTACTTATGGACTGTTCATTTGGGAAGCTTTGATCTCACTTATTTTCAGGCTTTGCCCTGAAGGCTGGTCAGTTTATTAACAACAGTAACAATAGCTAAAAAGGATGATGATCCTAGAATCACAGAAAATTAGGGCTGGAAAGGACCTCAGGAGGTCATCTGCTCAAAGCAGGACCATCCCTACTAGATCATCCCAGTCAAAGCTTTGTCTACCCAGGTCTTAAGAATCTCTAAGGATGGAGATTCCAGTCTCTCTGGAAGCCTGTTTCAGTGCTTTACTATTAACAGCAGCTAATGCATGTATTGGACTTTATATAGTCACGTATTTTATAGGCACCTAGAGGAACTGCACAATACAAAAAACCCAAAACAGATGGTCAATTTTTCAGTGACCTCAGACCACCAGCTTTGCATATCCAGCATCCCCTGCCCAAACTTTTGCGGGCTGAATTTGGAAAAGGCAAAACTTCCTTCCTCCTGCAGTGCCATGTGTGGTCAAGTGAAGGAGCAGTGGTGGGGGAGTCCTGGCACTGGGCTTCGGAGAGCAGGTGCCAGCAGAGGTGCGGTGCTGACCGGGGGACCCTGCTCCGCGCTCAAGTGCAAGGGCAGAGCACCCTCGCTCCGGCTCCGGCTCCGGCTCCGGGCCGAGCGCAGCTTTCCGG
>NW_005842061.1:2091921-2092400 GCF_000455745.1 Alligator sinensis | reverse complement strand
CCGGGCCCGGGGGATCCGGGAGCGGGAGCCCGAGCCTCGCCGGCGACCTCTTAGCTTGGCGGAGCTGGCTCGCGGCGCCCGGGGCCACCAGCGCTGCTCTGGGTCCGTCCCAGACCCCCGGCCCTTGTGCATGATCCGGGAAGACTCGCAACACACCCCGGGGTGTTGCAGGTCCCGCTTCAGGCTGCACCTGGAGTGCTCCAGGCCTGTGAGCTGCTTGGAGAGCGCCGCTGGGTGGCCCTGGGGTGTGGGCGACTGGGGTTGTCCTTGTCTGAGAGAGCAGCGCTGCTTCCACTCCAGTGGGCCTCGCATCTCTGCGCACTGCTGGCTCCTGTGATGCCAAGACGATGAAAAATGATAAAACCCCCTAACACTGGAAGTCGCCACAACCACCCAGTAACCTCTGTCAAACTGAGAGAGACTGTAGAGCTCTTCACTTTTTTTCTCTTTCTTCCTTTTTCTCCATATTTCCCCTTCTT
>NW_005842061.1:2081935-2091911 GCF_000455745.1 Alligator sinensis | reverse complement strand
TTCCCTACTTCTGCTTTCCCATCCCTTCCTCCCATGTGCTCTTGAGAAGTTGGCTGCGTTCCCTTAAGGATATGTGTACCCTTGTTTGAGAAATGTGGATTTGCTGTGTTGGGAAATGTTGCATGTTGACATTTCAGATTCCTGGGTGAGTGCTGTTTCTGTATTTTTTTCTCTTCGTAAAGTTCTAAATTAAGGCTACAGCAGCTTTTTCCCGGTGAAATCTCTAGGAACTTTGCCTTTGTAGGAATAAGTTGGAAAGGTGACCCTTCTTGTTTTTAAAGCAGGAGCTGGGAGACATTAACACTTTTTGTTTGTCAATATTAATAGTGTAATTCCCTTTTAAGTTCTGCAGTGAAAAACAACAAGCAGCAATTTGAGGGTTGACTGAAAATCAAAACCTGAAGCCCATTGCCTTCTATTCAGACTTCTAGGTATACAGTTTTTTGAGGTACTGGATAAATTCTAGTGTTTTTGTTTTTAAAATGATTTTTGTCTTCTTTTCTCTCCTGCAGGCCCCTAGTTAAAACAACAGTAGTCATTTCATAAGTAGACACTTCTGCAAATAAAAGGTCAGGGCAACAATAAATTTGCCTTCTTGTGTTAGGGTATCTGTCCTGATAACAGTGGTTGGTTTAGTTCTGCTGTCCTGTGCATCCCATTCTTCTTTAAACACCAAGGGAATCCCTTTTCTGTTACTTGTTTTTTTATAAAGGCACACATGCCTCATCTACTTGACCACTTTTTCCTTTGGCTCAGGGAGCCAGGTTTAATGAAACATTAGATACCATCTAGTAACAGAAAACACAGTCCTGCATGCATTATGTGTGTCTGCCCAGGCTGAAGTTGCTTTCAGACATCTTAAGAAATTTGTCCTTTTTAGTAATTCCCCCCAGCTTGGGAGTTTCAGCAAGGTAAACATATTAAACTTGTTCCTCCTACTGTATATCAAAGTACATACAGGGTGGAGTCTTAAGGTCTCACAGTGGATCATTAAAAAGAAATTAGATACGATGTTTTGATAGCCATTATGCACAAGACTATGATGGTATGAGCTAAGATTAGCTAATGTGGACAGAGTTTGCCAATGTACAGTACACAGGACAGTCCTGGAAAGACGGTGTTTAAATCCATATGGTAGTTGGGAAAAGTAATACATGCTGTATCTTCAGTTAAATAATTCCAGTCCAGCAACCAGTCCACATAACCCTTATTATCTGTTCTCACCCTCAACAAAATTATTGTGTGTGTTCTGGAGATGAAAGAAAGAAAAAAATGTAGTGTATTTACTCAAATACAAAGCAAGGGGTCCCCCCCCCCCATTCAACGTGGTGGGAACCCCTCATTTTCAATTCAAGTATAGAACATGTATGGTAATTTTGGTGTGTGCGCGAACAGATGCATGCTCTGTAGGAGGTGCATGTGCTGTGGACACAGACACTGCGGGGAAGGGGGTAAGTTGTGGTGGGAGGTACAGGCACTACAAGGGGTGCAGGCGGGGGGAGGGGGGCAAGTGGTGAGGGTGACAGGTGACAGGAGGCAAGGGGGTGGCAGTCAGGCCACTTGCCTTCCCCAGTCTGGTCTCCACTCCTGGCCTCCCCCACTGCTGCTTTCCGTGTTGCTGCCGTGGGAGGGAGGAGGGGGAGGGAGGGGATGATGAATTTAAGATGATCTCAAATAATTAGATCCTATGCATGGAAAATTAGAATAAATGTATACATTTTCTATGCATAGAATCTAATTATTGCGGGGTCACCTTAAATTCAGTCTGCTTGGATTTGGGTAAATAGAGTAACAAATCTGAGACTATACAGTTTGCAGGGTGTTTCTATTTTTGTGACCTTTTTAGTTTATTTTTATCTCTCTTTATATCTAGAAGCTTAAATATTATTAATTAGTTAGGAAGATGGTTTGTGACTTGGAATGGTGCATGGGTCACAATGAAAGAGCTACTGGAGGAGGAAAGGTGGGGCCTGTCAGAATTTATTCTTGTAAAAGACCTCCTTTAAAAGTATGCTTGTGTTCTTCCACAGGCTGAACATATGATGCTCTGTTTGACATGTGTCACAGGCTTGTGTTTTCTTTACATAATTCATTCTCCCAGCCTAAGGAAGCAGATCTCCCTAGCTGTCCAAATATTGGTGGCATACCGTTCATTACAATCTTTTCTTAATCTTATTAACATCTCTGGGTTTGTCTGAATGTAAATGAGAGCAGTGCTCTTCAGTGAGCAATGCTTATACCTCCTGAAGGAGTTTAAAAAGTTACACTTTCTTACTGAAATCTATAATGGCTGTACTTAATTGGCCTATACTTGCCTTCTATGTCAACTGGTATATCTTGTAATACACTGGTCTATGTTTTTCCTCCTCTTGGAGTTCTTTTTGGTGTGGTGCTGATAAACCTCAATTCTTGTTTATTCCCAGTAGTGTCCATGGGTAATATAGAAAGCTGGAATTCCTGCCTGAAGCAGTTGGACCTAAGCCATTTCCTGGCAATTTTGGTATAGAATTGGTGCAAAGGTGATCCTTCCTGGGACTTGCTGAATTGCTGTTAGTGCTTGATATTCTGACTGTATGTAATAAGGACACCGCATTAGAGCATGTCATTAAAAATTAACTTTTTGATGTTCATATGGTACAACCCTTTTTTTTTTTGTTAATTTGTATTTGGCCAGGAAGCTGGGTCTCTCGCATCTAATCCTGTTGCCAGCCTTGTGCACATTTTACAGATCTTCTGAGACACATTTGCTTAATTTTTGCTCTTTCCTGTCAGCATTCCTGAAAACCCCCAAAGTCAATTAGCAATGGTGTGCAAAATATTTTTTCAGGTGTCAAAATGAATACATTTATTACAAGGTTCTGTCACTACTATGGCTTCAGCTATTACCTAGAACTTTCTTAAAAATTGTTTTTGGAATGTCTTTGGTAACTAATAAGGTAACTAATAAGGTTGTAGCATAATTTTCTCTCTCCAGGGAGTTCAGGTAGTTAGGTAATAATAAAAAAAGGGGGAATCCCGCCCCCTGTAAAAACCCTCACCTCATGACATTCTCACTTCCCTTCTTGGCATGTCCTACTGAGTCTAATAATGTTTGTAACAGTGGTGGGTGGGAATGTAAAACATTTTGCAAATCAGTTAGATTGTAACTGGATTTTGGAAACAGCTTCTTCAAACATAAATGCAAACCTTCATGCAGACAAGGTATTCACTGATTCAAGTTCAGTGCTGTTTTTTTTAGAGGTTGTTTACAAAGTGCAATTATGTTTTAAAGTGAAAACACTCCCCCTCATTAAAGTCTAAAACTGAAAATAACTAACATTGCACAGGAATGAAATGACATGACACATGTTTTTCTTTTTCTTTCGGTGGAGGAATTAAATTGTAAATGTAGTGATAGGGTAAATAATTAGAAAAAACTGCTTTTCCTTTTGTTTGGGGAAAAACACAGAGGATGTCCTTGTTTTTTAACACACATGAAGGCCAGTTCATTTCTAGTGTGAATGCATTATGACTTGCTAAGTTTGAATTCAGCCGTATGCGTGCCATCTTTTACAGAATAACTGTTCTAGAAATGCTCTAGACAGATTTTATACACTGTATTAGGGCAAAAATTTGTAACCTGTTACCTGTAAAATGTTACTGTGTTAAAGTATGAACATTTGTAACTTCCCTTAGTTAGAAGAAACTTTTGTGCCTTGCTGGAAATCTGGCAGGGTACTCTTGTGTATAGTTCACATTTTCAACTCTAGTGGGTCATGTGATATCTTGTCATTAATATGCCTTTGGTCTGAGACCAAATGTTATCTATCCTGCTTCTTAGAGCAGTTTGATCTTTTAGGAAGTAGGGCAAACAGAGGCCTTTTTGAAGGCATATTCATTTAAGAAAAGAAAACTCATAACTCTGGAATATTAAAAGTAGACTTGGGGAACTGGATGATCAGGATGCAGGAGACAAAAACATTTTATCATATTAACTGACAGTTTATTTCCTGGGTATTGGCACCAGGTATGTAGAGTTGGTAAGTTATGTAGGATATATTTCCTATTTTCAGACAGGAACTTTAAGAAAGACACATTACAACCTTCACCCTAATTCAAGCGAAGATTTTTTTCAACAGAATGTTCTAGCCTTAAAATAGCAGACTTCTGGAAATGAGGGAATTCAGTTTCCACAAAAAATGCTGACTTTATATTTCAACCACTCTGTTGAAAGATGGATACTTATTTGATAAGTATCTTGCTCGCTGGACCCTCCCCTCCCCCCGCCCCGGGTAACTAACTGGTTTGGCTGCAAACAGTAACGGTTGAGGACATCTTAAGTCAGTGGTTTTCAACCTTGTTTCAACACCTCCAGGGGTGTAGGCTGTAGCTGTGTTGGTCTAAGGACATATCAGATATCAGATAACTTTGTCTTGTTAGACTCCAAGCACTCCTCAGATAAAGCCAGCTTTTAGTTTTTGCTTATTTTTGACTACGGAAAAATAACAGAGCAGTTCTTCTATTGCAAATAATTCAGAAAGACAACAACTGGTCAAGTTGTTTTTAACACTATGGATTTCTATTTGAAATCTCTGAATTTATCTTGTGGCTCATGTTTGCACACTAATGGTGCTAACACTGAGTTGGTACCACATGGTACACTTGAAAATGTAGCTTATGTGTATCTTAAGGCTGCAGGACCCTAGCTGAGAGTCACTGTCTTACATCCTGTAAACTATACTTCAGTGTTTTGCATGCAACTTATATGGACACTTTATAGAAACCATGATTTTCCTAACAGGAAATATGTAGCTGAAGTTAGGTCTATGCAAGGTTTAAGTTATCTGCAGTATCAGGGAGCTTGAATTATCTGTGGTAAAAGGTTATAAAATTATTGTTAAATTTGGAATTTGTCAGCTACCAGAATGGACACATACAACTGAAATGGTTGTTTTTCAACTGTACTCTAATATATATGTTTCAAGACATTATTATGAACAGATTTTAATTTTTTTTTTAATTTGCCCTGGAAGGAGACACTATATATCTACCATGTTTCACTCCTGAGTAGATTTAATTGTTGCATTTTAAGCCCCTGGAAGCTGGAGTTTGTAATGGAAAGACTGACGGTCATAACTGTGATTGCTGCATGGGGCATATAGCTTTGATATAACAGAGTATAAATCAGGCTCTTATAATTATGGTTGATCTGAAGGTGCTGATTTCACCAACTTCTGACTGAGATTTGCACAGAGCACCAGTATTTAATAGAAAAAAGCTGTGCTGTTTCTGGCTAGTAACTCTAGGAACTTCATTGGTTTGCTTAACAGAAACACCTGTTCCTAAAAAGACACGTTTTAAATTTGAGGTCTTGGAATTAATATCTTGGGTAGGAGAATAGATTCATAGATGGTAGGGTCAGAAGGGACCTCAAAAGATCATCGAATCCGACCCCCTGCCTAGGCAGGAAAGAATGCTGGGGTCAGATGACCCCAGCCAGATGCCTGTTCAGCCTTCTCTTAAGGACCCCCAAGGTAGGGGAGAGCACCACCTCCCTTGGAAGCCCATTCCAAATTTTGGCCACTCTTACTGTGAAAAAGTCTTTCCTGATGTCTAGCCTAAATCTGCTCTGTGTCAGTTTGTGACCATTGTTCCTTGTTATCCCAAGAGGCGCCCTGGTGAACAGAACATCTCCAATCCCTTGCTGCAACCCACTAATGAATTTGTAGGCGGCCACAAGATCACCTCTCAGCCTTCTCTTGTGGAGGCTGAAGAGGTCTAGGTCCCTCAGTCTCTCCTCATAGGGCGTGTCCTGTAAGCCCCTAACCATACACTCGGCCCTCCTATGGACCCACTCAAGTCTATCAACATCCTTCTTGAAATATGGTGCCCAAAACTGGACTCAGTACTCCAACTGTGGTCTGACCAATGCTGGAGAGAGGTAAAATATCACCTCCTTGGATCTATTTTTCATGCATCTGCTGATGCATGATAAAGTGCGGTTATCTTTGCTGATGATTTTGTCACACTGACAACTCATGTTCATCTTGGAGTCCACTATGACTCCGAGATCCCTTTCTGCTTCTGTGCTGCTGAGAGGGTCACTTCCCAGACAATGGATGTGCTGGATGTTTTTGCACCCTAGGTGCAGCACTCTGCACCTGTCCTTGTTGTAATGCATCCTATTGTGTACGGCCCACTTTTCTAACCTGTCCAGGTCTGTCTGCAATTGTTCCCTACCCTCCGGAGTATGCACTTCACCTCACAATTTAGTATCATCTGCAGACTTGGACAGAGTACACTTCACACCCAGATCCAAGTCACAGAAGAAGATATTGAAGAGTACAGGTCCAAGGACCGAACTCTGCGTGACCCCACTACCCACATCCTTCTAGGTGGATAGCGACCCATCTATTACCACACTCTGGGTGTGACCACTAATCCAATTTGCCACCCACCGGACTGTATAAACATTTATGTCACAGCCTCTAAATTTATTTATGAGAATAGGATGAGATACTGTATTGAAGGCCTTGCTAAAGTCCAAGAAAACAACATCCACCCCTACTCCTGTGTCTAAGCATTTTGTGACACTGTCATAAAATGAAATCAGATTGGTCAGGCATGATCTACCTGCTACAAATCCATACTGGTTTCCCTACTGCCTTATTTTTCCTGCTGGACTCCCACAAATATGATCCTTCATAATCTTTTCAAAGATCTTTCCAAGGATGGAGGAGAGACCGACTGGCCTATAATTACTCAGATCCTCCTTCCTCCCCTTCTTGAAAACAGGGACCATATTGGCCCTTTTCTAGTCCTCCAGGAACTGACCATGAGCTCTCAAATAGCTGTGCCAGTGGTTCTGTTATGACACCGGCCAATTCCTTCAGTACTTTTGGATGCAGCTCATCCGGGCCTGCTGACTTGAACACATCCAGTCCATTGACGGTTGGTGGGCTGGTGTCCCTCTGATGTCCATCTAAGAACCCATTAGGAAACTTATCTTGAGCCCTGTTCAGGAATACTGAGGCAAAAAACTCATTGAATAGCTCAGCCTTGTCCCCCCTCTCTTTCACTAATTGCTCCTTCTTGTTCAGTAGGGGTCCTATGTTGTCCTGTGCCTTCCTTTTACTGCCTATGTACCTAAAAAAGACTTTTTGTTGTCTTTAATTTGTGTTGCCAGCCTCAGCTCCGTAGTTGCTTTGGTCTTTCTAACTGCCTCCCTGCAAGTGCGGGCCAAGTAGGTATACTCCTCCTTGGTGTCGGGACCGAGGGTCGGTCTAAGGCTATGGCCAGTAGCCAGGACCGTCAGGTGGGGTTTTTGCCGATGGTCACAGTGCAGGGAGGAAACTTGCTTGAGTTGCAGTTGCACACAAACAAACACAAGTGAGATCTCTTCCGAACCGCACCGAACCGAGATGAGTCGTCAATGTACGACTCCACGAGCGCTTCACATGGGGGATACGTCAAATTTCCACTATGACGGGGAGTGGCTAAGAGCTGATCAGGCCTCTATGTCCTCCTCCAAGACACACGCGGAGTTTGCTAGGCTCCACAGCGCGCTCAGAGTTCTCCACGAGATGGTTGTGGAGTCCTCCAACTTGGGCGGAAACTGCTCTAACCTTTTGTACGGCTAGCGAGCCAATTGCTAGCCGCCACGTAGGAATAATTTAGAATTGACCAATAGTGGGACACTAATTTGCATGCGTGTGGTGGGAACTCTTTTGCACCGGGGATTTCTCTCTGCAGCTGAGAAATCCACCATGCAAAGAAAGCTCCATGTGGCGGGCAAATTCCAATGTGCCGAGGCACTAAGAATTATTGGGTTATGACACTTGGTAGCTTTCCCCTGCTTCCACCGCCTATATGCCTTCTTTTTTAGCCCTTAGGCTCCCCTGCATTTCCCTGTTTAGCCAAGGAAGTTTTTTGGCTCCTTTCCCCCTTTTCCCTCGTATTGGAATAGTCTCTCTCTGTGCCCGAAGGATCACTTCCTTTAGGAACAATCACGCTTCCTGGACTCCCATCTCGCCAATATTCTCCTTCTGCAGTGCATTATTGACTAGATTCCTAAGCACACTGAAGTTAGCCTTCCTAAAGTCAAGCACTTCCACCCTACTAGTTATCTTACCTACCCTATGCCGTATGGTGAATTTGACTGATTGGTGGTCACTGTCCCCAAGGTGACCACAAACCTGCAGCTCCCCTACCAGGTCATCCCCCGTAGCCAGCACCAAGTCCAGTAAGGTATTCCCCTTAGTGGGACCATATATCTCCTGTGTTAGGTGAAGGTCCTGCACGCAGGTTAAGAACCTATGTGAATGGTTGGGTTTGGGTGACTGCTCCTCCCAGCAGATGTCAGGGTAGTTTAGGTCCCCCATGACAACCATGTCCCTAGACTGTACAGCCTCTGAGAGCTGCCTCAGGAATTCCAAATCTAGCTTTTTCTCTTGGTGTGGTGATCTATAGCCTACCCCCACCACCAAGTCCCTTTCCCCATGACCTCCATGTAGCCTAACACACAATGCCTGAACTTTCTCCTCCTCTGATCCCATTTTGATTAGGGTAGATGTACATAGAGAGCAACCCCGCCCCCTTTCCTCCCCTTGGTACTTACCTGGGGTGTACTGCTGCATGTCTCACAGTTTGTAGGTTCTAGACTCTCTCCATCTCCTGCCTCCTCATTCCCCTTCATACTTAGTTTAAAGCCTGATGTAGGAGGTCAGCCAACGTGTAAGAAAAGAGACTCTTACCTTTTGCGGAGAGATGAAGCCCGTCACATCCCAGGAGGTCCCTTGCATGGAAGTGCGGATCGTGGTCCAGGAAGCCAAAACCCGCGCGATGGCACCAACTCCGGAGCCGCGAGTTGACTTCCCTGACACAGGTGATGCGATGCCTACTGCGACCGCTGACCGGGAGGATTGACAAGAGACCACCTGCGCCCCTGTCTTCCTATGTCTGGTCCCCAGAGCCCTGTAGTCACTCATGATATGGTCTGGACTACTCCTGGCCACATCATTTGTTCCCACATGAATGAGAACCATGGGATAGTTGTCGGAGGGCCGGATGAGGTCAGGAATTCTCGCCATGATGCCCCTGATCCTAGCTCCGGGCAGACAGCAGACCTCACACGCCGTGGGATCCGGACTACAAATGGGTCCCTCTGCTCCATCAGGATACGCATTCGTGACAACTGACGAAGGAGGTTACTCACGGGTTGGTTCACCATTGGGTTAAGCAGAATCCGGAGGACGACGATGTTTTTTCGCCCATAAACCTCAAGACAACTGTCTATGCTGTGAATGGTTACTGGAACGGTTCCAGGATCTCGTAGATGACGGTGAGGCCATGGTCTTATTCGCTGGAGTGATGTCAGTCCCAGCGCACATGCTCTGGGGTTCCAGGCACAGTACGAGACTCCGATGATTGCTAGCATAAGTTGTTCTGCGCCGGTATGTTCTGGCCGTCCGTCATGCAATGCGTGGGCTTTTTGACCGATCAGTCCTGCAACAAGGGCTGGCAGTGGAATAGGCCAGTGAACGTTGAATGCCACCATGTCGATGTCAGTGACATGTCCTCTACTCCACGAAGCTTGTCTGACCAAGAAGCTTGCTTCTTCCTGGTTTAGCAGGTCGGATCCAAGTTCCACGACCAAACGTCCCAACCACACAGCTAGAGTTTCTTCAGGTTGGATTCTTGATTCTCTACACAACTCCTGTAGTTCAGTTCTGGTGCGAGCATAGTAGGCAGTAGCAACTTGGCTGGTTGTTGTTACAGGCTGAACTACTGCTGCGGGAGTCATTGCTGCTGTTATTACTTCAGGCAGGAGGGGCGGATGCACTCCTCCGCTCGATTCTCCCTTCCGTCGGCATGAAGGCGTGGTCGCCGGAAGCGATGCTGCGTCGGTGGGTGGGGTCGCCGGAAGTGACGCTGCGTCGGTGGGCGGGGTCGCTGGCCGAACTCTCGTGGGTTCCTCCAAAGCTCCACCCTTCTCTTC
>NW_005842061.1:2073649-2080925 GCF_000455745.1 Alligator sinensis | reverse complement strand
CAGGACTCGAACCCGGACAGAGCTCTGGATACACTCACACGAAGTTTGCTAGGCTCCGTGGAACTTGCGCGCAGGGAAGGGGTTCGTCGAGGGATCGCGCTCGGCGACAGGGAGAGGCCAGAGGTTGATCAGACCCCTATAGCCTTCTTAAGGTACACGCTGGGTCCGTTAGGCTCCGCAGCGCTTAGAGTTCTTCACGAGACGTGAAGCCCTCCTCCTCCAGATGGTTGTGGAGTCCTCCAACTTGGGCGGAAACCGCTCAAGCCTCTTATATGGCTAGCAAGCCAATCGCTAGCCGCCACGTGGGAATAATTTAGAACTGGCCAATAGTGGGACACAAATTTGCATGCGGGTGGCGGGAACTTCTTTGCACCGGGGTTTTCTCTTTGCAACTGAGAAATGCACCTTGCAAAGAAAGCTTCTCGTGGCGGGAAATAATTTAGCAGTGCTGAAGCGCGCACACACAAAATCACACCCTTGGGTTGTGACAAACTGCATGTTAATTCTCTCCTTTTCCCAAAAAATCCTATTTATATTGACTGTAATCATGTATCGTAGAAGCCAATTAGAGTTAATCACTTTATCAGCAGAGCAGGATAAAGTCTACTCTCTGTAGCAGACTTTTTTTTGATCAGTTCTTAATAAAAAGAGATATGCAAACTGTTAACTATATATGGCTCATTTTGAACGTGGACTGTACCCTGGATACCAATGTACAGTAGACAAAGGAGAATATTACAGAAGAAGCAGTAAGCAAAGAGGCTGGCTAACTTTCACAGTGTGTTCAAATAAATTGCAATTTATGAGCAGCTGCTCTGTAAAAACTCTAAAATTATCTTAAGTACATTTTGAAACTTCAACAATATAATTTTTTCCCAATATGTAAAATTTTACAATAGTACCTCTAAGTTATTTTGGGTTTTTTTGCTTGAGCAAGGTAATTCTATAGGTAGATAATTGTAGTAGTGACATTCACATTTAATAAAAAATGTCAAAGGTTCATCCCAAGCCTACTGGCCTATTGGGCTAATGTGGTTAAGGTACTCCAACAGAAGATGAAGAAGGGCACTTACACACATGTGGGGAGCCTGTTCCAACATGTGGGAAATCCAGCACGCCAGAGCAGCCTCAATTAATCAAGTCTGCTTGAGCATGTAAATTGATGCACACTGGCAGCCTTGCACGTCATGTGTATCAGTGGCGCAGTGTGCATCAGTGCTGAGAAAATAGCTAAAACATGTTCAACGTGTTTTAGCTCAAAGCACACCGCTGTCATTTTCTTGGTACTGATGTGTGCTGCGCCTGTGATGCACTCATTCCTGATGTAGCGCTGGGTGCTTTAAATTAATATGTCTCACTAATTAGAAGCGCCTGGTGCTGTGTCAGGAACACATGTAAAAATGCCTGAAGTGACATGTCTGGCCTCCTTGACTTTCTGGGTCTGAATCATCATTTGAAATGACTGGGGATGGCTTTCAACATAAGTCTGTAACAAATGAGGGTTCTGAATTTATAGTGATACTTCTTAAGTGTTCTGCCACTATATTCCTTCAAATGTAATAGTATATTCATCAAGTATGATCGCAGTATTTGAGGAGAGTGCTAGAATTGAATAACCAATAAAACCTGTATTTGTTTTTTTGTTGTTGTCATTGCAGCTGATTGGAGCATTTGTTCTGGCTGTTGGAATTTATGCAGAGGTTGAAAGACAGAAATACAAAACACTTGAAAGTGCCTTTTTAGCCCCAGCAATTATTTTAATACTCTTGGGCATTGTGATGTTCTTCGTATCCTTCATGGGTGTCCTGGCTTCTTTAAGAGATAATTTATGTCTTCTTCAAGCAGTAAGTACTCACATTTTAAAATGAATTATTTAATAGTTTAAAAAAAAAAGGTTGCTTGAAGCCAGTCCTCATAATTTCTCCATCTGATTTCTTTATTTTATAAACAGTTTGAGATAGCTTAGTTAGTACTCCCTCCCAACTTTTCAATAAGTACTAGCAAGAGACTATAAAATACAGGTGCACAGACTACTCTAGAAAGAGTTATGATTTATTCTAATGACTCTTTGATTTCACAGGAACATTTTAATGAATCATTTCAATATTTATTTAACGTGTACAGGTTGGATTTTAAAAGTTTTCACCATTGACCTAATTCTGCTCACATATTAAGTCTATTGATCCCAACAGTCAGAATTAGCCAAATCTGAGCACTTTTGAAAATCTTACCCATATCTTCATAATTTGACAAGTGAACCACTAACATGCAAAAAATCAAATAGCAAGTAAGGCCAGATTGTTAATTTCAGTTAAACTACTATTCTACATGTCTGTAGTATATATTTACTAATTCATAGATTTCCATGTCCATGATAACTAAACACACTTCATGTACAGTGAAATTAGAACTGTACCAAATGATGTCTTTTAAAACCTAAAGTAGATCTTCTGTGGCAGTAATTCCAAATGTTCCGATCTATGTCAGATAAAAATAGTCAGCAAACTGTATTGCAATAAATTCTAGGGCCTGCAGTGAAAGAAAAGCCTAAATGAAGAAACATTTTATATTTCACCCTGAAAGAAGGTGTGTGTTTGGTAATATCAATGCCAAAGGATCTCATATGAGTATGCCTTATCCCAAACTTCCATGAGGTACATCCTTGAGAAAGATACCTGAAGTGTTCTTTGCATGGGTCACTGATAACGCAGGATATAAGGAGGAAGTCTTTGAGGTAATTGGACCTTAGAAAATTAAGGATTTTGTAGATGATAACCAGGATCATCATGGCCAGATGTAGGAATTTGAAAAAGGGGGTGCAGGAGATGCCACTAGCACTGCAGGGTGGTGGCTGTCCTGCCCACCCCATCGCCTCCAGCAGACAGACTACACGAGGGCAGCAACTGTTAGGGGTTATGAATACCCAGATCAGGTAAGACTCTCTCCCTTCCCCTTTTGGCACCCGCTGCCTCCAGTGCAACCACTTCCCTTCCCCACCCTCCCCTCCCATTCTCTCTCTTCCTCTCTCAGGGCTTTCCTATGGGTTCCCTTTATCTAGGGCATAGGGATGAGGGACCTGCCCAACACAGCTGGTGTCCCCAGCTGACCCAGGGTTGGGGGAGAAACCCCAGAGCTGCTCCTGGCCCCTTCCAGCCAGAGCTTTGAGCAGTTGCATGGAGAGTTGCGTTCAGGTGAGGACAGCAGTGATGGGCAGGTCCACCCTGCCCGTGCTTTCTTGCCCAGTCCTGTGGTGTCCCCTGGTGGCCGGAGCGGGCACTGAAAGTGGGGACCACCCACTGCCAGTGCTATTCCTGGCTGAGCCTGGCACCCTGTAGAGTTGCTGCCTGCAGCTAGAACTCCAGGCCAGGCAGGGGAAATGTGGTGCTGAGCAGACTTTCTCCGTAGTCCCCTGCTGGAGAAGGGAAGGAGTGGTCCTGAGGCTTCCCCTGCCCTCAAGTCAGCCAGAGACAGTGGTATCACTGGGCAGGTTCCCACTTCCTCAACTGCTCCCTGCTTGGTCCTCCCCCAGGTGTCCCATGCCAGCCTAGGGCCCTAGCCATGCCTTAGAGTCCACAGAGGATGCAGGCATCCAGGGTGCTGGGAAGCGACTGATGTGTGACCTACAGTGGGGAAAGGGGTTCAACCATGTCCCCCCTGTGTACCCCCTCTGGATCTGCCCCTGAGGATCATGAATTATTTTTAGTCATTATAGACTTTGTAGTCATTGAAGCTTCAGTAATTATGGGTGGATGAATAGGGCATTAATTTTGGGTACTGCCTCAGTGCAGGGCACCAGAATGGAGGCAGGGGTGGCTCTCCTTCCTCCTTGCATTCTTTACCTTCCCTGCAGTGGCTCTGGCAGGGCAAAATAATTGTTTCAGAGTAATTTTATGCACCTTGTTGAATGTTCTCACAAATTTTAAATTATAGGTTACAATAAGAAAAAAATGCAAATATAATTTTTACTCACTTGTCAAATTTTATCTCTGATATAGTTAAAATATGAATTATACAAACAAAAATGTAAAGTGCTTGTAATTTTAAAAAGTGGAATTGAAATAGACTATGAAAGTGTTTAAGCTATGTTTTTTATACAACACACAAATTGCTGAGAACTTGAGAACAGAACAGAATGAGAAGAGAGTCTCTAATTCTGCATTATGGTGTCTTCCCAAGTTAATGCGGGGAACTTTCTTGTTCTTGCTAATGACATAGTATTGGTATTTGAAAAATGAAAGTTCCTGGTGCCTATTTCTCAGTGTAATTCTCTCTCTATCAGAAGAAAGACTTCTGTTTGGTATTTCCAGATGGCTTGTGACACTCATGTCAGTCTCTGAACTTATAAAACCAAAGCTAATTTTTCTGAAGTGAATGGTTTGGGGTATTTGGAGTGGGACTTTCCTTCCAGCTTTTGCATGTATATGTGTATTCATGAGTGAGCAACTGTGCTTTCCTGAGTCACTCATATTTAGAGTTTTGAAGAGAAGTGAGAGAGAAAGGAGTAGATCAGAAGCAGGAAATCCAGAAAGTTTCAGCCTGCCACGGCACTAGTTTTTTGTCTCCACATTTTGGAAAAAAGGGGACTGTAGTAGTTGTTCACCTGTAACTGCTGCCAGTCATGAGAGCATAGCACACCCCAAGAAAGTTATCAGACTCCCAAGTCTGATGCAGAAGAATACACTTCAGCTTCTAAGGTGAGTATTGATCTAGGCCTGCTTTCCATGTGTTAGGGACTGATGTGTCTCACACAAGAGATCATCAGATCCCTTTTCCACTGGGATTCCACTGGTGGCATGGGAGGTTTTTTTTAAAAAAGATGATTTGAAGGGTTTTTCATGTAAGAAAATGTACCCAACCTTTAAAACATTTTTAAATGAATGTCTAAACATTCTTACATACCTAAAGCATCCTGTAACTTGGAATATCATTCTGGTACTGGTATGCTTCACTTATAGCATAGTAGGGTTTTTTTACATAAATATTAATTTAAAAGTCCTATGCTGCTGAGCTTCTATTTTTAAAAGTAGCACTCCCAGGTCACACTCTTAGTACTACCTAAGTCCAAAATTTGGGGCCAAAATTTGGCTTTCAGTAGTGCTGAGCTGACAGAGAAAATTCTTTAGAGTTTCTTAAACACTGTTGCCAACAAATTTAAACCTATAAATAGGAACCATCTTTCAGGAAGTACACAAACGTAATGTTCTGTGTGACTTGTATCATTCCCCTGGTTCTAAGAGCTATGATACTGTTGTAAAGAGGGGGAAGGATTTTTTTGGCAGCACTACCACTTATATCACACTTATTTCTGTTCCATTCAAAACATGGAAATAGTAAATTTCTGTCAAGTAGATAAAAGGCAGAATGAGCAAAGTGGAAAAGAGGGTTTCTCAAGCATGAACAATTTATTTTAAAGAATCCTTTTTTTTTCCAAAAATGCAATTTAATTCAGAGAATTGCTAAGAATATTGATAGTTAAAAGTTCCTGATTTAAACAGATTACTTGATAAAAAAGATAAGATCTTGATTGTATACCAGATTTTTTTTGCAATTATGTCTTGCAGTTTATGTACATTCTTGGTATTTGTCTACTGATTGAACTAATTGGTGGAGTTGTGGCATTGATCTTCAGAAATCATGTGAGTAAAATTAGTTTAACTTATTACTCCCTAGAGTGTGACATGTGAAGATACGGCTATTCAGTGAGTGAGTTTTTAAATTGTCATCTGAGCACTAAACTACAAGGGACTAAAGAAGATATTGTGTTAAGACATAAGAAGATAAGTGTTCCCCCTTCCCCTACTAATTAGTAGAGAAAAAAATAGAATTGCAATAAGGTATACAAAAGATCTTGAGACTAAAGAATAAGGAGAAAGTTACATACGTGGCATGTGAGTAAAAAACTGAAGGAGAGCTAACATTTTCTTTACTGTAAAATATTTCCTTTGCTTTATCTTTCTTTGCTTTACCTTTTGCCGCGTATGAAATTTCCAGCTACTTTTGGAGATGTAGGCATCTTTCAGTAACCCAGTCTCTTTTACACATCCTTCCCCTCTTCTTCCTCAGTAATGAGATTAGTTCTTGGAACAGATCAAGCACTTTGAATACTGATTAAATTGAAGAAATGGATTTATTTGTGGACAGTATTTTATGGCTGTCAGTAGTCAAATATTTTGTATTAGTAGCGCCTTCCAACATAAATATATTTGCCATCTTCAGTAGCAGAAGTTCATGCTTTTGACTTTTTTGCTTTTAGTGTGGAAAAATAGGTGAAAATATCAAAAAAAGAGAAAGGAACAACAAAAAAATTCTCTTCCCATATTTTCTACATTATCCCATATTAAAAGGTATTTTTTACTAGACAGAGCTTTAAAAATATCATTAAAAAAGATAAACTTTACTGTTTTATGTCTCATTATTAAATTGAAACAAGCTTCTGGGTTCCTCCTTGTTTTTATTTCTTTTTTCTTGGTGCTGTCATGAAGTTCTGAAATTGAATTGTGACTTCAGAAGACAGGTCAAGTGTCAGGGGTCAGGGCAGCTGGCAGGTTAAACTGCCCCCTGTGGAATACTTCCAGCTGGCCCTGCGGGTGTGGCTGCCTGCTTATAAGAAGCAACACTGTCAGTGCCCAGCAGGTTATAGGCAACCTCTGCTTAGCACTGTTAATGGGTTCCAAAAAAACCCCAAGCGTTAAGTGGAACTGTGCTAAGCAAAACCCATTTTCTTACAGAAATGAATGTAAATAAATATAATTGGTTCTGCTGCTTCTCTGCCCTTCCATCACCACCTGCCGGCTTGGACCCCGCACTCCTGCATCCCTGCCCTGGGCCCTGCACTCCTGCCACCCCGCCGGCCCGGGCTCTGTGCTCATGCCCCCTGCCCCCCCCTTTTCACTGCTGCTGCTCCTCCCCACCCATCTGCCAGCCACTCCCGCACCACATGCTGGAGTGGACCTTGCACTCCTGCCACCCCACCCTGGGCCTCACCAACCCTTGCCATAGGCACTGGCCTGGGCTCCACGCTCATGCGCCGCCCCGCCCGCCACCATCCCTACCACATTCTCCATCCACCAGCACACCAAACCACCCTCCTGCTGCCTCCCTGTGCTGTGGCAGGGACAGTCCAGCCCATTCATGGGTGGTCCCAGGTGGTGGGAAGGCAGCAGGGACAATGCACAGGGTGCTGGAAGCCCTGGTGATCTCAGGGGAGAGTTGGATCCAGCTGGGTGCTGCCTCCAAGCTGGGGCAGCACCCAGCCCACTAACAGGCCGCCCCAGCA